>NC_090268.1:451662106-451974856 GCF_040414725.1 Anabrus simplex | reverse complement strand
GTGCTGACTCGGTAGATGGTGGTTGGTTCGTGGTGCTGTTTAATGGATTGATTATTATTGGGGTGGGCATTTCTGAGCTTCTAAGGCGGTTTAGGATAGTGTTGAGAAATATATTCTTGATTGGGGTTATTATTAGTAGGTTGTTTTGGGTTTCTTCTATTATTGCGATATGGCGAGGTATGATTGGTTTTAGGGCTTCTATGACTAAGCGGCGAGTGATAGGGACTGGTCCTGGGTTTGAGAGTGGAAGGATGATTGACTTGCATTTAGGAGAGATTGGAAAAGGGGCGTCATATTGTTGGTAATGGTACGGATTCTCGTAGATGTTTTATTCTTTTTCTTCTACTTCAGCTGATTCGGTGAGGTGCGGGGATTTGTATGGGTCTCAGCTACTCAATCCACCGGGATTATCCATACTTGCCTGGGGTGAGGGTGTGCTGAGTTCAGTACTATGGGGTAGTGAGCTTGCTAGGTCAGTAAAGGCTTGGAAGTAGTCAAAGTCCGGTGTATATGTGTTCATGGTTTGGTACTTGGTTGGTTCTGGAGTGCTGTGAAGCCCTGGAAACGGTCAAACTCAAAGTGAGGACCTGCGTCTTTACTTGGCGTACTCAGTGGGCACTTGTCGTACCAGGTTTAGTTTTTAATTGGGTCACGCCAAGACAAGCTACGATCTAATGACCACACTGAGTACTAGACAAATTGCTCGTGTGCCCGCACAGGTTTGGCAGGCTAGCAGGCGTGGCTGGCTGGCTGGCTGGCTGGCTGGCTGGCTGGCTGATAGGCTGGTATTGGTTGCCGGTCGTGGTGCTGCCCTCTGATTGGCTGGCAGTCAGTGTGGGAGCTTGGCGAAAGGCTTGGCGGCAGGTGAGCTGGCTGATTACGGGGTGCTGGATCGCCTGGTGCTTGTCTCTCCCTGATGTGCTCGCTATGAGCGCTTGGCTGAGAGGGTGTTATAAACTAAGACCCTAGGTATCTGTATGTGCACCTATCTCCGAAGAGATAGGTGATATGTGAGGTACCGATACAGGTGCGCTCCTGGTGCTCCTCTGTCGGTCGTATTATGTGTGTTTTCTTAATTTAGATGTTTTGAGTTTGTGTTTTTAGAACGTTTGCGTGTTTTGTTTCAGTTTGATGTGTAATAAATCGTGTGTTAATTGGCTCTTGTGTGAAGTGTGCCTGGGTAGCTTGACATTCTGTGAGATGACTAGCACAGCGATTTTAGTGTGTGCGATGTGGTATGGTTGACCACGCCTTATGTTGCGTATGTGAGTTAGCAACGGCTGCATCGCGAAAAATTGCGTCTCATTATTCAATTAAATGTGGAATTTAAATACAAATAAATTTGACGGATGTAATTTCTAAGCATCGTTAATGGCAGCTTGTTTGTTTATAATGCACCCGCCTCGGTTTCCGAGTGTTCCAGTGCTTTTATTAGAGTTTTAGGAAGTGAGGTGCTTTTAATGCAGTTTTGGAAGTGAGGGCATGTTCTTTTGTTGTCTGGGCGGGGGTGGGGGTGGGTTGCTTGGTGACTTTAGGATATTATGAGTTGTCTGCTTGGCATGGAGGGTGGGGGGTTCTGGTTTTGGGTCGATAGGAGGTTCAGTAGAAATAAATTTAGGATGGTGGTGGCGTCTTGGCTGAGCTGGTTACTGGGCTGGTAGGTGCGGGGTCCGTGTTCGAGTGAGGTTGGGTGTTGAGGCTTAGATGTGGAGGGGGTTTAGGGTTTGATTGTAAGTGTTTTGCACGTCTGTAGTGGTCCTTCGCTGCCTTTTTAATGAAGGGGCAACCAGGGAATGAGGCGGCATGACTGCCTTGGCAGTTTGCACACCTCGGCTGGTCCCGCGGTACCGTGCAATCAGTGTGGCGGTGTGAGCCGCCACATCTGTTACAGCGAGTAGCTGCAGAGTGATGTAGTAAAAGGCAGTTGAACCATTGTGTGACAAGGGTGGGGCGGGGTGGGTCGTGGGTTCGAGTCGCTGTTGTGTTGGTTTTGTGTGTTGGCAGTCTGGCAGTCCTTGGAGCAGGTTTTTTACGTCTGCTCCCAGTCTGCGTGTACTTGTTTACTGTGTCCGTGCCCGGCTGTGAGACTAATGAGGTCTCAGTCCCGGGTTCGGTCTCTGGTAGGGGGGAAAGGGGGGAAGTGAGAGGTGCATATGTTACTGTGTTATCTGTTTGTATTGTTTTGTGTGGGTTGTCTGGGCTGGTTTGAGAGAACTTGGTGAATGTTAGTGGTGTAGGGTTTGTCTGAACTGCTGTGTGTTGTATGTCAGGTTCTGTTTGAGTAGCAGCATCAGCGCCTTCAAGATTATCTACACAAATCGCAGCTTTAGTGGTTTATCAATTGCTTCATAGCTAATTTCAGAGTCCAAGGAAAATATTAATGCATATCCGTTAGGTAGTTCCTGCAGAAGTTGAAACTGGATTAATGACTGTGTATAAGTGCTGGCGGCGTTCGTGTAGTTCTCTCGCAGGCTGGTGTGAATTAAGGTAACGGTCACAGCATAGGGCAATGGAGAAGGGATAGTAACTGGCGAAGCGTGCTCTGGAATGGATTTCGAGTGGTTTGTGGAAGGGAGAATTGGGATCGCTGAAGGCTGTGTACATGTTTAGGAGTGTCGGTGTCCAGGCTACTCAATCCAACAAGGTGGTCCCGACAGGGAGCGGGGTTTGAGGCGCGGGAGTCTTGGTTGTTATGTAAAATACTGGAACGGTCAAACTCTTGCGAGGACCAGTGTTACTACATACGTGTAATGTTAGTAGTATAATTGGATGGTTCGGCCGCCACCACCCCCACCGGCTCCCAGAGGCCACCTCCACCACCAGCACAGCCAGAGGCCTCCCAGATGCCTCCTCCACCACCACCACAGCCAGAGGCCTCCCAGAGGTCTCCTCCATCACCCGCGGGAAATTTGAATTTGTAAACAAAGCCACGTGCTTTTTGACAGCTATCATCGACAACAACGCATCGCTAACCTCAGTACTGCCATCTTGACGGGCCTAAACCTCAGTGCTACCAACTTAACCTAACTAGCGCGAGGTAAACAAAGCCACGTGTTTTTTGACAGCCTCGTGCTTTTTGACAGACAACAACGCATCGCTAACCTCAGTACTGCCATCTTGACGGGCCTAAACATCAGTAGTACCAACTTAACCTAACTAGCGCGAGATAAACAAATCCACGTGTTTTTTGACAGCCACGTGCTTTTTTGACAGCTGTCATCCGCCATCTTTAAACCACAGAGCACTGTGCTGCCCTCTTTATCGTAGTAGATGTAAATTCGTCACCTGTCATCGGCAGTGCTGCCATTTTGGCGGGCCTAAACCTTAGTGCTACCAACTTAACCTCACTAGCGTGAGATAAACAAAGCCACGTGAATTCTTTTAACAGCTGTCACCCGCCATCTTCAAACTACAGAGCACAGTGCTGCCCTCTTTAGCTACTTACCTTTGAAATGTGGTACGTCACAGCTGTCATCCGCCATCTTGCATCGCAAACCTCAGTGCTGCACTCTTTAACTAGATACCTTTGAAATGTAGTGGCGGTAATTTGAGAAATTCTTTATGCACTTGTTTGTAAACAAATCCACGTGCAGCTGCCATCCGCCATCTTTAATCCATAGAGCGCCGTGCTGCCCTCTTTAGCTACTTACCTTTGAAATGTGGTACGTCACAGCTGTCATCCACCATCTTGCATCGCAAACCTCAGTGCTGCACTCTTTAGCTAGATACCTTTGAAATGTAGTGGCGGCAATTTGAGAAATTCTTTATGCTCTTGTTTGGAAACAAAGCCACGTGATTTTTTGACAGCTGTCATCCGCCATCTTTAATCCAGAGAGCACCGTGCTGCCCTCTTTAGCTACTTACCTTTGAAATGTGGTACGTCAAAGCTGTCATCCGCCATCTTGCATCGCAAACCTCAGTGCTGCACTCTTTAGCTAGATACCTTTGAAATGTAGTGGCGGCAATTTGAAAAATTCTTTATGCTCTTGTTTGGAAACAAACCTATGCGCTTTTTTTGACAGCCATCATCCGCCATCTTTAATCCAGAGAGCACCGTGCTGCCCTCTATGTGGGGGTGGTAAATTCTACGCGCTCTTGTTTGGAAACAAACCCATGTACTTTTCTGACAGCAGTCAACCGCCAGAGAGCACCGTGCTGCCCTCTTTGTGCCGGTGGCAAATTCCACGTGCTTTACAAACTCTCGTGCTTCTTGACAGCTGTCATCCGCCATCTTGCATCACAAACCTCAGTGCTGTACTCTTTAGCTAGATACCTTAGAAATGTGGTGGCGGCAAATTCCACGTGCTCTTATTTGGAAACAAAACCACGTGCTTTTTTGACAGCTGTCGTCCGCCATCTTTAATCAATAGAGCACTGTGCTGCTATCATGCGGGTAATTTCGTCAGCTGTCATCCGCCATCTTTAATCCACAGAGCATCGTGCTGCTCTCTGTAGTAGCGGGTAATTTGAAAAGTTCTGTTAGCTGTCATCCGCCATCTTTAATCAAGAGAGCACCGTGCTGCCATCTTTAGCTAGATACCTTTGAACTGTGGTGGCGGCAAATTCCACGTGCTCTTGTTTAGTAAACAAACTCACGCGCATTTTGTAAGCTGTCATCCGCCATCTTACATCGCAAACCTCAGTGCTACACTCTTTAGTTGCAAAATGGTGGCGGATAATTTAAAAAGAAAAATTCTACAGCAGCCATCTCTCGACGCTAATTCCACAAGATGGTGGCTATACATGACTCCTTAAAGGTGCTTATGCAAGATGATCGCTATACATAGTTTCTTATGAGACGCCCTTGGGATGCTTGCGCGAGATGGCGGTTATACAAGGCTCCTTATGAGACACCCTAGGGATGCTTGCGCAAGATGGTGGTTGCTCTTATGAGGCGGTTTAAGGATCCTTGCACAAGATGGCTAGAGACGCACCCCTAAGGATGCTTGTGCAAGATGGCGGCTATACATAGCTCCTTATGAGACAGCCTAGGGGGTGCTCGCACAAGATGGCAGCTACTTTTATGAAGAAAGCTAGCTTAGAGGCTACTGCGCAAGATAACGGTTGCTGTTATGCATGCGGTGGAGAGCAAATTGAAATTCTATGTGCTTAATCAACAGAGCACCCTGCTACCCTCCTTAGCTGAAATGTGGTGGTGGATAATTTGAAAATTCTTTTGACAGGTGTCATCTTTAAACAATGACGACTATACATAGGCTGTTAAGACCTTATCATTCTCCTCCTCCTACCTCCGCCTCTTATGTCAAGGCATAGCTTT
The DNA here is from genome assembly GCF_040414725.1 of Anabrus simplex. Classification (NCBI taxonomy): domain Eukaryota; kingdom Metazoa; phylum Arthropoda; class Insecta; order Orthoptera; family Tettigoniidae; genus Anabrus; species Anabrus simplex. The sequence continues at coordinate 451,969,578 of NC_090268.1, read as the reverse complement.
ATATCGAACAAGTTTAAACCTGCATCGCGAAGGCAAGCGTGAGCAGCGATAACATTATTGTACAAGTTTAGACTTGCGAAACATAAGAAGAGTAGAATCAAACGCTGTACTCGATACAACATGTGATCAGAACATTGATTGATGTGTTCAGAACACAAAATAAGTGATCAAGACTAGAATCGAACACTGTACTCGATGTCGTCAACTTCAACATGTGATTAAAACATTGTTTGGTGTGTTCAGAACACTACATAAGTAGAATCGAACGCTGTACTTAATACAACATGTTAGGGGATACCTTTGTTCTAAGAAGATCAGATTGAAACATAACAAGACCAGAACTGAACACTGCACTCGATGTCGTTAACCTTAACATGTGATCAGAACATCGATTGATGTGTTCAGATCACTAAACAAGTAGAACCGAACACTGTACTCGATACAACATGTTAGGGGATACCTTTGTTCTAAGAAAATTAGATTGAAACATAACAAGACTAGAATCGAACACTACACTCGATGTCGTTAACCTTAACATGTGATCAGAACATTGATTGATGTGTTCAGATCACTAAACAAGTAGAACCGAACACTGTACAACATGTCAGGGGATACTTTGTTCTAAGAAAATTAGATTGAAACATAACAAGACTAGAATCGAACACTGCACTCGATGTCGTTAACCTTAACATGTGATCAGAACATTGATTGATGTGTTCAGATCACTAAACAAGTAGAACCGAACACTGTACAACATGTCAGGGGATAACTTTGTTCTAAGAAAATTAGATTGAAACATAGCAAGACTAGAACCGAACACTGTAATCAATACAACATGTTAGGGGATACCTATGTTCTAAGAAAATTAGATTGAAAAATAACAAGGCTAAATTGAACACTGCACTCGATGTCGTTAACCTTAACATGTGATCAGAACATTGATTGATGTGTTCAGATCACTAAACAAGTAGAACCGAACACTGTACTCGATACAACATGTTAGGGGATACCTTTGTTCTAAGAAAATTAGATTGAAACATAACAAGACTAGAATCGAACACTACACTCGATGTCGTTAACCTTCACATGTGATCCGATAAAACATGTTAGGGGATAACTTTGTTCTAAGAAAATTAGATTGAAACATAGCAAGACTAGAATCGAACACTGTAAGAACATTGTGTGATGTGTTCAGAGCAAAAGTACAACTTCAATGATTTACCTAGTGTAAAAATAAAAAACACACACTGTGCACAAAATTGCATAGCTATCTCGCCTATCACTTGCCTAGTATGAAAATCAGAAACACACTGTGCACATATCGCATAGCTAACTCGGCAACACTTCAAATGATTTGCTTAGTACGAAAATAAAAATAAAAATCTATACCGCGTAGCTAACTCGTTAATCGCACTGCTAAGACGCTTAGTAATTGCGAACACACTGATATATCTCATACGAAAATCAAGAAAGCACACTGCGTAGCCAACTCGCTCGGTCACTCGCTTAGTAATTGAAACACGACTAGAACACTGATACACGTTACTCCTTTTTTTCTCGAAACACACACACACGGATAAGAATGTTGCGAGATACTACACACTTACATGTTTTTTTAAAAAAATAGGGGGGTGAAAGATCATAAATTATATGTACACATGTTGTCTCCTCCAAGTTGTAAGACGAAATAGACGCAGTACTGCGAGTTTCCGCTATAGCTGGCTAACGGAAGTAGCATGATATCTCAGCAAAAAAATACGCGTGAGCTTGCATACACGCAAGTCAGACACAATGATGGATACCGCGATTCAAATCCTGGCAACTTATGCCGTCAGGAAGGGCATCCGGCTAGATCATGTTATGACGATCGCGCAGGTCCCTCGCCTAGCATTTGCTATTTTTTACGGCTTCCGACAGTAGGAGTTTGAACCTGCTATCTCCCGAATTAGCGAGAATGATTGCGGGTACAAGAGTGTTGAGGGTGATTCATTTGTCGGATGGGGGTGATCCTACTGTTGCATATTACATTCTCATGTAGTTTCGAGGGCGTGCAAAGAGCCAGCATTAAGTAAGGGCTGTTGATGGGGACGTTAAACCTTGTGCAGACTCCTTCGAAAATGATTGTGAGTACAAGATCTTGATAGTGATTCATCTGTCGGATGGAGGCGATAAGCTGTGTGCAGGCTGAGGGCGAGCAAAAAGCCAGCATTAAGTAAGGGCTGTTGATGGGTGCGTTAAACCTTGTGCAGACTCCTTCGAAAATGATTATGAGTATAAGATGTCGATGGCGATTCATCTGTCGGATGGAGGCGTTAAGCCTTTTGCAGGCTTCTTCGGTAGGAGTAGGCTATGTACCGGCACCGGGTTTTACCCTCTCCCTACTATTGTATATTACATTCTTAGGTAGTTTCGAGGGCGTGCAAAAAGCCAGCCTTAAGTAAGGGCTGTTGATAGGGGGCGTTAAACCTTGTGCAGGCTTTCCCGAAACTGACTGTGAGTACAAGATGTTGAGGGTGATTCATCTGTCGGTTGGAGGCGTTAAGCCTTGTGCAGGCTTCTTCAGTAGGAGTAGGCTATGTGCCGGCACTGGGTTTTACCCTCTCCCTACTGTTGTAAATTACATCCTTAGGTAGTTTCGAGGGCATGCAAAAAGCCAGCATTAAGTAAGGGCTGTTGATGGGGGCGTTAAACCTTGTTAGACTCCTTCAACAGGAGTAGTCTATATGCCGGCGCCGTGCAGGCTCTTTCGATAGGGGTAGGCTATATGCTGGTACTGTGATTTAACCTCTCCGTACAATCATAATATTTTATGTTAGGAACTTACACCAGCTAAATGCTACACACAGCTAAGAAGACGTTCCGTGAGTTACAAGTAGCTTATCAGCACGCAGTGTCCCCGTTCAAGGTTAATGCAGCCGTAAGATGCGTGTACAATTTCAGTCAACACATTCATTCCGCACCTCGTGCTGAATGACTATGGCGATACAACTTCAAAGACTGTGGAACAAAAAAATGTAACCTATAGCCTACAGTTTGGTTTAGTGTGCTTGCCTCTCACCCGGCAGTCTCGGGTTCGATTCTCTTGGATAAAAAATATGTTTTACAGCCGAGTGCCCCCCCTCCTGACGCAAGAGTTTAAATCATAAGAATCTGCTTTACAGCTGATTGCCCTTCCTGACGCGAGATTTTAAATCACAAGAATCGGTTTTACAACTAGATACCCTTCTAGGATTTTAGAAAGCAGTATCTAGCCTCCTATATCATACACTGTTGTTTTACAGTACGGCCGGTTGCCCTTCCTGACGCGAGATTTTAAATCACCAGAATCTGTTTTACGACTGGTTGCCTTTCCTGACACAAAACTAGCAGTATCTAGCCTCTTACATCATACACTATTGTTTTCGACCGGTTGCCCTTCCTAACGTCAAAGAACTGGGATTAAGGATCTGTTTTACAACTAGCTGCCCTTTCTAACACGAGAATCGGGGTTTTACAGCTAGATGCTCTTCTTAGTGCAGGAACTAAGATTTTAAATCGCTGTATCACGAACTATTGTTTTACAGCCGGATGCCCTTCCTGACGCAAAACTAAGATTTTAAATCGCAAGAATTTGTTTTAAGACTAGTTGCCCTTCCTGACGCAAAACTGGCAGTATCTAGCCTCTTACATCATACACTATTGTTTTCGACCGGTTGCCCTTCCTGACGTCAAAGAACTCGGATTAAGAATCTGTTTTACAACTTGTTGCCCTTTCTAACACGAGAATCGGGGATTTACAGCTAGATGCTCTTCTTAGTGCAGGAACTAAGATCTTAAATCGCTGTATCACGAACTATTGTTTTACAGCCGGATGCCCTTCCTGACGCAAAACTAAGATTTTAAATCGCAAGAATTTGTTTTAAGACTACTTGCCCTTCCTGACGCAAAACTGGCAGTATCTAGCCTCTTACATCATACACTATTGTTTTCGACCGGTTGCCCTTCCTGACGTCAAAGAACTAGGATTAAGAATCTGTTTAACAACTAGTTACCCCTTCTAACACGAGAATCGGGGATTTACAGCTAGATGCTCTTCTTAGTGCAGGAACTAAGATTTTAAATCACGGTATCACGAACTATTGTTTTACAGCCAGATGCCCTTCCTGACGCAAAACTAAGATTTTAAATCGCAAGGATTTATTTTAAGACTAGTTGCCCTTCCTGACGCAAAACTGGCAGTATCTAGCCTCTTACATCATACACTATTGTTTTCGACCGGTTGCCCTTCCTCACGTCAAAGAACTAGGATTAAGAATCTGTTTTACAACTAGTTACCCTTTCTAACACGAGAATCGGGGATTTACAGCTAGATGCTCTTCTTAGTGCAGGAACTAAGATTTTAAATCACGGTATCACGAACTATTGTTTTACAGCCGGATGCCCTTCCTGACGCAAAACTAAGATTTTAAATCGCAAGAATTTGTTTTAAGACTACTTGCCTTTCCTGACGCAAAACTGGCAGTATCTAGCCTCTTACATCATACACTATTGTTTTCGACCGGTTGCCCTTCCTGACGTCAAAGAACTCGGATTAAGAATCTGTTTTACAACTAGATGCTCTTTTTAACACGAGAATCGGGGTTCTACAGCTAGATGCACTTCTTAGATTTTAAATCGCTGCATCACGAACTATTGTTTTACAGCCGGATGCCCTTCATGACGCAAAACTAAGATTTTAAATCGCAAGAATTTGTTTTAAGACTAGTTGCCCTTCCTGACGCAAAACTGGCAGTATCTAACCTCTTACATCATACACTATTGATTGCGACCGGTTGCCCTTCCTGACGTCAAAGAACTGGGATTAAGAATGTTTTACAACAAGTTGCCCTTTCTGACATGATAATCGGGGATTTACAGCTAGATGCTCGCCGGATGCCCTTCCTAACGGCATAAGTTGCCAGGATTTGAATCGCGGTATCCATCATTGTGTCTGACTTGCGTGTATGCAAGCTCACGCGTATTTTTTTGCTGACATATCATGCTACTTCCGTTCGCCAGCTATAGCGGAAACTCGCAGTACTGCGTCTATTTCGTCTTACAACTTGGAGGAGACAACATGTGTACATATAATTTATGATCGTTCACCCCCCTATTTTTTTTAAAAAAAACATGTAAGTATGTAGTATCTCGCAACATTCTTATCCGTGTGTGTGTGTTTCGAGAAAAAAAAGGAGTAACGTGTATCAGTGTTCTAGTCGTGTTGCAATTACTAAGCGAGTGACCGAGCGAGTTGGCTACGCAGTGTGCTTTCTTGATTTTCGTATGAGATATATCAGTGTGTTCGCAATTACTAAGCGTCTTAGCAGTGCGATTAACGAGTTAGCTACGCGGTATAGATTTTTATTTTTATTTTCGTACTAAGCAAATCATTTGAAGTGTTGCCGAGTTAGCTATGCGATATGTGCACAGTGTGTTTTTGATTTTCATACTAGGCAAGTGATAGGCGAGATAGCTATGCGATTTGTGCACAGTGTGTGTTTTCGATTTTTACACTAGGTAAATCATTGAAGTTGTACTTTTGCTCTGAACACATCAAACAATGTTCTTTCAGTGTTCGATTCTAGTCTTGCTATGTTTCAATCTAATTTTCTTAGAACAAATGTATCCCCTAATATGTTGTATCGGATCACATGTTAAGGTTAACGACATCGAGTGTAGTGTTCGATTCTAGTCTTGTTATGTTTCAATCTAATTTTCTTAGAACAAAGGTATCCCCTAACATGTTTTATCGAGTACAGTGTTCGGTTCTACTTGTTTAGTGATCTGAACACATCAATCAATGTTCTGATCACATGTTAAGGTTAACGACATCGAGTGCAGTGTTCGATTCTAGTCTTGTTATGTTTCAATCTAATTTTCTTAGAACAAAGGTATCCCCTAACATGTTGTATTAAGTACAGCGTTCGATTCTACTTATGTAGTGTTCTGAACACACCAAACAATGTTTTAATCACATGTTGAAGTTGACGACATCGAGTACAGTGTTCGATTCTAGTCTTGATCACTTATTTTGTGTTCTGAACACATCAATCAATGTTCTGATCACATGTTGTATCGAGTACAGCGTTTGATTCTACTCTTCTTATGTTTCGCAAGTCTAAACTTGTACAATAATGTTATCGCTGCTCACGCTTGCCTTCGCGATGCAGGTTTAAACTTGTTCGATATAAAGCTATGCCTTGACATAAGAGGCGGAGGTAGGAGGAGGAGAATGATAAGGTCTTAACAGCCTATGTATAGTCGTCATTGTTTAAAGATGACACCTGTCAAATGAATTTTTCAAATTATCCAGCACCACATTTCAGCTAAAGAGGGTAGCAGGGTGCTCTGTTGATTAAGCATATAGAATTTCAATTTGCTCTCCACCGCATGCATAACAGCAACGGTTATCTTGCGCAGTAGCCTCTAAGCTAGCTTTCTTCATAAGAGTAGCCGCCATCTTGTGCGAGCACTCCCTAGGCTGTCTCATAAGGAGCTATTTATAGCCGCCATCTTGCACAAGCATCCTTAGGGGGGCGTCTCTAGCCATCTTGTGCAAGGATCCTTAAGCCGCCTCATCAGAGCAACCACTATCTTGCGCTAGCATCCCTAGGGTATCTCATAAGGAGCCTTGTATAACCGCCATCTCGCGCAAGCATCCCAAGGGCGTCTCATAAGAAACTATGTATAGCGATCATCTTGCATAAGCACCTTTAAGGAGTCATGTATAGCCACCATCTTGTGGAATTAGCGTCGAGAGATGGCTGCTGTAGAATTTTTCTTTTTAAATTATCCGCCAACATTTTTCAACTAAAGAGTGTAGCACTGAGGTTTGTTATGTAAGATGGCGGATGACAGCTGACAAAAAGCGCGTGAGTTTGTTTACTAAACAAGAGCACGTGGAATTTGGCGCCACCACAGTTCAAAGGTATCTAGCTAAAGATGGCAGCACGGTGCTCTCTTGATTAAAGATGGCGGATGACAGCTAACAGAACTTTTCAAATTACCCGCTACTACAGAGAGCAGCACGGTGCTCTGTGGATTAAAGATGGCGGATGACAGCTGACGAAATTACCCGCATGATAGCAGCACAGTGCTCTATTGATTAAAGATGGCGGATGACAGCTGTCAAAAAAGCACGTGGCTTTGTTTCCAAACAAGAGCACGTGGAATTTGCCGCCACCAAATTTCAAAGGTATATAGCTAAAGAGTACAGCACTGAGGTTTGTGATGCAAGATGGCGGATGGCAGCTGTCAAAAAGCACGTGAGTTTGTAAAGCACGTGGAATTTGCCACCGGCTCAAAGAGGGCAGCACGGTGCTCTCTGGCGGTTGACAGCTGTCAGAAAAGCACATGGGTTTGTTTCCAAACAAGAGCGCGTAGAATTTACCACCCCCACATAGAGGGCAGCACGGTGCTCTCTGGATTAAAGATGGCGGATGACAGCTTTCAAAAAAGCACGTGGCTTTGTTTCCAAACAAGAGCATAAAGAATTTCTCAAATTGCCGCCACTACTTTTCAAAGGTATCTAGCTAAATAGTGCAGCACTGAGGTTTGCGATGCAAGATGGTGGATAACAGCTGTGACGTACCACATTTCAAAGGTAAGTAGCTAAAGAGGGCAGCACGGTGCTCTATGGATTAAAGATGGCGGATGGCAGCTGCACGTGGATTTGTTTACAAACAAGAGCATAAAGAATTTCTCAAATTACCGCCACTACATTTCAAAGGTATCTAGCTAAAGAGTGCAGCACTGAGGTTTGCGATGCAAGATGGCGGATGACAGCTGTGACGTACCACATTTCAAAGGTAAGTAGCTAAAGAGGGCAGCACTGTGCTCTGTAGTTTAAAGATGGCGGATGACAGCTGTTAAAAGAATTCACGTGGCTTTGTTTATCTCACGCTAGTGAGGTTAAGTTGGTAGCACTAAGGTTTAGGCCCGCCAAGATGGCAGCACTGCCGATGACAGGTGACGAATTTACATCTACTACGATAAAGAGGGCGGCACAGTGCTCTGTGGTTTAAAGATGGCGGATGACGGCTGTCAAAAAGCACGTGGCTGTCAAAAAACACGTGGATTTGTTTATCTCGCGCTAGTTAGGTTAAGTTGGTACTACTGAGGTTTAGGCCCGTCAATATGGCAGTACTGAGGTTAGCGATGCGTTGTTGTCTGTCAAAAAGCACGTGGCTGTCAAAAAACACGTGGATTTGTTTACAAATTCAAATTTCCCGCGGGTGGTGGAGGAGACCTCTGGGAGGCCTCTGGCTGTTTTGGTGGTGGAGGAGGCAACTGGGAGGCCTCTGGCTGTGGTGGTGGTGGAGGTGGCCTCTGGGAGCCGGTGGGGGTGGTGGTGGACGAACCATCCAATTATACTACTAATGTTCATACTTATCTTACCAAACGAATGCAGTGGGAACTTTTAAATATATCAAATATCCATTTGAAACATAGGAATGCCATTCCGGTCCGTATGGGCTCCATAGTTAATAAGTCTCATGTAAACAAAGACTCCAAGAAGATGAAACTAGGCGTCTCGTAAAAGGAACGATCTTTAGTACATATTATGAACATGGAAGTAGATCAGTCATTTGAATAGAGGTGGACAGAACTCATTTGCATATCAAACCATTGCATTAGCAACATAAATCATTTGAATTAAAGAAACATGCTAAGGTATCATGGTCCAAGACATACTGAATCGAATTGGCGAGAGGAGATCGATTAAGCTAAATTTGATGAGAAGAAGTGATAGAATGATAGGACACATCTTAAGACACCCAGGACTTGTTCAATTGGATTTTGAAAGAAGCCACCCTGTCCTGTGCTACTCTTTTCATTTCTACGTAACTATCGCATCCTACATCTGCTCTAATCTGCTCGTCATATTCATACCTTGGTCTACCCCTACCGTTCTTACCACCTACACTTCTTTCAAAATCCAATTGAACAAGTCCTGTGTGTCTTAAGATGTGTCCTATCATTCTATCACTTCTTCTCATCAAATTTAGCCAAATCGATCTCCTCTCGCCAATTCGATTCAGTCTATGGACTGATGACTCAAACAACAACATTTAATATTTATATTTCTGGACGTGAAATAAATCTCCAGCTGTGAACATTGACGGTGTAGCCAGGGGAATACGTCCAGCAGAAACGTAAGCAAACGTGAATTTCTTCCACTATTGGCAATCCTGAATATTAGTTTGACCAAGACCAACTACGATTGCATCAGACCGTAACCCAGATGAAATATGGCGGACATCGGTGGGCGACTTGAGAGGTTGGGGGAAGATTATGTATGTTTATTCTGAGTCACGTAAAGAAAACATCACAAGTCAAACGTCAAGAAATGCAACTCATTAATCTCAAAATATGAATAATTATGCATCAAAAGCAACGTTATTGCGTAATTGTAATTTCAGTGGGAGAATAACGAAGGGAGAATTTTATCGTCAGGTTGAAACTCTCTCTTTCTCTATAAAAGTATTTTATACATGAAACTCCAGACAGCAAATAAGATAAACAGAAGTCAACCACATCCCATTTCGTAAAACATGCGAACAAATACATTTCTTGAACAAAACTTACACTCTATAGAATCCATTTGAATTGTTGAGTAGGTACAATGATATTAAATATCACACATTGTATACGGTACTCGTGAACATGTAAAGCTCTAGTCACCTTAATTGATGGCACATCCTCCTCCTGTAATTTATATAGAAGGAACGTAATCGTCATTTCAGCTCACGAACATTTGGGTTTAGATTTCATTTACTTACCTCAGTTGTAAAACACTAAAAATGGCTCAATTATATCATTCTTTTACCCGTTTAAAAATTCATATCTCAGTCGTAAATCTGAGTCACGATTTTTCGGATCTTTCCGGGAGAGATTTAAGTACAGTACGTTGGCTGATTGCGGATAACTTCAGACCGAACTGCATCAACACCTGTTATGGCTATAAATATTCTCTAAAAATGAATTTGATATCAAATTGATTATTACACATTACACTAGTATCACTTGATTCGAAGTTTTGCCCATGATTGCATCTCACCAATTTAGCTTAACTAGATCTTTTGGAAATCTGGACACTGAATGTTTTGCTCTGACCCTATAATTGGACTTACATCCAAGTACAAAGAACATACGATCCATGTGATTGCAATATAAAAATACACATTGGTAAGTGAAAATACAAAGAAAACAGGTTTAGATAGATAAAAGCCTTTATTTTCTGTGGTGAAGTTAGGGCTCTTGGCCATTTCTTACACTTAACCACACACATATTATTTGTTAACGAGGGTTTGAGAAGAACATGAGGTCAATCACCGGAATTGTCCGAATACAACCGCTTTTTATGAACAAACAACTCCTTAGAGGCTGTATAACACTTTAATGTTATAAATAGATATAATTTTCGATTAATAATATTAAAATTTTCGTAAATATTTGCTAACTATACGGGTTACAGGAATGAAAACAACACTCCAGCTTCCGCCATTGTAGGTCAGCGCCTCCTAGAGAACAAGGCCTGGCAATACGATTCGTGACCACCACGGCTCAGCGCGAGTGGATAGTAGATGAACCTAATTCCTTACGAAAATTGAAAAATACGCTGGTTAAAGTGCATTCTACGAATATTCTTTCTCGTAGACGCGCATATCGGAAGCGAAATGAGTAATATACCGTAATAATTAGAAAGAACAATTAAAAATACAATTAAAAATGCAAAGAAGAATTTTTTTAAGAGTCTTAATACTGAACAACTTTAGTAATATGTCTATATGACACTTTCTTACGTATATTTAAGAGTCAAAAATGATCAGTTCCTTTTATAAAACTCGCCATAAGACCTCTCTGTGTCGGTGCGACGCAAAAAAAAGAAAAAAAGACAACTTTTACAAAACTGAACTTGCTGATGAAAGATAAAAGATAATAAACTACATGTAAGTACAGAAAAAGCTATTAAATAAAAATAGTAACGTGTAAACTACCTTACTTACAGTATATTAGTAGCAGTGTACAAGCTGTAATGCTCAGTGTTGTCGGTCATAAAAACAGGTACACATTTTGTTTTACAATAGGAGCCTCACATAAATTAAGGGGGTGAAGAGCTCACGCAATTTGGCTGTTATGCAAAGAGAATGATTACAGTACATGCCAACAATAGTTTGTTCATCAAGTCATCAAAATTATATTCGCATTCCCTAGTGTAAATAAATGTACTTATATGATTTTGGACCCAGATTCAAATAACCAGAACAGGGAAAAAATTGAAATTCTTAAATTTGAAAAGTAGCATGCCAATTCTTATAACATTTGAACTGACATTCACCCAGACATTTTCTGAAATTGTTTTCAATTTAACTTCACCAGGTTGCTTAAAATTGAAATGGACATGAGGTGAACATGATATTAGAAAATATAAAAGAAAATCTCTATGAACATTAATTGTTAAAATCCTAAGAAACCATATTAAGAACTTGCATCCCTGCCATTTCATTAATAAAAAAGTAGCAGAACACACACTGAAATACTCATTTCATGCTTTATGAACCAGCTGCATTATATAGATATGACACACATGAGATCAGTTAAGTAATTAATCCCCAATTTTTCACAGATGCATGTTAGATTCATTACATAACAAAAACTGGAAGGAGTACTTTCTCCAAGAGGAAATTCATAACCACAGTGTGGATAGGCTATAATGCTGGAAGAGGAAATTCATAATTGAATTCACAATTACTCAAACAGGAATGTTTACTACTGAAGGAACTTACAGTGATTAGCCCTGAATTCAGAGTTTACACATTCCCTTTGAATGGAATTCATAGAGGTTCATCAACTCAGTGATTAATAATAGTAATGTACAAAAAAAAATCAGAAAGCCTCAGCTTACCACAGACAAAAGGAAAGGATGGTTAATGATTTTGTAGGATATGTGCCATCAAGGTAATGAACCGTATTTGTCAAATGATAAAATACCTGTTTAACATAAAAGGTGCCCTCTCAAATGTAACATCACTCCCTGAAAACATATCACCTGGCAATAAATATGATAAAATAAAAGTGCTCTTGTGTTATTACTGTGTTCTCTTCTAAAGAAACTACGATGGAAAATAGAGCTACTAAATTTGTTCCATTTCAGTGCAGTTCCAGTCTTGTTTTACAGATATTGAACTTAATTTTTATTGAAATTCCTGGAAGTTTTTGAAAGAAACAGTACTGACATGAGCTTCATAGGTCTCTAAACTTTGAGCAAGAGCCTTGTCTACTCGACAACGCCTATCGTCTGGAGTTCTCGGTGGGCAGATGTGGTATCAGACAAGTACTCTGGGCAGTTTAGAAACTGAGAAGGAACAGTTCCTAAAACGTTTAGACCAACTTAGAATGCATTCGCCTAGATATAAATACGCTCGTCTATTAATTCATGGCACCACTTACTTCACAGGGCCATGTCATGTCTTAGATATGTCTGGTTGGTTTTAATATAAAATGAATAGCACACAAGGAGACAGAGAACATCACTGAACTTATAATAATTATACAGAACCTAACATAGTTGCAATAAACACAATAACATTGCTGTCTAGCCTGAACTAAAAATATTAACCCACACTAAGTGGTATTTTCCCTCATGCGATATAATAAATAGAACTGCGTCACTTGCAGTTAAGGGTCCAGCACAGAAGGAATACTTGAAAGCCAATACCTTACATGCCTTCATAATTTACGCCCTATAAGTTTTCCCAGAATATCACTATACCCACAACAGTAGTCCTATGAAGTAATGTGAATACTCAGCACATCCCAAACTAAATGTAATAACTGGTCAATTCAGTACAGCAAATGCTTAAATCGGTAAGATATAAATCACCCTAAAATATCTACTATTTCATTCATAAAGAGCAAAGATATAAGAGACCTATCCACAAACCTTTCACAAGCCTTGGATGAGATAAAGGTGCAGTCAATAATTTCCCATTTCTCTCATCATACATGCTGGTCGTCCTTTCAACCTCATGAGTTTTGAAATGGAGCTCACACACCTACAACACAGGGCTCCATTTCAAGAACCATTCCACACTTAAGTGATTGAATGATTGAAATCATATATAATACACTAATAACTAAGGCTTGCCTTTGCGTTTTTGGAAGGAACGAAATCATCTCGGCGAATAGCTCGTAACCACTTAGCTCTCTCCGAGTCGTCAGTTGGAAACGAGAAAACACTCACTTTAGGGCCGGCGCGATAACTGCCCTTACAATTTGGAACAGTGCATTTCTGAGGCATCGTTATTCATAATTTGAAAAACAGTGATCGCAATTCACAACACACCATTAAAAATAAACACGGTTGAAACCTCACGTGGTGGCCATGCCGGCACTTTAAACACAGTTTATAAGTACTATCACCTTTAACTGAACTTACACTAATAGGAATATTAAGCGAGTCTTAACGCACAAGACTCGATTAACATTAAAATAATCGATGAAAATCACACATAATAGGGAAACGCGTCCTCATACTCCAAGCAGCAACAAGCTAACTGAGTTACTGGCATGAGCCTCCTTCAACATACGTCATCAGCTACTCTCATTCGTATTGCCAGGCCTTGTTCTCTAGGAGGCGCTGGGTCGGTTAACGTCTGTGGTACTGTAATTGGTCTTGCTTTAACTATCGCCTACGCCAAATGTTGGTGTCTGCAAACGTTCCATGTAACGTACTAACCTGCCCAACCAAGAAAACTGTTACCGTGGTTGGTGGACCAGCAGAGGTGAAAGAAGGTGCCGGGGTGAATGGGTCTAACTACCAACTCAAAGTTAATTTAAAACTTTAACAAATGTTATATTTTCTGAATTCAGCAATCAACAACAACAATTTAACAACTTTTCACTAGTTCAGATAACAATAATATACCAGGTACCATGACAAAGTTTATACAAGGCAAGTACATCCAAAATTTAGTGACAGTTTAGTAATCCGGGCATCCAGCCCCTCGCATTACATTTCCAGAGATCTCAGCTCGCCCTTACAAAAGATTACTATTTTACACAAGGGCAGAAAACCCCTAGTCCCTGGAGCACTTGCTTCCGACTTCAAACATCAAGCCTCTCAGAGGCACAGTTACCACACTTGAAAAGAGCTGACACGCTCTCATTTTCAAGCCTATTCAAGGCAATATCAGACTTTACAATTACTTGCCCTCAAGGGACAACTTACAAAAAAATAAATAAATAAATAAATAAATAAATGAAACGGGGATATCTTGTACCCAACCTACTGGGCCTTAGCAGAAAAAGAACAGGTTAAGTAAATGGCCTGAAACACCAAATTGAACGGAGGCTTGTACTTGCACTCCTAAATACGCATTCTAAAACCTAAAAGGCACTAGGCCAATGAAACAGAGGTTATTCCCAAACTATGGAGGTGAATCGTATAAGAATAATTTAAGACATTACGGAAAGGAAGAAAACCAGTTACAAAACGTAGTCATCGAAACCAACTTTCAACTTATTAGGTCGTGTTACGTACATTTAGTACATGTTGAAGAGATGTTAAGTACAGAACAAAAATGGCCAACCAGACACCAGTGGGATCCGAACCCACAACCTCCCGATTTCGCGTCGGTTGCTCTACCAGTTGAGCTATGGTGGCCTAGGCCATCTTTGTTCTGTTGGAAAGGATCTCTTCAACACGTACAAAATGTACGTAACACGACCTAATAAGTTGAAAGTTGGTTTCGATTACAATGCGGTCGTGAAAATTCAAAACGTAGTCACCTCAAACCAATATGAAGTGGAGCTCGAGAGGGTAAATCACTCTCTATCCCCGAATTACAGTTACAGATTTTATGAAATGTTCACCTTAGCCGGCAGAACTTACATTTTAGAGAAGAAGGTTTCGGACCTATCCCTCGGGTTAAACTGCGGAGCTAGCCAGAAATAAGGATGTTAAACGGCCATTACCTTGCTGAAGAACTGCTGCCTGATGAAAGAGACACCTCCCGCCTCCTGCTTCACATACACACACTTAGATGTTGATCAAATGTCCAAGAGACGTGAATATCCGCAGTTTATAAACCTTCGGGGAAAGTTTCATGAATAATCAAGACACACCCACAGAATTTTATTGGAGGATACAAAAGTTACACACAAGATCGAAGAAGAAACCTGTGATAGGCTGAAAATTAATTACAGAAATTAGGGATTGGCTGAATTCAAAGCTGGCGGAAAGAAAACATCAATATTGCCAACCCAAAATTGAATGGACATAATTTAGTAAGGAACAAACTTACGCATACAAAACTTCTTCAAAAAAGGTTCTTTCACCTCGCACCACGGTGCATGATCATAGTTTTTTGGCAGTGACATCTATGAGAGAATGTCCACACTTCTTGATCAATAGGAAACAAAACAAGTTGATATTCACACAGTCCTGGAAACTTCACAATCACAAAATTAAGAAGGTGACATCTTCTGAGGAAAAGTTTAAGTAGGTCTAGTTCCAGGTTCAGTGTTTCTCCTGTAGAGGAGTTCTAATTGGCGCAAGATTTAAATGTGCGGCGTAGGGGTGTACTTCCCGGTACAAAACATTCTTCCACAGGGCGCTAGTGATAAGGTTGGTGTACGAAGTAGCGTTGGGAATGTGAACGTGGAAGGGAGATTTCAGTACGAATACATCTGCGAAATGTTCTTTATGAAGTTGAGGACGAGGTAGCAGGTACTGTTAGTCGTGGAACGTAAGTCTACGTTAAAAAATGAGAAAGGATATTTTCAGTTTTATGGCCCTACGGTTCATTGATCCTACTTGATGAATGAGCCTATTGCTCTTGTCAACAGGTACCGGATGTACGGGGAGATGCCGCTGGTTCCACCGGACAACCCCGAATACACAATCATTGAGACAGACTTTGGAATCCGTTTCGGGATGTTCATCTCGTTCGACATGAGTTTCCAGGAGCCAGCCTTGAAGCTGGTGACGGAGCTGGGAGTCCACGACATCCTGTACACAAGCTGCTCGTTCTCGGAGATGCCCTTCCAGACAGGTACAGCTAGTTCTAGTGGCGTCGGATGTGCACACAGAGTAGACAATAGAAGTAGCTCCTCATACTGTACGTCAGCGGGAACCGGCATGAAGGTACTGGTAACACTGCTATACTGAAGGGGAGGCGGGCCTCTTAGAGTGGTGGTGGTTATTATTGTTTCAAGGGGAGGTGCGACTAGGCAACCATCCTCTATATAACACTAATCAGAGAGAAAAATGGACGGGATCCAACACTTCCAGAAATGAAGGTATCGGCGAAAAGAAGACTAGGTCCACGAAGGGTGTGGAAATGAAAGATTACCTAGGCCTCGAGTGCTCTTAATACTTTCGGGGTTGGAAAAGAACAAAAGTTGACAAAGGGAGGTCAAATAGAATAGATTAAAGTGAAGAGCCTGGCACAAGTAAGTGGAAGCAATGCCAGGACTGAGCCCAAAGATCCGCGGTCTCCTACCCACGCTCCCAAGTTGAGAGCCCCTGGGGACCCTTTTAGTCGGCTCTTACTACAGACAGGGGACACCGTAGGTGTTAGTCTGCCATTCCCACCAACAGGGGAAAGAGGTTTACTATCAAAGCCTCCTCTATACTGTCAGTTAGTATGGTGAAGACTAGGCATGAGACATTATACCCTAGCTTCAGTCCTGCTCCTGTGGTAATGTTGCCGTCCATTCCCTTCTGATCTTCTCAATGATGCAGTTGAAGATAATGGAAGAGAGTCCATCTCCTGCTCTGTTCTCATCATCGTTTGTAATGGAGGTGACTTATATAAACCGGTTGGTTTTCAAAATAACCATATTCCTGTCTTGCAGCAAACAAGAAGACTCAACTACGTTCCAAAAATGAAGAAACTGCCGGACAATCACTTATCATGGGAATTACCTCCATCTTCCTGTAGACAGAGTCGTACCCATTGCTCCATGCTGAAAAATTTGCTCATCTATTCGATTAATTTTAGTCACAAAGTTGGCGTACAAATATTCAGTTATACGTGGTCAATTTCGATGCATTTTATCCTTGAGGTAAAACCACACGAAATAGTGTGGCATCGTAAACTCCGGTGATCTTGGCGGTCACAAATATTCGTCAAATAAGCTGTTGAACAGACCGAGAGACTAAGATCACGTGCGGCAAATTGCTCCGTCTTGCTCAAAATTGCATGAAGATACCCTTGTACCTGCCTGTGTTCATCGTTTTCGGGAATAATGGACTCACCCTTCGGTTTGCAAAGACTGCACACAAAACTGCCACCTTTTGTGTGCTGGGAGGTCTTTCATGAATACCGTACGCGGTTTCGTGTGACCACATGCAGGTATTTCGAGAATTTCGTAACCAGTCAGATGGAACTAGGCCTCATGGGAATTGCTGGTAACTGTACAATAATATCCAAGAACGATGTGCACGAACGGAATTGTTTTTTCTTTATCCGGATCCTGCTACTCGTAAATGGCAGTGATCTTGTATGGCCGCAGCTTCTTTATCTTGGTCACTCTTTGACACATGGAATACGAATTCTCTGCCTCCTAAAATAAACGACGTAGCGACTTCCTAAGAGACCGAAGCAAACTCTTCTGCTGCGCCTACCAAGGAGCAAAAGACTCAGTTAACTTTCTCAAGTCTCTCTTATGAGGATCACGTACACCATACAGGGTCTGTGTTCGTACTCTGCGCTACGGCAGCTACAGTGTGGGAGGCGCGCAAGCATGAGCCGCCAGTCTGAATCTCATCCGTTACCAACTGCAACGGCGTATGTTCATATGTAAACGTTCTGGTTTCATCTTAATTGTCTTACACAAAATATCTACTACAAATGGAAATTTCCAAATTTGAAAACCAGTCCAGAGCACTCGGCCCACAGTCTGCTCCTCAGTCTCAGTCAGCAGATGAGCTGCGGGAAAGGAGACGAGCTGCTCGACTAAGTGGTCTGTTCCCAGCTGTCAGAGGAGAGATAGCATCGAATGACATTAGTAAACGAGTAATTCTGAATGATGTTTTTAAAAGCAGGAAAGAAGATGAAGATAAAATTGGAATTCATGAAGAAAAACTGGGACAAATATTCGTTTATAGGAAGAGCAGTTAGGGATTGGAATAATTGACCAAGGCAGATGTTCAATGAATTTTCAAATTCTTTGCAATTATTTAATAAAATTCTCGGTAAACAACAAATAGGGAACCTGCAGATCAGTGGCGAGTGAAGACAACTTCACCCAGTATGAGATTATAAAGGCAATAGATTTAAATATTTACTACCTTACACAGGGCATTCTGTCCGCAATGTCACGACTGGGCTGATGATACTATGTACAGTAATATGGAACCTGAAGCTTTCCTTACTGAATGTTAGGAATACGTTTAATAATATCATTTACTATGAAGTTCTCCGTTCTGTTGGAACTAAATGAGAGAAAGGAACATGTATAAGAGTTTTGTCTGTTCATTGCTCAGAATGTAAAAAAAAAAAATGGTAATTAGATATTTATATACTCTGTAAGAAAGATCACGTGCAATATATCGGTCAATAATGAAGAACTAAGTTTCTTTTGTGGTTTCTAGGGAGTATTTCTGTCTTTGTTTTGTGTGCTAAGTTCGTGACAGTGTTATCTAGTATGTCTATGGTCGTTTAATAGACTTTAGGGCCATGCCCTAAGTGTCATCCATCTTGTTTATAGCTACAATCGATCCATAGATATTACTATTCAGAGCAAGACCAACTACAATATATCAGAACTAAATGCAGCTATCGATGTTAGCGTCGCGATTGGTTTCTTAAAAATGTAAACATGAGCATTGCGAAGCATTATTTTAATTTTTATGTTGGTTTTGTTTGATTGTTAGTGTTGTGATGCATTCTTGGTTTTAAAACTATTTTGATATATTACGACCCTAAAACAATGCACGATAACTGGCGGGGTCAGATGATATTTTTGGGGTTTTTAATATAGGTATCAACAAGAATTAATTCCTCGAGGTGGTGTATGATTAGTTATTAAGATATTGTAGAAGGTAAGAAAAACCTGTTTAGCTCAATCGGGCAATAAGCGCAGCATATTATACGTAATAAAATCCGGGCCTGGTGAAGAATTAGAGGCATTAATAAAGGTCATGTTTAATTTCCGTAAATTAATAGGTTGGAGTAAAATTGTAAATTGAGGACGCGATGAAGGTTCAGTGAAGGTGGACGGTTGGACTGTGTAATCAGGAGTTAAAGAATTAAGGAATGGGGATAGAATTGAGCTGGGAACTGGTTTTGTTATGAAATATTTTGATGCACCTGTAAGGACATGGATTGCATTCCACAGTTGAGTGGATGGGATATGGGTAGAAAGGGGCGTAATAAACTCTTTCCAAGCTTTTCTGCGTTTAGAGTTGAACATTTGTTTTGAATACGAAATATGACGTTTAAGTTTGAAATACTTGGAAGGTGTTAAATCGTTTCAATATGTTCGAAATAGCGTGCGACGCGTCTGTATCAGCTGATGACACTCTCTGTTGCACCAATAAATACATTGGGAGGGGCGAGTGATATAGTTTGTTACCGATTTGTACGGGTGAAAAGTACTTATATAATCGTTCAGAATTGTAATTAATGTTGAATACGTTAATGAATGATCATTTAATTGGTTGAGGTTGGTAAAGAGATAGGTGTTTCGTATTTGAGGATCAAAGTTACGGAGTGTTCGGATATTGCCCACGCGCGCTAGTGCGTAAGTGTGAGGAATAGGGTTGCCTATACCACATGTGATAAAAATAGGAAAATGGTCGCTAGTAAAGGTATCGGATAAAGTGTTCCATGTGATGATGGGAGCCAGAAAGCTACGACATAGCGTGAGATGAACCGCGCTTGGAGGGGAGCCGGGAGGAGATAGTCGTGTGGGGGAACCATCATTTAAAATAATATGATCATGTTGTTGAGAGGCTGTGAGGAGATGAGTGCCTTTAGAGTTATGTATAATACTTCCCCATATCGTATGATGACTGTTGACGTCTTCGCAGAAAATAACGTGTGACAAGTGTTCGAATTGGGTGTAAAATTGAGACCATTGTGATTCGGAAATAAAAATATCAGGGGGCAGTAGATATTAATAAAATGTAAGGTCTTGTAAGTTATTCCTAGAGCAAAAGTATTGGGGATGATATAAGAGATTGGTAGTATGGAATAAGGGAGACTGTGATGGATGAAGATCGCTACACCTCCACAACCTTGACCATCTTGTCGTTCAATGTGATATCCTGAGATACGAAAATTGACATGGTGCGAAAACCACGTTTCTTGTATTGCGAGAATTTGCGGGAGGTCTTTTGGATAATCAATTGCAATTCATACTTTTTATGCAGTACGCTCCTAGCGTTCCATTGTATGACGTTGATCATATAAATTAATGATATGGGATATACAGTCACGAAGTTGATAAATTGCTGAGGATATCTGGGGTTGATCCCCTAATCTTTGTAAAAAAAAAAAAGCATCAATATTTGCTGTATTTGGTTTCGTAAAAAGTCTTGGTGGTGCTGGACGTGATGCTCCGATTGGGGCAAAGGAACTCGAGAGGGCATGTCACATGCCGTGGACGTAGAGGGTGAGGATTGGGAAGGAGGTGGTAGGATAAATGGGGTCACTACTGGTTGTGATGGCGGTAGATTCTGCTCTCGAAGGCGGTAAAGGTAACCTGTTCTGTCATACCCGGCGGGAAGGGGGGAGTGGGTCTAGGATTTTTAAGCACGACTTGCGTAAACTTACGTTTACGAGGGTTTTCCTGAGGGGGTGAAGGGGGTTCGTGCGAGAACTGGGAACATTGTTGTGAATCCCGATCCGGATTATAGGTTGGAGGAGAAAGCTTAGATTTGGCCGCGGGGAATGGGATATTTTCGGTACTCATTATTTTCTTGATTTGTTGTTGATACTTTTGTTCGGGACAGTCAGAGTAGCCGGTTGAATGGGGTCCTTTACAGCGTGCACATTGACGAAAGCTTCCGGAACACTGATTGGTTGCAGGCTGTAAAACATATGTATATACCTGCGCTTTACAATTTCTCTCTGTGTGCCCATACCGCTGGCATTTTTACATATTATGGGAGCAAATATAAATGGTTCAACATCCAAGTATACTTGAAGTAATGAAACTCGCTGGGGTAAGTTTTGGGTGCGAAACACGACTTTTACGGATCCTGTGGGAATGTATTCTATATTATCATTATTTTTGAATCACTTTCCTATTTAGCCGTTGTACGGATTTGACCGGAGCTATCTATTTCAAGTTTTTGAGAATTTCAACATCCTTCAAAGACTTATCAACACCACGAGAACATTTGAACTGGGGATATACGCCCTAAGAGTAGTAAATAAAACATTCGTCCGAAAGCCATATGGTGCAACTGACCAATGTTTTTGTCATTGTTGGATTCAACAAATACAAGAAATGGGCCACAATGTGAGGCTGGAAAATATTCTTGATCAAAATTGGATGGGGCCTGTTGTCTATCACTGTCTCTCTGATTAGTGAGAGGTTGGACATTACCGTTTGCCCTTGGATTAATGGATGATTGAGTTTGTTCCGGTTTTCCTTGATTAAGTGGAGTTTGCACATGGTTAGAAGTCACAGAGCGAGGATCCAAGATAGCGTCTTCCTCCATATTCACTATTTCTTCATGACTTACTGGTAGTGGTAACTGTACAGACGGTTTTAACCCTCCACTGGAGGCCACCATTACTAACACTTAACACAATCAATAAGTTTGTTACAACACACGCACCGGTTATTACACACACACTTCCGACTTCGTACTGGACCAACCGACTTGTATCGCTGTTCAAAAGAAGATGTAAATACTTATTATTTGTGTTTTATTTGGGAGAATACTTTTTCGCGAATATTTCCAAGATGGCTACTGAAACAATGATGAACTCTCTTATATTTGATCATTATCTTTGCCCTAACTGGCACCCATTTCGTTTCGTTTATCATCGGTATCATGGAGACCACAATGAAGATGTGTGTTCTGTTTTCCATTCGCGGCAATGTATAGGTCACAGAGTCTGCGCGTACTGTCAGGCTGCAGCTTGTCGGCTGGTACCAGCATCGACTTGATGCACAGAGCAATTAGGGTCAAGACAGAAGATTCATGGGTGAAATCAATCATAGTCTGTTTCTTCCACCGTGATACTGCGATGTGGAAAGGAAATGGAAAGATTACCACATTATTATATTTCCTGAACGTTTGAAGACGGAGAATAATTAAGGCATTTCCTGGAATAAAAATATACGGAAATGAACTAATCTCCCATTCGGATTTTCGGGTCGGGAGTACTTCATGGGGGATTTATCAAAAGAGGCGAAGATCTTGGTTTCCGTATCGATTATGGAACGTAAGTACACTGCGAAGAACAAGAAAATTGGAAAATCTGAAGAGAGAAATGGACAAATGTGAAGTTAACACAAAGGGTTTAAGTGAAGTGAGGTGGGCAGATAGGGGTGATAATGTCTGGTAATTACACAACGTTTTGAATGCGGAGTAGCAATAATTATGGAAAATCAATTAGTACAAAATGTGACTAAAGTGGTGTGCCAAAGTGTCAGTTTAATATTTGTGAAGATAAGCGCAGATCCAGTGGACATTTTGACATGCCAACATCAGATCATGATGACGAAGAAGTAGAAGACATCATCCACTCTGAAGGCAGAGGAAAAGTAAGGGAGGCTGTAATAGTGTGGATGGAAGCAAACATCGCGGGGCAATATGGGGGAGGGATGAAGGAAAGGTAGGGTAAATTATACACATAGAAGAGCCCATGAGACATTAACAATGTGAAAGTCACCAATCCTGTGCTGGCTGCTGATGTTGACTCGGATCACAACCTTCGGTAAAAGGTTGAAGAGGATCCAACAGCGTGGATGGAGAAAGCAGAGATTGGACCTGGAAAAACTAAGAGAGAAAAACGAGGTAGTAAGGAATTCTTAGAGTAACACTTTTGTGAAGTGAGGAAGACCAGTGGCGAAATATGAAACCGTAAAGAGAGCGAGGAAACCGGAGAAGATGGCAGGTACGGCCTTGTGTACCAGAAAACGAAAGGGATGGGAGGGAGCGAACACAAAGGAGTAAGGGCCCGCGGATTGGAAGACTCTAGAGGACAAACGGTTACGGCACAAGCGGAGGAGCTGGGGATATGGGAAGAATAGGAACTCTACGATAAGGAACATCGTCCGCAAGAAATCAAAATAGAGACAGATGAAAAGATTGACAAAGATGAAAAAGGGACCAAAATATTGACAATGGAAGTAGAAAAGGCGATTAAGGACACGAAGAGGAGGAAAGCCACAGGAGACGATGACATACCGGTGGATTTGCTGAAAGCAATTGGAAACGGAGGTTTGAAAGCGCTGACGCAACTACCGGGCGAGTTGGCCGTGCGCGTAGAGGCGCGCGGCTGTGAGCTTGCATCCGGGAGATAGTAGGTTCGAATCCCACTATCGGCAGCCCTGAAAATGGTTTTCGGTGGTTTCCCATTTTCACACCAGGCAAATGCTGGGGCTGTACCTTAATTAAGGCCACGGCCGCTTCCTTCCAACTCCTAGGCCTTTCCTATCCCATCGTCGCCATAAGACCTATCTGTGTCGGTGCGACGTAAAGCCCCTAACAAGTAGCTGACGCAACTCATCAACAAAATCTACGAACGTTTTTGGACGTCCTAGTGGTTGGTCTTGCAAAGAAACAGCAGTGATTACAGAACAATTAGTTTGATTTCACACTCAACAGATGACTGGAACGCAACTGAAGAAGTAATGGGAGGGGTCCAATTTGGATTTAGAAAAGGAAGCGAGGATGTGCTGAGACTGGCACAAGGCCATCGACAGAGTCAACTGGACAAAATTGATGAACATCCATACGGAGATAGGAGACAACTGGAGAGACAGGAAGCTAATTCTCAACTTGTACATGGAGCAAAGAGTAAAAGTGGGACTAAACTACGGAGAAACAAAGAGCGTGGAAAAAGGGAGAGAAGTCTGACAGCGAAGTTGTCTATCGCCGAGTCTCTTCAAACTTATAGAGAATGGCTGGGAGAATGGGTGGCGAAAGAAGCTTTGAAAGGATGCGGAAACTTCAGGATAGGAGGATGCCTCAACACCACCGTTAAGTATGCGGATGATCTACTAGTTATCGTCAAAAATAAAAAATGCAACGCATGATGAACCGGTTGGTGGAAATTGGAAGGAAATATGGCATGGTTATCAACATTGCGAAATCGAAAGTGATGAGGATATCAAAACGGGAGAAACCTTAGTGGATAACTGTTGACAATCGATAACTGGAGAATGTGAAGCAGTTCAAGTACTTGGGAAGCTTTATGACAAAGTATGCCCACCACTGTACGAATGAAATTCGACCAAGAACCTTTCCTTTTCATTTTGCTGTTTTGCTTTACGTCACACCGACACAGGCAGGTCTTATTGCGACGATGGGATAGGAAAGGCCTAGAAATTGGAAGGAAACGGCCATGGCCTTAATTATGGTACAGCCCCAGCATCTGCCTGGTGTGAAAATGGGGAAACCACCGAAAACCATCTTCAGGGCTGCCGACAGTGGGATCCGAACCCACTATCTCCCGGGTGCAAGCTCACAGCTGCGTGGCCCTAACCGCACGGCTAACTCTCTCGGTTGACCAAGAACCGCCATGGCCAAAGTCGCATTCAACAAGAAGAGGACTCTGTTGACCATCAAGTTGAGCTTGGAACTAAGAAAGAAACTCGTGAAGTGCTACATCTGGAGCATTGCACTGTGCGGAGCAGAGACGTGGACCATGAGAAAGAGGGAGAAAAAATACCTAGGAAGTTCTGAAACGTGGTGCTGGAGGAGAGTGGACAAACGGCGATGTACTGAGAACAAAACACAATTCTTCAGAGGAATGCCAATTGGATCGGACACAGACACGAGGAGCTCATACATGACGTCGTCGAATGGAACTGCAGGACGAGAAAGAAGAATAATTCAACATCTGGATGACATGAAAAATGTGAGGAGATACAGCAGACTGATGGGAGAAAGTGCAAACAGGGAACATTGGCGTCAGAAATTGTACCCGTAGGCAGAATAATAATAATAATAATAATAATAATAATAATAATAATAATAATAATAATAATAATAATAATAATAATAATAATAAAAGTTGTGTGCAAAAGCAACAAAGCTCAGGAGGTACAAACAGTTTCGAGCTAGGAAATTGCAAAACAATCTTTTCTACAAGAATGAGGGCCAATTCTACAGAACGCTCAAGCAAAACCGGCAAACTATGGCAGAAGAACCTCCAAGTATGCAGGACACGGAAGACTTTTGGAAACGTATTTCGTGTACCAATACAGTCCACAATACAAGCAAAACATGGATTAAGGAAGAGCAAAACAACAATGGTTATACAGAAATGATGGAAGAAAGCCGTGTGAGTAATGCTGCCAGGCACAAACATTTCACTTGCGTGCACAAGAAAACAGTCCAACAATTCACTTACCTCTTGCATCATCCTCAAGAGTGTTCTGAATATCTTACAACAGGAATTACATACCTCCTACGTAAGGAAGGTGAAAATGCTAAAGATCCATCAGCTTACAGGCCAATCACTTGTCTACAAACTTTTTACATCCACACTCACAGAAGAAATGTATAACCATAACATTCTGACTGAGGAGCAAAAAGTCATCACTGGGGTGCGATAATCACCGACAACAGGCAATACACTCACAAAGGAACCTGTACACAGCGCATATATACTATCAGAAAGCATTTGACTTAGTTCCCCACTCATGGTTAAAAGAAGTACTTCATTTGTACAAGATCAGTCCTGCCATAATCCATTTTCTTGAGGTTACTATGAACAATTGGAAGACAGCGCTCTGCACTAAGAGAGGAAACAAATGTATCATGTCCGACACAATTAAAATTGTACGTGGTATATTTCAAGGAGATTCATTAAGTCCTCTGTGGTTTCGCCTTGCAATGAATCCCCTATCCAATCTGATAAAAGTTACTGGTTTTGGATTTGACATTAAATATAACAATAGGAAAAACAGAATATCTCATTTGTTTTATATGGATGATCTGAAAGTGTGTGCCCACAACGAAACACAAATGAACGCGCTGCTGAATATAATACTCTTACTCATCTGATGTGTGCGAATTACGTTGGGAGTAAAGAAGTGTAAGCTGCTAACAATTAAACGTGGTCGGTACACAAACTCCCAACCATATGAGCTCCATACCGTTTGCCCAGAATGTAACTCTGGAGCACAAGAAAATCAGACAGGAACTCATTGACAAATGTACATCGAGGTTGCATCAGATTTTGCGCTGCTACCTAAATGCCGAGAACAAAATTAAAGCAATAAACACAAACGTTATTCCAGCTCTTGTTTATTCATTCGGAATCTAACATAGTCTGCTACAGAAATAGACAACATACGAAGAAAAAGGAGAACATTGCTCACCACCTATAGATTGCATCATTCAAATTATGCATGGAAAGGGTCACTCTTTCACGAAAATCGGGAGGCTGAGGAGTACTGGATCTTCAAGTCATGCTCCTGAATCAGACAAAGAACCTAAGGAGATACTTCCATAAAAAGTAAGTAAGCAGCCTTCTCCATAAAGCTGTAGTACTTGCTTACAAGTACACTGTTCTGTATTCATACAATGCCTCTGACCCTCATACAAATCACCAAGTATCCCTGCAGGAGAAGGAAAGGACCTGGCGAGAGAAGACACTGCACAGAAAATACTACAGCAATTTAAACCAACAGAGCATAGACAAGAATGCGTCGTGCATGTGATTACAAAGTGGGTGCTTATTTGGGGAGACAGAGAGATTTGCAGTTGCTATATATGACCAAGTAACAGCTACAAACAAATACAAAAAGTACATCATCAAACATACCACCGTACTCTCCGACAAATGCAGACAATGCTCCATTCGTTTCGAGACCATCACCCATATCACCGCGGGCTGCCCAGTACATGCCCCCTGAGAACACACAATCATGTCTCGGGAATTATACACCAGGCACTTGTTCAGGAAAATCAATTAACTCAGGAGCGTATCCCTTATTACAAGTACCATCCAACACCACTCCTGGAAAACGAGTCGATTAAGCTTTATTGGGACACTGCTGTAGTGACAGACATAAAAGTCAACCATAACAGGCCAGACATCATACTGGTAAACAAGAAAACTGCGACAACTTTCGTTGTTGACATCGCTATCCCCAATGACACCAACATTGACAGGAAGTACCGTGAAAAAATCTACAAGTACAAAGAACTTGCAGAAAAGATCAAGAGGATCTGCAGGATGAAACTGGTACTGATAGTTCCTGTGATTCTGTCAGTCAACGGCCTCATTCCTCACACACTTCACAAGAGTCTGCAAGAACTGGGTCTTCCACCGAACATCTACAACATTATGCGATATTCTGTCCTCCTGTCAGGGTACGATCGTTCCTCTCGCAAGAACGAAGATCCCGTGATCTAGAGTTTCGTATATACCTGTATATCAATATTTGTTCTATAATGTGTAAATACTTCAATTATTTTAAGGCTCTTGGTGCATCCCGTGCCCCGTTACTACCAATATTTCCTGTGGAGAAGTGTATGATTAATAATAATAATAATAATAATAATAATAATAATAATAATAATAATAATAATAATAATAATAATAGTAATAATAACACACTGAGCGTCTTTGGAAATCAAGAACAAAGAATCCTTAGGAAAAGTACCTTAAAATTTTTCAGTATGTCGAACACACAAGTTAAATATAAATATTAGACTCTAACATACTGTACATGTTAACAATACACTATTAAACACAGGATAAAACTACATTATTAAACACGGGATAAAGTACACTAAAAATACGGAATAAAGAACACTATCAAATACGTGATAAAGTACACTATTAAACACGTGATAAAGTTCTCTATTAAACACGACAATGTCAAACATGTGATAAAGTACACTATTAAACACATGATAAAGTACACTATTAAACACGTAATGAAACACACTATTAAACACGTTATATAACGCATTATTAAACATGGGATAAAACACACCATTAAACACGTGATAAAGTACATTATTAAACACGGGATAAAGTACACTATTAAACACGTGATATAATACACTATTAAACATGTGATAAAGTACACTATTTAACACGTGATATAACACACTATTAAACACGTGATAAATTACATTATTAAACACGTGATATAACACACTATTAAACACGGGATAAAACACACTAATAAACACGGGATAAAACACTCTCTATTAAACACGTGATAAAGTACACTATTAAACACGTGATAACGTATACTAATATACACGGGATAAAACAGACTCTATTAAACACGTGATAAAGTACACTATTAAACACGTGATAACGTATACTAATAAACAGAGGATAAAACAGACTCTATTAAACACGTGATAAAGTACACTATTAAACTAAGAATGACATTTTCGTTCCTGAAAGAACATCATCAGATTCCATCAAGTCCCACTCACATATTTAGTATCAATATTTATCACTGTTCAGTTCTTAGGAACCTGAAATCTGGAATTTATGTTATAATGTGTGTCTTCTTCACCATTTACTGCGAGGTTCTCGCCCGCCTCCTTGGCCACGGCTGTATTCCCTTGTACGACAACAATGAACTGAAATGTACTGTTCCCCGTATAATACTGTAGGCGCCAGTCCCGCAGTGCCTCAGCGTACGTGATTACAATTGAGGAGCTATCTGACGGTGAGACGGCGGTCCCGTTCTAGAAAGTCAAGAATAACGGCCGAGAGGATTCGTCGTGCTGACCACACGACAGCTCATAATCTGCAGGCCTTCGGGCCCTTCAGGGCTGTTGCGCCATGGGGTTTGGTAATACTGTAGGCAGCTCATTAAGAAGCCTTGCCCTTGCATAGCTTACCTAACCAAGTGAAATACGAGGGAATAATAATAATAATAATAATAATAATAATAATAATAATAATAATAATAATAATAATAATAATAATAATAATAATAATAATAATAATAATAATAATACGTAATTTATACAAGTTATATAGGGACTACATCAATTAAGGATTCCTATTTACATACCGGTATGCATTTTCTTTACTACGTGGAGGAAGTGAGGGAGAGGAAGCAGTTTTTCTTCAGATGGTAGAATGTTCCATAGTCCAGCAGACCGTGCGCAATATGCATTTAAATAGGTTGTTCCGGCGAGGGGGACGGAGCATGGATAGTAGTATAATGGGAGAGTTCTGGCGCCTCCTCCGCCGCACGCCTCCTCCTCCGCCGCCGCCTCCGCAGCCGCCGCCCGCGGGAAATTTGAATTTTGGCGGGAAATTTGAATTTTGGCGCGAGATTTGAATTTGTAAACAAAGCCACGTGCTTTTTGACAGCTGTCATCGACAACAACGCATCGCTAACCTCAGTACTGCCATCTTGACGGGCCTAAACCTCACTAGTGCCAACTTAACCTAACTAGCATGAGGTAAACAAACCCACGTGTTTTTTGACAGCCACGTGCTTTTTGACAGACAACAACGCATCGCTAACCTCAGTACTGCCATCTTGACGGGCCTAAACCTCACTAGTGCCAACTTAACCTCACTAGCGCGAGGTAAACAAAGCCACGTGCTTTTTGACAGCCACGTGCTTTTTGACAGCCACGTGCTTTTTGACAGATTTGTAAACAAAGCCACGTGCTTTTTGACAGACAACAACGCATCGCAAACCTCAGTACTGCCATCTTGACGGGCCTAAACCTTAGTGGTACCAACTTAACCTAACTAGCATGAGGTAAACAAAGCCACGTGCTTTTTGACAGCCACGTGTTTTTTGACAGCCACGTGCTTTTTGACAGACAACAACGCATCGCTAACCTCAGTACTGCCATCTTGACGGGCCTAAACCTTAGTAGTACCAACTTAACCTAACTAGCATGAGGTAAAAAAAAGCCACGTGTTTTTTGACAGCCACGTGCTTTTTTGACAGCTGTCATCCGCCATCTTTAATCCAGAGAGCACCGTGCTGCCCTCTTTAGATGTAAATTCGTCACCTGTCACCCGCAGTGCTGCCATCTCGGCGGGCCTAAACCTTAGTGCTACCAACTTAACCTCACTAGCGTGAGATAAACAAAGCCACGTGCAGCTGTCATCCGCCATCTTTAATCTATAGAGCACAGTGCTGCCCTCTTTAGCTACTTACCTTTGAAATGTGGTGGCGGATAATTTGAAAAATGCTTTTTGACAGCAGCCATCTTTGAGCACGGTGCTGCCCTCTTTAGCTAGATACCTGTGGTGGCAGGCAATGCCACATGACAGCAGCCATCTTTGAGCACCGTGCTGCCCTCTATGTGGTGGCGGCAAATTCCACGTGCTCTTGTTTGGAAACAAACTCACGTGCTTTTTTCGACAGCTGTCATCTGCCATCTTTAATCAACAGAGCACAGTGCTGCACTCTTTAGCTAGATACCTTTGAAATGTGGTGGCGGCAATTTGAAAAATTCTATGTGCTCTTGTTGGGAAACAAAGCTACGTGCTTTTTTGACAGCTGTCATCCGCCATCTTTGAGCGCTATGCTGCGGGCAATTTCGTCAGCTGTCATCCGCCATCTTTAATCCAGAGAGAACAGTGCTGCACTCTATGTGGTGGCGGCAAATTCCACGTGCTTTACAAACCCATGTGCTTTTCTGACAGCTGTCATCCGCCATCTTTAATCCAGAGAGAACAGTGCTGCACTCTATGTGGTGGCGGCAAATTCCACGAGCTTTACAAACCTATGCGCTTTTCTGTCATCCACCATCTTTAATCCAGAGAGAACAGTGCTGCACTCTATGTGGTGGTAGCAAATTCTACGTGCTCTTGTTTGGAAACAAATTCTACGCGCTCTTCAGCTGCCATCCGCCATCTTTAATCAAGAGAGCACCGTGCTGCCCTCTTTGTGGTGGCGGATAATTTGAAAAAATTCAGCAGCCATCTTTAATCCAGGGAGAACAGTGCTGCCCTCTTTAGCTACTTACCTTTGAGGCGGTTAATTTGAAAATTCTTTTCGACAAGCAGCCATCTTTAATCTAGAGAGAACAGTGCTGCCCTCTTTAGCTAGTTACCTTTGAGGCGCTTAATTTGAAAAATTCAGCTGCCATCTTTAATCCAGAGAGAACAGTGCTGCCCTCTTTAGCTACTTACCTTTGAGGCGGTTAATTTGAAAAATTCTAGCTGCCATCTTTAATGAAAAGAGCATCGTGGTGCTATCTTGCGGGTAATATTTTACATCACAGCTGTCATCCACCATCTTGCATTGCTAACCTTAGTGCTGCCCTCTTTAGCTACTTACCTTTGACAAGCTGTCACCCGCCATCTTGCATCGCAAACCTCAGTGCTGCACTCTATGTGGTGGCGGATAATTTGAAAAAATATTTTTGACAAGCAGCCATCTTTAATCCAGAGAGAACAGTGCTGCCATCTTTAGCTACTGCCATCTTACATCGCTTACCTCGCTACTGCACTCTATGTGGTGGCGGTAAATTCGAACAAGTTTAATCACGCATCGGGAAAGCTAGAGTAAGCACGTGCTGCAGTGATGACGTCATCATGCATGTTTAAACCCGTTCGTTGACTAAAAGCTTTAGTCTTCGGGAAACAGTGATAGAGTGTGGAGAGCAAACATGACGAAAACATTAATAGTTGATGTGCAAGGCTTTAAAGTAAACGGAAACAAGTTTGTGTTTAAAGAGGTGGCTGTGTTAGATTGCTGTGTGTTGTGGGCACCAAAACTTGTTAGTTTAGTATTTAGTCCACCGTTCCCTTACTGTTTGCAAACAGATGAAGATAAAAAGCAGACTCAGTGGATTGAAAACAATTTAGGTTTGAAGTGGGAAGAAAAAGGAATACCTTATCGTTTTCTACCTTTAATGATGAATGCACATTTGTCAAGAGCAGATCTTGTTCTTTTAAAGGGTTGTGAAAAGAAAGAATGGTTGCGTGATTTTCTACCATCATCATGTGAAGTTATCGACATGCATGAATTGGGGTGCCCATCATTTAAAACTCTTCCGAAAGAGCATAGTAGAGAAACAACTAAACAGTCTTTGCAACATGTATGCATGCTCTTTGATTGGTTGTGTCGCAGTGCATGCCGGGAAGTGAACAACATATGTAAACTGCAGTGTCGAAATAACCTTAGTGTAAAAGAAACATTTGTAGAGTAAAGACATCATGTCATTTCTAACAGATACTAAGTGTAACGCAGTTGAAAAGGCGATCGTAAAGTTTTATGCATGCAAAAAGAAACTAAACACTTTTACTGAAGAAGAGTTAAATGCATTACCAAAGGCATTTTTGGTCAATGTAGCTGCGAATGCTGTAAAGAAGATTTGGGATAAGGTGCCTCGTGAGTGGACTCCAGATCCTGTTTTGTCAGAGCTTCAAACGTGTAGTTTACATCATGAACACGTGAGTTTAGCTAGAAGACCTTCTGTGAGACAGTGCCGTACATGTCAACTAATTAAACTGTATCACGGACCTAAAACTAACGAGTTGTCTTCGCTTATAAACACTTATCATGGCTGTGGAGAGAGTAAACAAGGAAAAGGTGAAGAAACGTGCTGGGAGAAAGATGAGGAAGCATGTTGGGCGTGGACTCATCAATAGAGTGATTGATCTTCTTTTCTTCATGCTTCATCTCTCCTGCGGCCCTAGAACACGTTCGCCTGACATGTAGTTACATGCTGCCTGCATAGAGTATGTCGTGTAGCTGTTAAAATCTGCTTCGTAAAGTTATGCTGTGTGTGTATGTGTTATTACCTAGTGCTTTAGCTGCTCAGAAGAATATAGCAGCACTTGTCGTTGTTGGTGTAATAAAACGAAAACTGAGTGTCAAAGACCGTAACATGAACAAAGGATAAAAATGTATGTATATAGTCTAAAATAAATATGAATTGTCAAAACATATTACAGGTGTTGTTTAATCCTACAGCATGTCCTAGTGACTTAGAAGAAAGGAAACGTAGAGGATTAAAAGAAAACACACATAAGATTTAAAGTACATCCTCTTTATTAATCCATGAATTAAAGCTGTTATTAAAACCAAGCCATTTAACATACAGTTTATTACCACGACGTCGAATAACACGTTCAACTAAATAGTGATCAGGATATTTTGTTTTCTGCAGTTCTTCGATGTAGAATCCTCCTTCAATAGGCTGTCCTCTGAGATCGCGAAGTAAATACGTAACTGGATTAGTAAGCTTAACACTTCTGATTTGAAAATTTTCAGTGCTCCAGTTAGGTGTGTATCCTTTTGCAAAGATAGACTTGTGTTTGCTGATGCGAACGAAATCACCTTCTTTAAAGCGATAGCGACGTGGATCAGCTGTTTTGATTACAAGATGAATAGCATCTAGACGAGGTGTATTCTTTGTAACAAGACGTGGCTTTGTTCCGATAGTGCGATGAGGTGTATCGTTGTAGGTAGATAAAAGTCTAGGTAGCAGATCAATCCAACGATATGAACCTTGCGCTGTAAATTCTCGCCACATCATTGTTTTGAGTGTACGATTAAAGCGTTCTACAACACTTGCCTTGAGATTACTGAACGTAGAGTAGTGTTGAATGCCAAGTAACTTGAGGTAAGAAGAAAAATCCTTGTTGTAAAACTCTTTACCTTGATCAGTTTGAAGAAGCCTTGGGTAGCGTTTCGATTCTTCAACAATATGTTTAAATGCTTCTTTAACTTGAGCTGCTGTTTTAGAACGCACGGGCTGTGCAAAAGCAAACTTTGAGTACACATCGATAACAGTAAGTAGATACTTATAGCCCTTATTACTAGAAGCATATGGAATCATTTCTACTAAGTCTGCTTGCCAGAGATCATCTTTTCCTCGTGTAATAACGCGTCTGCGACAGTAGGTGCGACGTGCTGGTTTATGTAACTCATGTGCGATGTTTACCTTTACAGGTGAGATCTTCTCTTGACGAGCCATTACAAAATAATACCGGCATAACGTAGTTCTCTTTCTATTTCTAGAATTTCTGATCCGTGACCAGTGTGACCAGCCTCTTGCGATGCTCTTAAAAGTTGTAATCGTTCAACGAGTAAGTTTGGGTCATTCCAGTATCTTACATCCACATACGGCAACAAAGGCTTGTAGATAACGTCTAGACTACGTGCAGTCGGAAACAGCTTAGAAATAAACTCACGATACTTGTAACTCTTATTCGCATTTACAGGTTCTGTTCTCTTGTAATTACGTCGTGTTGCATCAGTAGCAAAAAGTATTGCTTTATACTTTTTAAGATCATCTTGTAAAATTATATCCTTGTCAGGTATTCGTGAGAAAAGAAGTTCTAAGAGTCCTTTCGTTGGTTTATAGGTAACACCTTTTACAATGAGTTTGTTGCTATTAATCTTAACATTTGAATTTCCTATCCGGAAACAGTCATCTTCGTAGCGAATACCATAGGTAGTGTCAGTTTGTCCTGTAAAAAGTTTTTCTATATAAGGTGCAAAGAGAGATCCATAGGTATCTTGAATAAAAGTTCTAAACTGATTGCGATACTCTGGTGTAATCATAACCTCAGACAAAGATGGTAGATTTTGCGTCGATGTAGTAGGTGTTTCTGCAATAACATCTGTAGTTAAAAACTCAACACGCTTAGATGGTGATGCATCATTAAGTTCTTCTTCTTCTTCCTTATCTTCCTCTTCTTGATCTACATCCTGCTTCTTCTCTTCCGTATCTTCTTCATGCTTTTCTTCTTCATGCTTCTCTTTATGATATGATGTTTGCATAGAAGCAAAACTTGAAGTAGACTGCGGTAATGAAGTAGAATTAAAAATTTCTTTGAGTGGTGTACTTAGTTGTGTTTTTAAAAATAAATCCGTGTCTGCTTGAATACGTTTAAGCTCTTTAAATTTCCGTCGAATATTGTTTCGAGCTTGGATGATATGTTTTGTGATCTCCTTGCTAGATGTTAACATGATGGTGGTTTTTAATGAAGTAGTTACTGTAATTCTGTGTTAATGCATATAAAATGATCGAAACCCATGCGATATCGTCCATGCTGAATATCACTTTCTTTATCAATAACTAAAAAGCTGTAACGGTGTAATGACCAACATTTAGCACACATACGTTTAAAGTCATCGAATGTCATATCAGTGTTAACATGATCGTTATACACATGTCGCATGTTGCGCTCATCTTGCCGAAAAAGCACAATAACATTTGCGTTGTCGCGTATCAACTGCTTGGGCACACGAGAATAGGTTTGGCACAAATAGATGCAATCAACATATTTATGTCGACCCATACTAAAGAATGCACGAATAACGTTTTGCTGTTCTGTTGCGATATCATCAAAGATCATTAGAGAATTAGGAAGCACATCGTCTGGTGATGGTACTTGCTCATGTGAATTAAATTTAAAATATCTTATTCCATCTTTAACTAGATCGTGCATTACAGTTTGTAGAATAGTATATAGCGGCTGATAGAGTGACTTTGCGAAAACGTAAATATTCTCGAAGCGTATACCATTTACAGAAGTAATAAGTGTGAGTAAAAGATTTGTTTTACCGCATCCCGACGGACCTGATATAATACATCGAACAGTAAAAGGAAACAACGTTCCATGACGTTTTCTTGTAGTTGTACTAGAACTAGGTAAGAGATGTGGTACAATGTCGGTAACAGGTAGCGTGTCTTGCTGCTTTATAATCTTCATGATAACTGAATCATAAAGTACGTAATAGTAATATATATATTAAACGAAACAAGAGGCAACGGTTAGTTTATGATTTGCTCTTGACTAGTAAAGTCGTGTCCAGCATGGTGAAACAACGATATCCAAACGACATGAAGAAGAAGAAGAAGAATAAAGTAAAAACTGTTGGATGGAAAGATGTTATAAAGGCTGCGCAAAAAGCTATTCGAGGGGAATACAATCCTCGTGTAGCTATTACTAAGGCGTTACGCGCAGCAAGAGCGAGAATTTCTCCAAAGTGCAGAGCAATATTTAGTAAACGTGCGCGAATTATTCCTGTACCAAAACGAGGAGGATTTCTTCCTGCGCTGTTTGCTGGCTTAGCAGCTTTAGGGTCATTGCTAGGTGGTGCTAGTGCTGTAGCGAGAACTGTCAAAGCTGTAGAAGAAGCGAAACAACAGTTGAAAGAGAGTGAACGTCATAACAAGACGATGGAGGCAATTGCGTTACGAGGCAAAGGTGTGAACATGAAGCTAGCGCCATACAAGAAAGGGCTTGGTATCTACATTTCTCCAAAAAACGTCTACTGAATGCACTGCCATATCGAGCTCTAACGCATGATGAAGTTTTTACGTTTGCTAAACAACTAGGAATTCATTATTTTCGAGGAGTGTATATGCGCGATCAACTACCAGCACGTCCACGTGAACGTGAAAGTGCCGTAATTAACTTAGACGACAGTCGTGGACCTGGAACTCATTACGTTGCTTATGTAAAACGTAAATCTAAAGTATGGTATTTTGATAGCTATGGAGATTTACCTCCTCCTTTTGAGCTCATACGTTATTTCGGAAGCAGTGCAGACATTGTTTACAATAATAAGAACCGTGTGCAAAACTTTAATACACGCATGTGCGGACGATTATGTCTTATGTTCTTATATCAAACCCAGACAGTAGAGAAAGTGTATTAGTGTCTACGTGATGACGAACAGTGAAAGAACGTTTGCTGTACGTGGAGAAGGACCTGAAACAACCATCTATTTTAATCCGCCAATCGAACTTGGTTATCAGCCGCATAGTCTTGGACTAGTATCGTTTGAAAGCTACAATAAAATCTATAATGTGCGTGATGGTTTAAACAAGTTCTATTACGATGAGTATGTGCTAACACTACCCTCAGGTAGTTATACAGTAGATGATATTCACGACTATATTGAAAGTACGTTAATTGATCAGTTTGGGGAAGATAGTTTTAGTAATCATAATTACAAGTTCTCAATCACTATAAGCAACATTACGCATAAATGTGTTATTGAATCATCATTTAAGATTGACTTCAAATCACAACCTGATTCGATTGGACCACTGCTTGGATTTTCATCGAGGGAGCTCCTACCGAACGTACGTTACGAGTCTGATCAACCTATAAAACTCTTCGATGATTATAATGTGAACATTACTTGTAATATTATTACAGACTTGAATAGTAATCTACAACCTTCGCACGTCCTGCACGACTTTATTGTTACAGAGGAACGTGGATATACTATTTGTGAGAAACCAGCAGTAGTCATTTATCATCCTGTGTCTGTAAAACACATTAGCAACATTACTCTTAGACTTGTAAATAAACATAATCAGCTTATTCATTTAGATCAGCACGCGTACGTAGCTTACAAACTACATCTTAAACCAGTATGAAAACCATCTATAAAACACGGTGTACATTCCGAAGACATACTACATGTGTGCAGAGACTCATCGAGTTAACAGATACCCATAAGCAGATACTCCAAGATTTAGGATATACACTACTACAACAGAATGGAAGAAATGCTAGACATTACGAATACAGCAGAAAGTCGTGAAGGTGTAGTACGAAGTGAGCTTCATTCCTATCAACCTTTTACGTTTGGATTAAATAACAATGATGAAATTCATTTTATTATTAATCAACAAGATGTTTACACCTTACCGCACGAAAGCTACCTCTATATTGAAGGACGATTAGAAAAGTCTGATGGAAGTGGACCAAGCACTTCACAACTAAACAACCATGCTCTAGCTTTTCTCTTTTCTGAAGCGCGATATGAAGTAAATAATGTTGAAATAGATCGAACGAAGAATGTTGGTATTACAAGCGCAATGAAACTCTACCCTTCTTTCTGTGATGAAGAAAGTAATCTTTTGCGGATGGCTGGATGGTGTCCAAAATCTACTAACAATTGGATGATTGATGAGGATGGAACTTTTACGGGTATGTTATCACTGAAACATATTTTTGGATTCGCAGAAGACTTTACACGTATTATAATCAACGTAAAACAAGAGCTTATTCTAATCCGTGATCGAAGTGATTACAATTCTCTTAAAGCAGTAGAAACACCTGTAGAATCGAAAATAACACTGCATCGTATACTGTGGCGGATCCCACATGTAACCTTATCTGATCGTGAAAAATTGCTCAAGATTGTAGAAAATGATACACCATTACCTATACGTTTTAGAAGTTGGGAGCTGCATGAATATCCTGTGTTACCACCTACAAACAAGCATAGCTGGGCTGTTAAAACATCACGTTTTACTGAGAAGCCCTTGTACATTATTTTTGGATTTCAAACTAATCGTAAATTCAATCACGAAAAAGATAGCTCACTGTTTGATCACTGCAAATTAAGACACGTTAGACTATATCTCAATGGAATTACGTATCCCTACGAAAACATCGACATTAACTTTGAGAAAAATAAGTTTGGGATGCTCTATGACATGTTTTGTAAATTTCAATCATCGTATTATCAGAAAGAAGATCGTCCGCTATTTACACCTCAAGAATTTAAAAATAAAGCACCGATTGTAGTTATAGACTGCTCTTATCATGAAGAATCTATAAAAGAATCTCCAGTTGATATTCGTTTAGAATTTGAAACATCTGAAAACATTCCTGCTAACACAGCAGCCTATTGTCTTATTATTCATATGAGTGATGTTACTTACCATCCGCTAACGAATATTGTTACGAGACTATAAATAAGAATAGATCTTTATCATTTTCATTAGTGTGTGCTTCGACATCGTACGCTATGGAACAAAACTGTAAATGTGCATGCTGTTTGCATGCTCATACGCAACATCTTATTTATGTTTCACGAGTGAGTGAGGCTATTAAGATGTTCTATAAACGTAGATCGTCGATGCCGAAACATCTTATTCAATACTTACCACCAGGATTTTTATATACGTACGCTGCCTCTTACGTACATAATTTTTGGGACATCCTTCCTCTACACAGTAAGATGTCAATCGAAGTAGCTTTATGCAGAACTTGTGAACGACATTACAAGCATCGAGGAGAAAATGGTGATGATGATTGGGATGGACCAAATCCGAGGATTGAACACTGTACACAGTGTATTAATGAACTTTCTCTAGTACTTCATGATGATGATGATGATTCCGAAAAGGAATAACAGCAAGGTAAGAAGTACATGATTTTCTCTGTAAAGCATAACATACTTAGTATAATATATTTCTAAATGCTTTGTTTAATTTGAATGTTGCAGGAGGCATTTCAGAAGCATACGTTGTTAAGAAGCACACCAACCTTGTCAGCAGCAAAAAAAACGAACACTGTTGTAGTACATTTGTAAATAAATATTTGATCGCATTCAAAAATGTTGTACTTATTGCACTGCTTTACTCCGACTTACTCTTAAGAAAAACGATCAGGTCTAAACATGCACAATGACGTCATCACAACAGCACGTGCTTACTCTAGCTTTCCCGATGCATGTTTAAACTTGTTCGAATTTACCGCTACTACATTCCTTTACATCGACTTACTCTTAAGAAAACGGACAAGTCTAAACATGCACAATGATGTCATCACAACAGCACGTGCTTACTCTAGCTTGCCCGATGCGTGTTCGAATTAGCCGCCACCAGCAGCGAGGTAAGCGATGTAAGATGGCAGTAGCTAAAGATGGCAGCACTGTTCTCTCTGGATTAAAGATGGCTGCTTGTCAAAAAGATTTTTTCAAATTATCCGCCACCACATAGAGTGCAGCACTGAGGTTTGCGATGCAAGATGGCGGGTGACAGCTTGTCAAAGGTAAGTAGCTAAAGAGGGCAGCACTAAGGTTAGCAATGCAAGATGGTGGATGACAGCTGTGATGTAAAATATTACCCGCAAGATAGCACCACGATGCTCTTTTCATTAAAGATGGCAGCTAGAATTTTTCAAATTAACCGCCTCAAAGGTAAGTAGCTAAAGAGGGCAGCACTGTTCTCTCTGGATTAAAGATGGCAGCTGAATTTTTCAAATTAAGCGCCTCAAAGGTAACTAGCTAAAGAGGGCAGCACTGTTCTCTCTAGATTAAAGATGGCTGCTTGTCGAAAAGAATTTTTCAAATTAACCGCCTCAAAGGTAAGTAGCTAAAGAGGGCAGCACTGTTCTCTCTGGATTAAAGATGGCCGCTGAATTTTTTCAAATTATCCGCCACCACAAAGAGGGCAGCACGGTGCTCTCTTGATTAAAGATGGCGGATGACAGCTGAAGAGCGCGTAGAATTTGTTTCCAAACAAGAGCACGTAGAATTTGCTACCACCACATAGAGTGCAGCACTGTTCTCTCTGGATTAAAGATGGTGGATGACAGAAAAGCGCATAGGTTTGTAAAGCACGTGGAATTTGCCGCCACCACATAGAGTGCAGCACTGTTCTCTCTGGATTAAAGATGGCGGATGACAGCTGTCAGAAAAGCACATGGGTTTGTAAAGCACGTGGAATTTGCCGCCACCACATAGAGTGCAGCACTGTTCTCCCTGGATTAAAGATGGTGGATGACAGCTGTCAGAAAAGCACATTGGTTTGTAAAGCACGTGGAATTTGCCGCCACCACATACAGTGCAGCACTGTTCTCTCTGGATTAAAGATGGCGGATGACAGCTGACGAAATTGCCCGCAGCATAGCGCTCAAAGATGGCGGATGACAGCTGTCAAAAAAGCACGTAGCTTTGTTTCCCAACAAGAGCACATAGAATTTTTCAAATTGCCGCCACCACATTTCAAAGGTATCTAGCTAAAGAGTGCAGCACTGTGCTCTGTTGATTAAAGATGGCAGATGACAGCTGTCGAAAAAAGCACGTGAGTTTGTTTCCAAACAAGAGCACGTGGAATTTGCCGCCACCACATAGAGGGCAGCACGGTGCTCAAAGATGGCTGCTGTCATGTGGAATTGCCTGCCACCACAGGTATCTAGCTAAAGAGGGCAGCACCGTGCTCAAAGATGGCTGCTGTCAAAAAGCATTTTTCAAATTATCCGCCACCACATTTCAAAGGTAAGTAGCTAAAGAGGGCAGCACTGTGCTCTATAGATTAAAGATGGCGGATGACAGCTGCACGTGGCTTTGTTTATCTCACGCTAGTGAGGTTAAGTTGGTAGCACTAAGGTTTAGGCCCGCCGAGATGGCAGCACTGCGGGTGACAGGTGACGAATTTACATCTAAAGAGGGCAGCACGGTGCTCTCTGGATTAAAGATGGCGGATGACAGCTGTCAAAAAAGCACGTGGCTGTCAAAAAACACGTGGCTTTGTTTACCTCATGCTAGTTAGGTTAAGTTGGTACTACTAAGGTTTAGGCCCGTCAAGATGGCAGTACTG
Organism: Anabrus simplex; assembly: GCF_040414725.1. Classification (NCBI taxonomy): domain Eukaryota; kingdom Metazoa; phylum Arthropoda; class Insecta; order Orthoptera; family Tettigoniidae; genus Anabrus; species Anabrus simplex. The sequence goes on along the minus strand of NC_090268.1, from coordinate 451,928,087 downwards.
AGGTTAGCGATGCGTTGTTGTCTGTCAAAAAGCACGTGGCTGTCAGAAAACACGTGGCTGTCAAAAAGCACGTAGCTTTGTTTACCTCATGCTAGTTAGGTTAAGTTGGTACCACTAAGGTTTAGGCCCGTCAAGATGGCAGTACTGAGGTTTGCGATGCGTTGTTGTCTGTCAAAAAGCACGTGGCTTTGTTTACAAATCTGTCAAAAAGCACGTGGCTGTCAAAAAGCACGTGGCTTTGTTTACCTCGCGCTAGTGAGGTTAAGTTGGCACTACTGAGGTTTAGGCCGTCAAGATGGCAGTACTGAGGTTAGCGATGCGTTGTTGTCTGTCAAAAAGCACGTGGCTGTCAAAAAACACGTGGGTTTGTTTACCTCATGCTAGTTAGGTTAAGTTGGCACTAGTGAGGTTTAGGCCCGTCAAGATGGCAGTACTGAGGTTAGCGATGCGTTGTTGTCGATGACAGCTGTCAAAAAGCACGTGACTTTGTTTACAAATTCAAATCTCGCGCCAAAATTCAAATTTCCCGCCAAAATTCAAATTTCCCGCGGGCGGCGGCGGAGGCGGAGGCGGAGGCGGCGGCGGAGGAGGAGGCGTGCGGCGGAGGAGGCGCCAGAACTCTCCCATTATACTACTATGGATAACTGACATTTGACATTGAAGTTGTAATTCCTGACATAATATAAACAAATATCCAAACGTTTCTCGTCGAAACGAAGTTATCTATATCATGCCATAACCTGAAGCAATCAATGGCTGTCCACGTATGTTTCCGTATTTTGGTTGTTCCTGGAGGGATTAAGGTAATGTTGTTTCTTACTGTTGCAGCTGTCCAGTACCAAGCAGCCTGGTCACATGCGATGGATGTGAACTTCCTGTCCGCAGGTTACAACTACCCCGAATACGGTACCGGTGGCAGTGGCATCTTCGCCGGAAGGATGGGTACACTTGTAGCCGTGATGCCAGAGGTGCGAAGCAGCTACTTGTTAGTGGCCACGGTTGTCAAGAAACATGCACTGTGCTACGACCAGTTCTTCAAAATACTTCCCAACGGGCTGGTCATACCTCTACCAGGCAAAACTGGTGAAAAGGAAGCGCCTCCTTACGAGTACGACCGCAATTACCCAATAAGACTGCATGATGAAGTTCAGAGCGGCCAGGAGAGCCGGGAGAGTGCCGCTAAGGAGGAAAATCTGGAGGAAAGGGTGGAGTTGGACATCGCTGAGAAATGCAGGGAGGAGAGAGAAGAAGAAGAGGAAGAACAGGATTCACAACCGGCACGAGGTAACGGAGGTGACAGCCAACAAGAGGAACAGGACGATACTCAACCCAGAATCTCTGAGGAAGAGCCTGTTTCGAAGAAAAAGTGTCCTTGTTGTTTGAAGAAGTTGCCTTCAGATAGCGATCCTGAGAAAAGTAGAGGACCACCCGAAGAACAAGATTACTCGGAGCCACCTCTGAAATCTGGTGGGAAGAAAAAGTGTGACGTAAGGAATTTAAACGTCAAACTTGAAGAAAACAGTCCTGATGAAACTAGAGAACCACTCGAAGAACAGGAAGAGCCACCCGCGAAAGTTGATAGGAAGAAAAAGTGTGGCATAAAACTTGAAGAAAACAGTCCTGATGAAACTAGAGAACCACCCGAAGAACAAGAAGAACCACCCGCGAAAGTTGGTAGGAAGAAAAAGTGTGGCATAAAACCTGAAGAAAATGGTCGTGATGAAAGCAGAGAACCAGCCGAAGAACAAGAAGAACCACCCGCGAAAGTTGGTAGGAAGGAGAAGTGTGGCATAAAACTTGAAGAAAACAGTCCTGATGAAACTAGAGAACCACTCGAAGAACAGGAAGAGCCACCCGCGAAAGTTTGTGCGAAGAAAACATGTTGTATGAAGAATTTAAACGTGGAATTTGAAGATAACGGTCCTGATGAAACTAGAGAACCACCTCTAGAAGACTATGACTCACACCCAACCGTGAGAGATGGTGGGGAGGAAAAATATTGTGGAAGGAAGTTATCTTTAGCCACGAATTTTCAAGACATTTCTGAGGAAGGCGAAGGAGATGAGGATGGCCGACAGCCAAGCGATGATGACTCCAAGCCATTTACAGATGACGAAAGTGAATTTGAGGAAGAACTGCCTGTAAAGGGGAAAGATGAGGTATACGAATATCCGGAGGAAGGTGGAGGTGACAAATGTCAGCAAGGCAGTGAGGCAGTGGGTGAATATAACGAAAACGCCGTTCCAAGGGTGTGCTCTGACGAGAACGTTATAACCAATGTACCAAACCCGTGCACTGAGGAGTCGCTTTTCAAGCGTTATACGAAGAAGTGGCTGCCACCGCACGAACTTCCACACGATGAACCCGGATCAGGGCTTCATGTACAGAGAGAAGGACTGGAGAACTACGTAACTTTTAGACTAACGCCGGACAGAATGAAGGAAAACAGCAGTGTTAGGCTTTGCCATGGGACATTCTGTTGTGATTTCGATGTCGTGATGTGCTCTGGTAAGGGGTGTTATGGCAACACCGGCTCCACCACTGACGGACCTCGTTATAATTACCGGCTCGTGGCCTTTGACGGACTGAGGAACATGGACCAAGGTCGATACCAGGTGTGCGCGGTCATATCCTGCACGGACGACAGCCTCCAGTCTTGTGGACAGTTCATAAAGGACCCCAACGTCAATGTGAACCACACTCGGTTCTACAAACTTCTCATCAGCGGGGTTTTCAAGCGCGAGAACTCTATAATCGGAGCCAATACAGTTGCTCACAAACTTTTACCCTTGCCGGTGTCCAAGTTCCAGTTCTTTTCGGAGAACATTGCTGATGACGAGCAGGCTGTGAAAATGGAGTCCATAGTTCCTGAGCTCAGCTTCTTAACATTCGGAATCTATGGTCGGAACTACGATGTAAACGATTTCGGTATCAATAAATTAGTTTGTGAAGTTTGAATCTGAGCTTATCACATGATTCGTTACTTCTAGCAGACTTAAGCAGAGAGCACTTGGCATCCAGTGGCGGCGCCCCCCCCCCCGCAACCACAATTTGGGGAGAAAAAGTACATTTTAATTCCATTTTAGCCACTTGACCTTTTTAAGTTTCAACAGACTGAAGAAGATACGAGTTACTAAAAGTCGCCTGAAACTAGAAATAAAAATGTATAATCCCTATTGTTTTTCAGCAAATTTCTTCCTTTAATTATGAAGAAAAATACGTAGCGAAAATACGCAAAAATAATGTCGCTCATTGCGGCTAAGAGCTCACCAGCGTGTACGGTAGCAGGGGTGCCAACGTCACGGACACTGAGGTATTGTTCACCCGCTTGCCGCCTGAAGTGTCTGTTACTTTGTTACTCTCTAGTCAAATACTACATTATATTTTAATTTATAATCACGCCAAATTTCTACCTTAATTGTATGTGTAATCTTTGTCCCTTTGGTGAAACTTTCATTGTGTAATACTTACCATTTTGTAGATTTTCTCAATTTATATGTCCTACTTCCTCCCCCCCCCCCTAACGGCCAATGCTTTAGCCCTCAAACCCGGGTACATTTTGTTTTCTACAAATGGCTTGTCCCCGCACTAACTTTCAATCGCCGCTAGAGATTGCACCCGTCCCACTCGGTTCAGTTCAGTTCGCATCAGTCAGGCTGGCAGCAATGACGAGCTCTTCTATCCTGCGAAGAAGAAGAAGAAGAAGAGAGAAAAGAAAGAAGATTTTGGATACATGAAATAGATTCTTATAGGGAACAGTGCGGTGAATATTGCCTTCAACTTTTGAAAATAGGTGCAATGAGTACGATATGAAAATTAGCCATTCGAAGACTAAAGTTGTTGTATACAAGGAATCGGTATACAGAAACACAACATAAATTTATTGCTTCAATAAGTTTTTTACACAATATGTACATAAATATAACTAAACTTCTCTTGAAGCTGGATGAACTCACACGCAATTAATGATGATATTAACAGTAGAATGAGGGTCTGTTGAAATATACACTTATAGACATGAGAGTTCTATATAAACACGAATCTATCTTGAGGAGATAGTCTAACAAATAAGAGAGAGTTCAACATAGTCGAAAACTATCTGCCTTGTAGAATTACTAGTGTAACTTGCAATGAAAGTTCGTACTAACAGAATGCTAGTAATTGCCGTAAGCTTGTCAGGAACTGACATAAATGTTCACAATTAGTAGAATACTAATGTTGATGTCGGAGCATAAGTGAGGACTGTGGGATGAGTAGAATACTGACATCGGGGCTCGACGTGGCTATAGGAAGCGGGAGGTGAGGCAGTGTCTAGAGGTGAGACCTCACAACCAGAATTCAGTCCACCTGTTCGATACACATGTTTAAGAGGGATAGCCTCTGTGTTCGACTTGCAGTGTAATCTGGCGTTGGACACTGGGTACTCCTTGGCCATGCCCCAAGTCTCAGACGGAGTCCAGAAGATTTGGATCCGTTGAGGATTTTAGCCCTCCGACCGTGTAGGTCTTGGGTGCTATCTCTTAATTGGTTGATAGAAACTGCATTGATGTAAGGTAGGGGGACCTGGTAACAACGAAATCAGAACTGGTCAGAATGTGACCTGCGCCCTTTTTAGGGGGCGACTAATCTAAGACAACCTTGGGTCGCTTATAGCGGAGGCCAAGGGTATCATAGTTGCCCAGCGTCGAGATGAGGGGGTTGGGTTTGGTGGTTAGACCAGAAAAGAATTTCCGGGATGTCTTCTTTATTCTGGTTCTGATCTCATCAATCCTTAGGGATTGATGGATATCCCGATTTCGTTCAAACCATTGTGCACCAGAGATGAGACGCAGCGCACGATTTTGGAGGCGCTGCACCTTATCCAGGTGAGTTTTGGCTGCCATTCCCCAGACCGGACTGGCATACTCTAGTATAGGTCGAATGGATGTCTTGTATAGCGTGAGCCTGTTTTCTAGATTAAGGCCTTGATCGGCTTTCATAAGTGGGATAATTTCAGATAAGCGTCTGCTCGCTTGGGCCGAAATCGAATTGATATGATCTTTGAACGCGAGTCCTCTGTCTAGGATAACACCTAGGTATTTGGTAGCATTTCTCCACCGGATCACTTCGCCGAAAAAGACCAGTGGGAGGGGGTTTGTCCTCGTACGTTTTGAGAAGAATGTTGCATTACTTTTGTTGACATTGATCTAAATTCTCTACTTCCGAAACCAGAGTTCGAGGGTGGAGAGGGCATCTTGGATGTAATTTTGTGCTCTAGGTGGTTGCCAAGGGGCAGAGGATATTGCCGTATCATCAGCATACATGTAGACCTTCGCGTGCGTCTGCTTAGGTATGTCGGCCATATACAAGTGAAATAGAATTGGGGAAAGAACTGCACCCTGGGGAACACCCGCCAGTATGGGGCGAGGGCTGGACAGGGTTTTGTTCACTTGTACCTGGAATTTCCTGTCTGTGAGATAGCTTTTAATTATTTGTATCATAAAGGGGTGATGCCGAAAGTGTTAAGTTTGAATATGAGGCCTTCATGCCATACCTTGTAAAACGCACGCGAAATGTCTAGAAAGCAGACTCCCGTGTGCCTTCTATCATTGTAATTTGTGGTGATTTCTTCTGTAAGTCTTATGAGTTGATGAACCGTAGAGCGCTTACTTCGTAAACCGAATTGTTCTTGGTTAATTAGTTGATTATCTTCAATGATAGTCTTTAGCCTAGAGGGAAGGAGAGTTTCAAATAGTTTTGAAAGAATAGATAGTAGAGAGATTGGCCTGTAGTTTTGAGGGAAGGTGGGGTCTGCAAGGGGTTTTGGTAACATGATTACCTTGGCTGTTTTCCATGATGTGGGAAAGTAGCTATATCTGAATATGGCGTTAAAGACTTTAGTAATGAATGTGAGGGCCTTTTTGGGAAGGTTTTTCAGAAAAGTAGCTGAAATATTATCCAAACCTGGGGTTTTTCTATTTTTGAGTCTGCGGATACTTGCGAAGAGTTCTCGAGGGGTAATAAATTTTAAATTTGGGGGAAGATTGGTATCGCCTAGCTCCTCGACTTCATCCTCGACTTGATCAATGAAGTCGTCGTCAGAAGGTTCATCATTGGGGGTACAGGTGTCAGCTGGTGTGTGTGTAGGCCAATCCTCGTAATCCGTGAAGGGAGGGTATGCCATCCCTCAGCCACGTTCAACTCAGCTAGTCTGGATTTCCATGCCTTGTTTGATGAGGATGAGGAGTCTGTTCCACTTGAGTTTGAAATAGGGTTTGCGGGTGCTGTTTTTAATTTTGATTTGGTCCAGAATTTCAGTCGGCAGGGTGTCCTTTCTAGACTGAACCACTGCTGGTCCCACGGCGGAGGTCTCAGCAGCCGAGATGACGCTGTTAGTTATCTCGGTCACTAGTGCATCTATATCTTCAGGGCCTTTCACACTGGGATTGCTATTTGTATGATTATTAATATATTATCTAAAATGGGCCCAGTTAATTTTGCGGTTGTAGATGGGAATATGTAGAAGGGAGATGGAAGGGGAGAAGGAGAAGGTCATAAGTACTGGGAGATGATCGGATTCAAGAGCGTCTATGGTATTGAGTACGATGTGTTGCCTGATCTTGTTGGAAATGGCAATGTCCAGTGTGTCAGGTCTCACATTGAGGTTATGAGAGTAGTAAGTTGGTTTGTCTGGACCATGAGTTAGGAGGAGATTTCTGTCGCAGTATCTAGAAAGGAGTTTGCCTCTGTACTTAGTGGTGCGGCTACTCCATCTGGGTTTTCTGGCATTAAATTCACCTGCCTAGATGGCTCGGGTACTGCCCTGAATGACTTTGTCCAAGTCAGCTGAGTCGAACCTGGCTGAAGGGGAAATATAACACGCAGAGAGATTGAGAGGTCCTTTCTGGGTGTCGACTTGTATTGTGGTAGCTTCAAGGGAGGTGAGATCTGGAGGGGTGGGAATTCTATGGTGAGAAATTGTATTCCGGATGACTACAGCAGTGCCGCCTTTTTCAGGAGTAGGTCGATCGTTACGGTAGGTTATGTAGTTGGGAATGTGGAAGGAGGTGTGTGGTTTGAGCCAGATTTCTCCTAGGAGTACTATGTCGACATGGAGTTGCTTTAAAATTACACATAGTTCTGTATGTTGGCGCTTGATACTTTCGGCATTGCAGTAAAGGACTCTCAATTGCTTGGGAAGAGTTATTCTGTTCGGATTATTAGGCATTATTGAACCAGAGGAACACTGCTTCAAGTAATACTTGTTTCTTATCATTAACGGCGGGGGCGGATATTAGATTTTGGAGGGTGGCCTTGATTAGGGAGATAATTTCCTTTAGTGCAGGATCGGTGAGTAATTTGAAGAGTTCTAGGAACTCAGAAGAAGAGAGAGAGGAGTTGGATGACGGTACTTCCCTTGATGGTAAGGGGGCCGTAGAGGTCTGTGGAAGAGCGGGAAAGTCGGAAGGAGACAGAGTATTGGGGGTAGGTTGCAGGGGAGGTTCTGTACCAGTAGTGGCGTTAGCGAAACTGATGTTTGGTCTGAGACGAGAGGGAGGAGGACCAGCAGGGGAGTCTAGAGTTCTGAGCTTCAATGAGACGCAGGTAGGTACTGCACCCTCGGTAGTTGATGTGTGCTCCTGGCCACAGTTAGCACAGCAGGGTTTGGCTTGTCTGTCCCCTCTTCTCGGACAGTCCTTAGTGGCGTGGAGTTGACCGCAGATAACACACTTGGAGTGACAGTGGCATCCACCAGAGACATGTCCAAAGCCTTGGCAGCGGTAACATTGCACAGGACCAACAGGGCTCCTGTAGTGCTCAATCTTAATGTCGGTGCGAAGAAGATGATCTACTTTGTAGATATTACTCTCATCTGTGGTGTCCCCTGAGTATGTGACGAGGAATAGGGGAAGTTTTATTTTGGATCTTAGCGCTGTGAGTTGCGCTACGGATGCAATGTTAAATCCAAGTTGGGTGAGTACTTCCTGGATGTCTTGAAGGTCCTGGGTGATGTGAAGGCCGCGGATGACTGCCTTCCTATAGCGTCGATCATAGAGAGGGCGGGTGTGAAACTCGCCCTTATGATATAGAATGGCCATTTTCAGGGTTTTGAAGTCCTCAGGGGTTTTGGTTTGAACCCTCACACCATCATGGAGAATCTTGAGTGAATAGTCGATTTGATTTTCAATGAGAATGGATGTGAAGGCATGAATATCCTTAACGTTCTTGACGTAAACAGGAGGAATTTTGACTTTCTTCTGCGTAGTATCTTGATTGGAGCCTGTATTGGCAGAGGCGTTGCCAGAATGGTTGGAAGTGCTAGGGTTGGGGGATGCCTGAGTAGTGGGGATGGATGAGGATGATGCAGAATTAGGGGTGAGATTCTTGGATGTGGATGCTTTAGGAGCAGGCGAGGTGATGACAGGTAGAGTAGTATTGTTGAAGACATCATATATATATTTGAGGTCACAATAGGACGGGGCTCAACATTGAGGTGTTTCAACCGTTTCCTTTGTGACCTTCCTGTCGGCGAAGAGAAGGGTAGATCACAATCATTACTATCTCGAACAGGAGTAGTATGTCCTTCTTGCTGGTTGAGTGCAGTGGTGGGCTTATCTGGGGGCAAGCCATCTTCGTTGGTATCCCTGTATGGAGAGTAACATCCTCTGTGGTCAAGAGATAGAGGGTGGACTTCATCTTGGTTGGGGTGATGAGGCGATGGTGGCGGAGTTGAAGATCCAGAGTCAGTTGAGGAGCATAGTGAGGGGGACCTCGTCCTTGGTGGGGAATTACCCTGTGTAGTGCCTACCGAGGATGCAGTCGTGTTTCTGGGGGAGAGTACGGGATCGTCATTATTAAGGCTTTTCCTAGCTGGTATGATTTTGCCGATCATAATAGGGGGTATAACCTCTGCGTGCCAGGGTTGATTTTTCCCCTTCACAGAATTGGCTTTCGTGGGCCTAATATGGCGGATGGTGGAAGAAGAGTTCATTTTAGAGGGGTGTTTCCCTACTTTAGTCATAATAAAACATCTGGAGAAATATGAGGATTGCAGTTAGAGTCCCCTGCCGAGGCAGGGGAGGGGTCACTAGGCCTGGAGAGGCAGTCAGCAGAGTATGCAGTTAAAGTTGTTCTGAAGAAATGGTGAGCTATAAGATGGGGGAATGTCAAACACCAGAGGTGGACAGTGGAAGCCGTATGCCTGTTACCGGAGTAGTCGTGACAGGGACAGTTTTTTGTACGTGGTTGGGGCCACAGACAAGTCACGAGTTCCAGGCAACAGGTAACGGAGATATGATGGCCTATAAGCGGCAGAGAAAAATAATTTAAAGGGAACCTATGCCCGTAGCAGGACGCTAAGTGAGCTCCCTATCTACCAGTCCTGCTGCGGGGAGGCAGGCGTCCACGGACAACAGTGCCACCCAGACCAGCTAAGGCGCCAAGGAGCCGACAAATTTGTGCGCTTTTGGAAATTGCTCTTTTGGGAATTCGCTCCTGGCTAATAGCAGTGGCCGGATGGGACCGTGAGTGCTCGCGGACGAGCGGTGAGTCGATGAAGTGTGAGCCCAAGGGGCTCCAGGCGGCAGGGGTTATGCAACCCTCAGCACAGGTAGAAGTGACTCAGCAGGTCACAGTAGTCGGATCTCGGTGAAGAATTACAGCAGCAGGGAATACAACCCGCAGAACAGTGGGAGGTAGGCTACCCGCCTAACTACCAGTTGGAATACCTCCTCAGCACTTATGAGTCCCGGGCTGGTAACTCAGATTGAAGTCGGCAGTGGCTGGCCATGAACGGCTTGCAGGTCAAGGCAGGCGCTGTAGGCGACGATGGAGACCACGTACGATGGGCTGACACCGGTTAGCAGAGGCGAGGGCAGGGGAGATCGTCGGAGAAGGCTCGGAGATGTGCTCAGTCCGAAGGTTACCAGTCGAATGAATGGCTCGAATGGCTGAATGGCTGTGTCCTTGGCCATGCCCCAAGTCTCAGACGGAGTCCAGAAGATTTGGATCCGTTGAGGATTTTAGCCCTCCGACCGTGTAGGTCTTGGGTGCTATCTCTTAATTGGTTGATAGAAACTGCATTGATGTAAGGTAGGGGGACCTGGTAACAACGAAATCAGTACTGGTCAGAATGTGACCTGCGCACTTTTTAGGGGGCGACTAATCTAAGATAACCTTGGGTCGCTTATAGCGGAGGCCAAGGGTATCATAGTTGCCCAGCGTCGAGATGAGGGGGTTGGGCTTGGTGGTTAGACCAGAAAAGAATTTCCGGGATGTCTTCTTTATTCTGGTTCTGATCTCATCAATCCTTAGGGATTGATGGATATCCCGATTTCGTTGAAATTATTGTGCACCAGAGATGAGACGCAGCGCACGATTTTGGAGGCGCTGCACCTTATCCAGGTGAGGTTTGACTGCCATTCCCCAGACCGGACTGGCATACTATAGTATAGGTCGAATGGATGTCTTGTATAGCGTGAGCCTGTTTTCTAGATTTAGGCCTTGATCGGCTTTCATGAGTGGGATAATTTCAGATAAGCGTCTGCTCGCTTGGGCCGAAATCGAATTGATATGATCTTTGAACGTGAGTCCTCTGTCTAGGATAACACCTAGGTATTTGGTAGCATTTCTCCACCGGATCACTTCGCCGAAAAAGACCATTGGGAGGGGGTTTGTCCTGGTACGTTTTGAGAAGAATGTTGCATTACTTTTGTTGACATTGATCTTAATTCTCCACTTCCGAAACCAGAGTTCGAGGGTGGAGAGGACATCTTGGATGTAATTTTGTGCTCTAGGTGGTTGCCAAGGGGCAGAGGATATTGCCGTATCATCAGCATACATGTAGACCTTCGCGTGCGTCTGCTTAGGTATGTCGGCCATATACAAGTGAAATAGAATTGGGGAAAGAACTGCACCCTGGGGAACACCCGCCAGTATGGGGCGAGGGCTGGACAGGGTTTTGTTCACTTGTACCTGGAATTTCCTGTCTGTGAGATAGCTTTTGATCATTTGTATCATAAAGGGGGGATGCCGAAAGTGTTAAGTTTGAAAATGAGGCCTTCATGCCATACCTTGTAAAACGCACGCGAAATGTCTAGAAAACAGACTCCCGTGTGCCTTCTATCATTGTAATTTGTGGTGATTTCTTCTGTAAGTCTTATGAGTTGATGAACCGTAGAGTGCTTACGTCGGAAACCGAATTGTTCTTGGTTAATTAGTTGGCGGAATGCTGCTCCTTTTATAGCGCTGACTAACGTCACAAGCAAGCGCACTGCAGTCACCTCGTAGAGTCTGGAAAGATCCGGGCTGCGGCGTGTTGCGGAGTTATCAGGCCCAGAGCTGAGATCGCGAAGGACACACAAAAAAAGTGATGTCAGTAGGTAAGAAATTCAACAGAAATGAATGTCAGATTGGTGATAAAAAGCTGGAACAGGTCGATAATTTAAAGTATTAGGATGTATGTTCTCCCAGTGTGGTAGTACAGTAAGTGAGGTTGAATCAAGGTACATTAAAGCTAATGCAGTGAGCTCGCAGTATTCTGTAAGAAGGAAGTCAGCTCCCGGACGAAACTATCCATACATCGGCCTGTTTTCAGACCAACTTTGCTTTACGAGCGGGAAAGCTGGGTGGACTCAGGATATCTTATTCATAAGTTAGAAGTAGGTGCCATGAAAGTAGCAAGAATGATCGCTGGCACAAAGAGTTCGGAACAATGACAGGAGGGTATTCCGAATGAGGAGATAAAGGCTAAGTTAGGAATTCACTCGATGGATGAAGTGGTACGCATAAACGCAATGCATTTCTGATCACTAATTGAAATTATGTCATATCCGATTATATTTTAGCCATTGCTGATGTTAACAGCGTCTGCTACTCTTCATCACTCAACTCGAAGAAGTTAGCGCAAGGAAGTTAAGAGAAATGTTAAGGAAATGGTGTGCATTAAGATCTCGCCATCCTCAGGGGCTAGCTAAAGGGACTCTCCGGCTCAGTGTATGGCCCTGCCTGGACGTAGCCGGGATCGAGTCCACTGCGGACACTGCACTAGCTCATGTGCTTGGTTCATGTCCACGGGGGGGGGGGGGAGGACTTACTTACGAATGTTAGGCACAACAGAATAAGAAAAGGTATCGGTATTCTTCCAGAAACGTTACGAGGTACATGAAGAGGCCGCACTTGTTGTTGACGGTGGAAGCAAGCGGAGAATGGATATAATTGCATTTGATTGAGACAAGCACTTTGCATATTTTCTGGACACCGTTAGATGTGAGGTCAACTCCAGTCAGTCAGCAGAGGTAGATGCGGAGAAACGAGCCATCTATGAACCAACCATCAGCTACTTCAAAGAATCATACAGCATCTCTTGTATGAGGGTTGTAGGACTCTTCATCGGAGCAAGAGGAAGCATATCAAAATTCTTAGTTGAGTTTTTCAAACGTGTGGGCATTCCTAAGAATCTATACTGTGATTTACCCGTCTTGGCCATTAAAGAATCCGTCCTAAATTGTTAGGAATCACGTCTCCAGCATAGTACTGAATACGAGCAGAACTAACTCGAGAAAACCCTGCGTGGTTAAACACACTGTACATTCAATAGTGAAGTGTTATGGAATACTTTGTCAGATTTAGGCAGCCTGTTTATGTAGGAAGAACAAATAAATAATGGGGATGTGTTGGTGGGTCATTTGACATGCAATGAATACATCTCTTCTCTAAACGGAATTCCGCGTAAGTTTTGCATCTTTTGTACATCCTCATCTCCTTATAAAGCTTGCTTGAATAGGTCTGGAATTTTACCATGCCCCTAAGCTTAGACGCCAGTATACTTGTTAAGTCTTGAGCATGTCTATGGTAACCGACGGTTGAGGTTATTGTTGTGCCCATGTCTGACTTGGTGCCTGGCAACATTCGCCCGCCGGCTCAAGGCTTCCTCTTAGGAGGCGAGGCAAGGAATGGTGAAGCCCCAAATAACTGGAGGAGTATCTGGCGACGAGCGCCAGAGGACCCCCCTGCGAGTTCGTAGACCAGCCACGTGATGTAGGCAGTGCTGTGAGTTCCAAGGGTAAGCTCAAGGTGAGTAATTGAAACTCACGACTTATACCATGTTTTGCAGAGCTCGTGGACCGACCACGTGCTGAGATGGTGGTGGTGGTGATTATTGTTTTAAGAGGAAGTACAACTAGGCAACCTTTCTCTATATAACACTAATCAGAGGGAAGAATGGAAGAGATCCGACACTTCGAAGAATGAAGATATCGGCCAAAGGAAGACAAGGGCCACGAAGGGCGTGAAAATGAAAGACTCCCTAGCCCTCGCAAACCTAATAGCGTCGGGGTCGGAAAAGAACAAGAGTTGACCAAGAGAGGTCGGATAGGATAGATGGAAGTGAGGAGCCTGGCACAAGTAAGTGGAAGCAATGCTAGGACTCAGCTAAGGGCCCCGTGGTCGCCAATACACGCTCCAAAGTTCAGAGCCCCTGGGGCGATTTAGACGCCTCTTACGACAGGCAGGGGATACCGTGGGTGTTATTCTACTGCCCCCACCCACAGGGGGACCTCGTGCTGAGAGGTTCAGCTGAAGGTGAACACTCATGGAGCAGTGCGGTGCCAGCATGTGGGTGGATGGGGTGAAGATGACATAGGAATGGGGTTCTCCCGGGAAAGGAGGGACTGTGTGAGAGGATATGGTCCAGACAGTGAGACATAGGGGCAGTCGCCGTCCCAGTCTGCGGAGAAAACATTACTTTTTTATTCCATTTTAGCCGCCGGAAACTAGGATTTTTAAACAAAAAAGCAATTTGTACAAGTCCTGTTGTCTCATTTGTTAATTCTTTCGTTTAATTTTTTCTGTTAATTATTAACAAAATACTTGGGGAATATACGCACACACTGTCGTTCGTCGAGGCTAACAGCGCCATATCAAGTAGCAGAGACTCGTGTAGCATGAGGAAGGTTAATACGGCTATATTTCTGCTAAGGTCATGGACACTAGTCCGGTAGTCTCTTTAGTGTTAGTTTCTTGGTGTGTAGTGCGATTTTCAATTCGCGCCGTACTTCTATTTATTGTAATACAAGTGTAATTGTTCCTTTGTTGAAAATCTCAGAATCTCTTATTACCACACTTAAGTCTCTGGTAAGACCCCAATTAAAGTATGGTTCCACCATGATGATTTGATTCAAGAAGTGGAAAAAATCCAAAGAAATGCAGATCGATTTGTTCTGGGTGATTTCCGACAAAATAGTAGCGTTACAAAAATATTGCAAAGTTTGGGCTGGGAAGACTTCAGAGAAAGGAGACAAGCTGCTCTACTAAGTGGTATGTTCCGAGCTGACAGTGGAGAGATTGCGTGGAATGACATTAGTAGACGAATAAATTTGAGTTGTGTCTTTAAAAGTAGGAAAGGTCATAATATGAAGAATGAAGTTGGAATTCAGGGAGACAAATTCAGGACAAATTTTCGTTTATAGGAAGGGGAGTTAGGGATTGGAATAACTTACCTGTAACTTATTATAACTTACTTGTATTCAATAAATTTCCAGGTTCTTTGTAATCATTTAAGAAAAGGCTAGGAAAGCAACAGATAGGGAATCTGTCATCTGGGCGACTGCTCTAAATGCAGATGAGTAGTGATTGATTGATTGATTGATTGTCAGGCTTCACCCCTCAGTCGAGCGAGAGGATAAAGATGCTTACCATTTTGTAGCTCTTTTCTTGTCAGTTCTCATGTAGTGGCTTTAATGTGGTAGGGGTTCCATATTTCGTCCCCTTAACAGATCTGAACTGGTAGAAATTCGGGAATATTATGGGCAAGGCTGGAAATTGGTGTAAATATTACTGAATATAGTAATGGGCAAGCCATAATGAAACTGTTATAACGCAAGGTGGTTAATATTTGACATGAACAATACAAAAACTAAACTGCCAAGAATGTGTTTATAATTTCGTACCCCCACCAAATTTATGAAAAGTACATTTAATTTTAATATATTTTCCCTTCCTAATCTTATGAAAACCTTTCCCTGTAATTACTTGAAGGACATTTATGAAAAAGGTTTTCTTGGTAATCTTTTTAAAATAGTCTTTGAGAGTTGCTCGCGGGATGTTTCCTTGCACGTTTGTAACCCATCATCTTGTCTCTCACTGCCTTAATAGTCTTTTTCATAGCCTGATTATCCCACTGCTTGCGTTTTCCCACCTGAAAATAATAAACATAATAAATAGCAAGTAAAATATCGGGGGACTAAGTTACGAACATTGAGACTACACCACACGACTGAAATGTAGTGCTCACTCTAACTCAGCTCAGCATGAAAAATGAATCCTCCTTGTGCACGGAAACTACACGTGATGCACAAGGAGACACAGGGGTTGAAGCTACGCGTGTGGGAGCGGCTGAACGTTAGGTAACAATCGTGCAAACTGCTGAGATGGAATTTGATCCGCCTACCCTACAGGAGCTGACTGCGAATCTGATCATCAGTTACTAGGTGTACCGGGAGGTACACCTCAACGCCGCGCCTAAAGAGCTCCTTTATTGGTGAAACAGTGAAACTGAAACTACACCTACTTAGAACTTCACTCAGAAGATGTCACCACTAAAATCTGATGTAATTTTGTTATTGTGAAGTTTCCTGAACTGTGTGAATTTCTACTTGTTTTGTTTGCCATTCATCAATAAGTTTGGACATTCTCCCATAGATGAGACTACCAAAAAACTATGATCATGCATCCTGGTGCGAGGTATAAGAACTTATAATTGAAAGAAGTTTTGTATAACTTATAATTGAAAGAAGTTTTGTATTCGTAAGTTTTTTTTTACTGATTGATGTTCATTTATTTTTGGGTTGGAAATATTTCCTTGTATTTCTGCCAGTTTTGAATCTAACCAATCCCTAATTTAATTTTCTACCAATTACAGTCTTCTTCTTCTTCTTCTTATCTTTCTTCTTCTTCTTCTTCGATTTTGAGTGTAACTTTTAAATTGACCAATAAATTGAGAGGGTGTGGCTGGTTTATTCGTGAAAGATCTCGAACCTACCCTGAGGGTTTATAAACTGCGGCTTTGCACGTCTCTTGGCCAATTGATCGTCATCTTACTGAGTGTGTGTGTCAAAGCAGCAGGCGGGCGGCCTCTTTCATCAGGCAGCAGTACATCGACAAGGTAATGGCCACATAACATCTTTATTTCTTGCTAACTCCGCAGTTTAACCCGAGGGAAAGGTCCGAAATCGTTAACCATGTAACCTTCTTTTCTAAAAATGTAACTTTCTGCCGGCTAATGTAATAACTTCATAAAATCTTTAACTGTAAATCGGGGATAGAGAGTGATGTACCCTCTCGAGCTCCCCTTAATCTTGGTTTGAGGTGACTACGTTTTATAATTGGTTTTTCCTTTCCGTAATGTTTTAATTTATTCTTATACGAGTCACCTTCATAGTTTGGGAATAGCCCCTGTTTCATCGGCCTAGTGCCCTTTAGGTTTTAAGTGTTCATATCTAGCAGTGCAAGTACAGGTCTCCATTCATTTTGTGTTCGTGCCATTTATTTAACCGTTATTCCTTTTACATGAAGGCCCAGTAGGATGGGTATTAAATACCCCTGTATTATCATTTTCCTATTGTAAGTTGTGCTTTCGGAGGCCAGAATTTGTAAGTTGATGTTGCCTTGAGTAGGCTTGGAAAACTGAGAACCTGTTAGCTCTTTTTCAAAGTTTTTGTAAAATTAGTGAATGCCTCTTGAAGGCTAGATGTTGTAATTTTGGGAGCAAGTGCTCTTTGAATGAGGGGATTTCTGCCCTTGTACAATTTGTGCTCTTTTGTAAATTTGAGCTAGGAGCTCAGGAAAATTAAAGTGAGGGCTTGAAGCCCACGATCTGTTTATACCACCACAATCTTGTCTTTCCTAGACTTGTTTAATGATTGCTACTTGTACCTGTAAAATTGTTAAATTTTGTGTTTTGAAAACATAACCTTCAGTTTACGTTGTAAATTCAATTCTTGACATTGTAGTTAGACTCATACACCCCGGCACCTTGTTTCACCTCTGCGTTCCACGGGAAACCCCGGAACAGTAGGAATGGACTGTAAGATAAAACTGAAGGAAGTGCTATAACTGTACCGACAGAATCGATAACCTAAAGACTTGATAAACAGATATAACTGATGGCAGGATCACTGTAGATGGGGTTTAAATAAAGTGGCCCAGTTCAAATACTTAGGGTAATACACCATCTCGGACTGCAGTACGATTGTTGATGTTAAGACAAGAGTCAGTGCCGCATGGATGAAATGGTGTCAATTTACTGGAGTCCTATGTGATAAGAAAATTCCATTGCGTCTAAAGTCTGCCGCACAGTGATCAAACCGGTGACCCTTTATGGATCTGAATTTTGGCATACAACATCAAAGCATGAACAGGCACTTCATGCAATGGACATGAAGATGCTGTGGTGGATCGATGGCTTGACTCGACTGGACTATTTCAGGAACGATGTTGGGCAGAAAAAGTTCAAGGTTCTAAAATTACAGAGAAAATTGAATGGTATGGATATGTACTGTCCGCCTCTGTGGTGTAGTGGTTAGCGTGATTAGCTGCCACCCCCGGAGGTCCGGGTTCGATTCCCGGCTTTGCCACGAAATTTGAAAAGTGGTACGAGGGCTGGAACGGGGTCCACTCAGCCTCGGGAGGTCAACTGAGTAGAGGTGGGTTCGATTCCCACCTTAGCCATCCTGGAAGTGGTTTTCCGTGGTTTCCCACTTCTCCTCCAGGCGAATGCCGGGATGGTACCTAACTTAAGGCCACGGCCGTTTCCTTCCCTTTTCCTTGTCTATCAATTCCAATCTTCCCATCCCTCCACAAGGCCCCTGTTAAGCATAGCAGGTGAGGCCGCCTGGGGGAGGTCCTTGTCATTCTCCCCAGTTGTATCCACCGACCAAGAGTCTGAAGCTCCGGGACACTGCCCCTGAGGCGGTAGAGGTGGGATCCCTCGCTGAGTCCGAGGGAAACGCCGAACCTGGAGGGTAAACAGATGATGATGATGATGATGGATATGTACTGCATAGCAGTGAAACCTCGGTTACAAAAAGTGAACATGATAGGTCGCTGGCTGAACCGGATGAGAGAACCAAACTCAGCCCTCGGTACGCTATGGATTGACTGAAATGGAGGAAACATTGCAAGAAAGCAGATGATGATCATGATGAAATGGCGTATGGCTTTTAGTGCCGGGAGTGTCCGAGGACAAGTTCGGCTCGCCAGGTGCAGGTCTTTTGATTTGACTCCCGTAGGTGACCTGCGCGTCGTCATGAAGAACAGTCCCCGTGCAAGGGGAATTAACCAATTATGGTAAAAATTCACAACCCCGCCGGGAGTCGAACCCGGGACCACTGTGACCAAAGGCCAGCACGCTAACCATTTAGCCATGGAGCCGTACAACGGCGCAGTGATAGAGAGTGGCTGGAAGAACTCCGCCCAAGCTTTCACTCCGGCTGTATAGCATACGTTCATCGCTTACAGCGCTGTGTGCCAGCCCAGAGAGTGGCTGGGAGAACTCCGCCCAAGCTTTCACTCCGGCTGTATAGCATACGCGCTTACAGCGCTGTGTGCCAGCCCAGAGAGTGGCTGAGAGAACTCCGCCCAAGCTTTCACTCCGGCTGTATAGCATACGTTCATCGCTTACAGCGCTGTGTGCCAGCCCAGAGAGTGGCTGGGAGAACTCCGCCCAAGCTTTCACTCCGGCTGTATAGCATACGTTCATCGCTTACAGCGCTGTGTGCCAGCCCAGAGAGTGGCTGGGAGAACTCCGCCCAAGCTTTCACTCCGGCTGTATAGCATACGTTCATCGCTTACAGCGCTGTGTGCCAGCCCAGAGAGTGGCTGGGAGAACTCCGCCCAAGCTTTCACTCCGGCTGTATAGCATACGTTCATCGCTTACAGCGCTGTGTGCCAGCCCAGAGAGTGGCTGGGAGAACTCCGCCCAAGCTTTCACTCCGGCTGTATAGCATGCGTTCATCGCTTACAGCGCTGTGTGCCAGCCCAGAGAGTGGCTGGGAGAACTCCGCCCATTCACTCCGGCTGTATAGCATACGTTCATCGCTTACAGCGCTGTGTGCCAGCCCAGAGAGTGGCTGGGAGAACTCCGCCCATTCACTCCGGCTGTATAGCATGCGTTCATCGCTTACAGCGCTGTGTGCCAGCCCAGAGAGTGGCTGGGAGAACTCCGCCCAAGCTTTCACTCTGGCTGTATAGCATACGTTCATCGCTTACAGTGCTGTGTGCCAGCCCAGAGAGTGGCTGGGAGAACTCCGCCCATTCACTCCGGCTGTATAGCATGCGTTCATCGCTTACAGCGCTGTGTGCCAGCCCAGAGAGTGGCTGGGAGAACTCCGCCCAAGCTTTCACTCTGGCTGTATAGCATACGCGCTTACAGTGCTGTGTGCCCGCCCAGAGAGTGGCTGGGAGAACTCCGCCCAAGCTTTCACTCCGGCTGTATAGCATGCGTTCATCGCTTACAGCGCTGTGTGCCAGCCCAGAGAGTGGCTGGGAGAACTCCGCCCAAGCTTTCACTCCGGCTGTATAGCATACGTTCATCGCTTACAGCGCTGTGTGCCCGCCCAGAGAGTGGCTGGGAGAACTCCGCCCAAGCTTTCACTCCGGCTGTATAGCATACGCGCTTACAGTGCTGTGTGCCCGCGGGCGTGAGCACCTGAAGATCCTCGAGCGCTAGGTAATGATGGAGCCGACATACTGTTCCAAACGTTGGCACTCATGTTCCTAGCCTGAGGACTGGACACAGTACTAGATCACTCAGATCACGTTCGATCATGCTCAGAGCCCGGCAACGCAGCAGACGTCTTCGCACAGCAAGCATGTTTATCTTATCCCACTCCTCCTAATAGGTTTTCCAGAGGCCATTGATAGTGCGTATACGTTTATTTCGTAAAGCGCTTTTAAGGAATCCAAATTCACAGAAATCCATGGATGACCCTTCGAATGTCTTAAACAGAATATCAGTAAAAGGTATCGCACGGATTCCAATTTCCGTCTCTATTCTCTCTAAGAATAGACCAAATAGACTTGATGTGTTCATATTTGATTTTTCACCCTCCCATTTAGTGCTGGGACATCTGCGTTGTAAATGAGTGTTAGAACCTCTTGCTGATATTATGTAGAGTTCACCATCACATTATTAGCGACACGACGAATGGTTAACTGGTTAGCTGTTGAAACAGACATTCCCAACTTATATGCGATAGTCCTTGGCGGAGGGGGGGGGGGGGGAGGGTGAATGCAGTGTTACCACCTGACGCAACGGCCTAATCTTTTCTCACCACTTCTGGTGTAGGGCTGGTTGTTGCACGTTTCTTGCGAATTTCTTGGATTGCAAAATAGCAATATTTAACATCGGAAAGGGCTGTTATGAAGCTCTCACAGTAAGGGTCAATGCGCTTTGGCATCTTTGCAGCTAGTATCACGAAACACTACATACACATTCTCAGTACTAATGTGAATCATCATTCCCTGATTTGACTTGCAAAAGTCAATAACACCGCCACCAGCGGTTACTGTATGTGTACACGGTTCCAGCTGTCGCCAATCAGCCCAGTGACTCCACGAGGCCGAATTTGGTCTTAATAGGCATCCAGAATGCCACAATTCACCTCAGGGACGCGGGAATCTGTGAATTCGGCACTAATATCGGTCGCTTTCGATTATTTTTTACGTGTCACCCCTTCCTCTAGCACGTCATATTTAAACCAAGTTTCGTTGAGAGGTATGCTGGAACATACTCACATACATCCATTATCTCAGTCACTTTTAACATTATTTTTCACCCCTTCCCAATCCTTACTGCGATTGAGGCTGAACTTCAACTTAAATGACATTCGGAGTGTCACTGTTCACCTCAACGACCCCGAAAACTGTGTATTCGCCACTCTAGGAATGTCTTACGCCACATGCGCATACCAAGTTTGGTTGAAATTGCTCCGGTGGTTTAGGAGGGGATGTGAAACATACGCACATGTAAGACGTGAGGGCGTTGATGCAGCGGACATGCAACGTAGCGCGACTCCGACGCGGACATGTAGGCAAAGGGATTAATGTGGCAGCCGTGTCGTGCTGAGGTGCGTGCGTTAAATGTGTCCAAGCAGGATCAACGTGCTGTTATGCTGTTGTTGGTTGCCGAAGCACAAACACCGGTGAATATCCATCGGAGAGTGGAGACTGCAGCATGTCTGTCGAAAACCACCATTGTGGAATGGTGAAGCAAGTTCCATGCGGGAAGCGTCGGACAAGGACGTGCGGCAGAACACGGGGATCTTCAACCTGGTACGTCGGTGGAATGAGAGCCTCATGCCTGATTGGCATCCCAATTCAGTATTGTACGGCTGTCGAATGGAAACTTTTTGATAGTCTCGTATATATACATTTATAGAGATATTTATTCATGCATTCATCACCAATCTAGTGGAACAAGAGTTCGTTCCAGTTTCATTGTTGCACGCTGATGGACAGGGCACTTAGATGGAATTATGATAAAGTTGTTGTATTGGTTCAGGTGAGGCCTGCGAAAATTATCACCCTGAAGATGAGGCTACAGGTGACCGCTTTTGGGAAGAGCGGTTCTGGGGATGAATATTGCCGTTGTGTATTATTATTATTGGTATGTTTAGTAAACAGAAGTGAATGAAAATTAAGTCACAGAGATCGTTTGTTATGTTATTCTCTGACGTTTTTGACTAAAGAAGTTTTGTCTCTGAACACACCCAAACATAACGCTCAGAAGTGTTTCACTTGGCCTTAAAGCAGGTACATATACAAGTTGAATGTTGTGTTTGTTCCTCAGGAGGCGCTATGGGGCGCGGCTCGTTGTTCCTGTTGGTAGCCGCTCATCTGGTGCTACTACTTGAGCTTTCTGAACAGGTAAGTGAAGACCTCATCGTCATCACATCGCAGTACTATCGACCGCTTTGTGGCTGTCACATCATGTTGTGGTATCTCCAAAATGCAATGATACGAAATTCGTGACAAGTTTATTAAAGAAAGTGACCACAACGCGTTCTCTAATTACGGACATGTTGTGATCTAAAACAACTTAGAGCGAATTTTTACTAAAAGTAACCCTGATTAAAACTCCTTCAAAACTACAAACACATTGACCAAAAACTAATGTAACGCAGTTGTAATTGAAGCGACAATATGTCAATTTAATGTTTGCAGAAGCTATTGGAATGACATTTAAACTGACACTTTATATTTTTAAGAACTATTTACACGTTTTATCGATGCAGGCAGCTTATAAACCCCTGTTTGCTCAAGTACGCCTTTCTAGAGCCCAGAACAATTTACGATATTTCTCAGAGTTAGACGACTTTCATGAATACCACGCACCCTTTCTACAAGGTTTGTCCCAATATTAACAGCCCTAATTATGTTTTATATTGAAGGGGGGAGCGAGAAGGCCACCTGGAATTGTTAATATTGCTGGGGATATATTAAAGGCTATGGGTTGGCATTTAGTGCAATATATGAACATTTTTGATTATTGTTTGCATGAGAGAGCGGTCCCAAATTAATGGAGAGTTGTAATAGTAGTGCCAGTGTACAAAGGAAAGGGTGACAAACATAAAGAGGATAATTGCACGCCAGTTAGATTGATATGTGTTTTGTAAACTCTAGAAACTCTGATTACATTAGACATGTTTGTGAAATTACTAACTGGTTTGATATAAGGTAGTTCGGATATAAGAAAGTTTATTCCAGTGAAGCTAAACTTTTAGGATTCTACCAAGTTATAGCAGATAATTTAGACTCAAGAGATCAAATGGACTGTATCGCGATTGACCTATATAAGGCTTTTGATAGGGTAGATCGTGGGAGATTACTAATAAAAAATGATGGCTACTGGATTAGACAGAAGAGTGACTGAATGGGTGGCTACATTTCTAGAAAATGGAACTCGGAGAATTCGACTAGGTGAAGCGTTGTCTGATCGCGTGGTGTCCCGCAGGACAGTATTTTTGGACCTTTATATTTTCTTATATATAAAAATGATATGATTCACAGATAAGGCTATTTGCGGACGGTTTAACACTGTATAGAATGTTGGAAGATGGTGAGCGACTGAAGGGGGACCTAGATGTAGTGAGATGGGCAGCACACGAGGATAAGTCCTCTCAGTTTTAATTACTGTGTTGATGAGGTGAAAGTACCTAGGGGTTAATATAAGGAATGATCTTCATTGGGGTAATCATATTGACGACGCCGTTGAGAGAGGTTACAGATCTCTTCATACCTTCAGCATGCTGTTTTTGAGAGTATTCTACTTCGCACACAGTGCTGCTTTAAATGCTATTTATTGACGCAAGTCTGTAATAAAAGTACGAATGAATGAAGGTACGGATCTCCAGCAACTGAGGAGAGGACATGATCCACATTGGCGTAGGATGTGAGTCCTGCTCTTCTCTCAACAATCAGGCTCTCAGATCGTCTCACTGAGACAAAACCCTCGCTTGATTGGAAAATGATTAGAACAGAAACATTAAATTTGTGGTTGATTTGTTAGACTAATGCTTCAGGAACTAGAACATGTCAGTTTAGATCGTCCTGTAAACCGACTGTGGTTTGGGATATTTAATAATCATATATCACAGAAGCAACTTATGAACGAGAAGATTCTAAATATGAAATTAAAGTTTAAAAGTCTCGAAAACGTACTCCATTTTACAAAATGAAAGAAACTGGCAGGAAATAAACTTGAAAGCTCTTCATGTGATCATTATTAGCTCGAAGAGGACGAATCTCCCAACATTTTCCACGAATAATGAATAGAAATCGGAAGTTGAAGACCTAAAAGAAGACGTACGGTATATAAAAACTTACAAGAAGAGCGTAAAGATGCGATCCAAATTAATTCATAATTTTAATTACAGATTTAAAGAAGGAATATATAGTTCAGAAATGCATTGGTGGCATTCGACATACAGTGCAAGAATGTATGAGTGAAATTCTTCTTTGTGACAGTGTATACGTTTAGATTAACATAATTAGAAAAGCGACTCAATCTTCATTAAAAAAAGTACTTGCAGAGTTTAGAATGAATTCAACGAACCCGCAATCGGCATAAAGGAGAAAGAAATTGAAATTAGTACAACAGAACTGGAATTCGGAAACCCCACCTCCAGGTTCTTAGGTGTTAGGGATCGTCATTTTTCTGACAGCACGTTGGGAAACATGGAGGAATATCTCTCCTCATCAGCGGATGTCATTGCCTCAACTTACTACCCTATCCGACCTCTCTTTTCACACCCCGACCGTATTAGGACATTCGAGGTCTCCATTCTCACGCACTTTCTGACCCTTGTCTTCCGTTGGCCGATACGTTCATTTTTCGAAGTGTCGTACCCCTACCATTCCTTCACTCTCATTAGTGTTATATACGGGACTCTCAGAAAGACTGGCTTTGTGGTTTTCCTAACTGAAGTCAACATAGGTCATTACAAAAACGTCAGTAGGAATGTAGCGATTAAAAGCAATGTTATCATATAAAATACTCGATCAAATGAAAAACCGCACGTTTTATCACTTTTAACGAACAGTACTGCGGTGCCAATCTAATAGTCCAAAGTTACAGAGCTGGAATGACCAGGCCGCAGATTGCCATGAACACTCATCTGCCATTATTCTGTTAAATATGCACATTGTTCATTTCAGTCTGTGCCTCAGAATAAGGATTGAATACCTCGAATGCTATGATGATCCAGTGTGTTACGTACCAGAAGTATCAGAAAATTTATGAACCAGGGGAATGGCATGCTAAAGAAGAATGTTATCTAATTCCCCACCTACTTCTCATCGATATTCAGGCAGGCTGTTATACTCTGTACGACTGGGCGAGTTGGCCGTGTGGTTAGCGGTGCACAGCTGTGAGCTTGCATCCGGGAGATAGTGGATTCGAACCCCACTGTCGGCAGCGCTGAAGATGGTATTCCGTGGTTTCCTACTTTCACACCAGTCAAATGCTGGACCTGTACCTTAATTAAGGCCTAAGGCACTCCTAGCCCTTTTCTATCCCAGCGTCGCCATAAGGCCTATCTGTGTCGGTGCGAAGTAAAGCAAATTAAAAAGATACTCTCTACGCAGCAGTAATCGCATCTACCGGAGATGAGGGGCAACAGAAGGCACAAAGCACATCACGACAAACAATGGTCAATGTATTGTTATTGTTGGTCAATGTTATGAGCTTTCTATATTGTACATTTAGTTTTCTTTCGACTCTATGATTTGTAAAATATTTTATACCGTAAACTGTAGTTCCTTATTCTCCGACTTTACATACCGATTTTCATTAAATTCTGTTTACCCATTTTCTCGTTACTCGGCGCTGATATGGACTTACTAACAAAAATTCAAATTCATGAATATCTTTGTGATCGCAGCCGGTACCGTAACAATGTATAAGACATGAATGATAGAAAATTCAATACTGTATAACCTTAGTTATGTAGTATTTATCGATTACACCTCTAATATGAAATATTTGAGAATTACATTTTAGGCTTTCCCCTAAACTACCATTACACTCAGCGTGAATAAAATAATTTATGGCCTAGATTATAACGACTTATTTCCCGACTTTGCATACAGATTTTCATCAAGATAGGACCACTAATAACAAAAATATTTGATAATTAAATTTTGGGTCCTCCCCTAAACTACCATTTCAGGCGTGAGTAAAATTATTTATAGCCTAGATTGCAGTAGCTCATCCTCCGAATTCACATACTGATTTTCATTAAATTCTCTTGAGCCGTTTACTCGTGATGCGTGTACAGACAGACAGACAGACAGACAGACAGACAGACAGACAGACAGACAGACAGACAGACAGACAGACAGACAGACAGACAGACAGACAGACATAACGGAAAATGTTCTCGTCTTCTGAGAGTGATAGTTCCGATTCATGAGCTGAAAATATGTGGTATATGTCAAAAAGGCAGAGAATGAACTATGGATTTCATGCTTTGAACACTTTAAACTCATATATTTAATTAAAATCAAAAGCTAAAATGCATTAAGTATACGCAAAGATAGACACAAACATAGTCAAGAGAATACAAGTGTAGTTGACAATAATATGCAAATTAAAAAATGGAAAATTCAGTATAAAACACGATATAACATAAAGCAGATGACGAGGTCTAGTGACTCCACACTTTATGCAGTTTGAACCCGTTATCCGCTGGTTCCTAATCGCATTTCGTTCGAACACACGTGGTATCAGCATTTGTTTAAATTTGTCACCCATAGCACAAACGAAAGAGTATGAGGTTCAGATAGCTGGAAAAAATGAAATGGCGTAAGGCTTTTAGTGCCGGGAGTATCGGAGGTCTTTCGATTTAAGGCCCGTAGGCGACCTGCAGACGATACATACACCCAGCCCCAGTGCCAGAGAAATTAACCAATGATGGTTAAAATTCCCAACCCTGCCGGAAATCGAACCCGGGACCGCTGTGACAAAAGGCCGGCACGCTAACCAATTAGCCATGGAGCCGGACAGCCGTCCAAGTTACAGAATAGTCGGCGATGTGCCAACCTCAGAAAGCAAACGGCAAACGTGTTTGAGACTATCGACGTGGCGAGAATAACTAGTGGCTTTACGTCGCACCGACACAGATAGGTCTTATGGCGACGATGGGATAGGAAAGGCCTAGGAGTTGGAATGAAGCGGCCGTGGCCTTAATTAAGGTACAGCCCCAGCATTTGCCTGGTGTGAAAATGGGAAACCACGGAAAACCATCTTCAGGGCTGCCGATAGTGGGATTCGAACCTACTATCTCCCGGATGCAAGCTCACAGCCGCGCCCGCCTCTACACGCACGGCCAACTCGCCCGGTGGCGAGAATAGCAGCCAGCTGCGTAGCGTGAAGCCGGGCTCCAGGCTAAAGGTTGTTTCATCATCGCCTAACATCGAACAGTGAAGCTACCCTTAGAGATGACCGAGATTTTACAACTACATAACACATGGTCGTGTATCTCTTCATCTTATCATTTTTTCATCTGCTGAATTTAGATAATCAGATCGTTTGACGGGCGAGTTGAAGTGGGGAGGAATACCGCTTGAGAGCCTTGCGTCAAACACAAACACAGCTGTCAGCTCGGACGTCCGCATTCAAATTCTACCCTGGCGCTCTCAGTCCGCTGTTAGGCCAGGTGCAGGTGCATCTCTAGTAACACCGGCTCGCAAATCTAATCTGATTGGCTAACTGACCACGGCATGACTAGATAGCAGTATGACCAACCCTCAAACGATCATACATCCGGTCGACATTGGCTCCGACCGCTTGGTTTTCAAAAGGACATCATTTCCATCTGATAGCAGAGAGGAAAATGCGATTAGTTTCTAAATGTGAAGAAAGTTTGGGGAATTCACCTGCCAACATTCAGTAAAGTACGCAAGGTATTCTTTGTAATTCGTCAATTGTTCCCTCAAGTTTTCATGTTGTTTTACTGTATGCTCGTTGAAGATGAGAAAGTATTGCATTATGAACTCCAACATCTCTCGTATAAAGTCAGACCGAGCGCGCTAGCAGCGGCCGCCCTGTTTTCAGCGTGTTTAAAATCTCATATGAGATATTAGCTCATAAAAGATGTCGTCCTTCCTGGTTGTACTCACGTCAGCCAGAATGTGGATGTATAAACTACACTTCTAGCATCTTATGTAACGAAATATTTCATAAATGTTTGTAAACACGCTTAAAGCAGGGCGACTTTGGTATGCAAAGATAGTTCTGAACACTTGAAGATGTTATCGAGGCCTTTGAATACCGCTCTTCCAAGGGCAAGTCTTCGGCGAATTAATGGACTGTTTGAGACACATGTACTGATGGTTGATCAAAAGAAATAGAAATTATCCACGTATTTGATTAACTCTTTATTTATCATAATGTTTGACGGTAAACCTACTGTCATGATTTTCGTCTTGTTGATACTCAAGTAGAGGCCCATGTTCTCTCACTTTCGTTATGATGTCCTCGAGCTCTTCCCAAGTGCATACCTCAATCCAGCAAACTTAAAACCGTGAAGTAACTCATCCTCATGATGTACTCAACGGGCAGATTGAAGAAGTAAGGCGAACGAGAGAGGCGGGAGCTAACTGAATGCGGCTTGACGCTCGAATGGTGCAAAATGAAAGACCGTTAGCCAAAAACTTAAGAGTATTATAATCGTAGAGTGCAAATAGCGCCACTTCATCCATGTTGGTGTTCGGCTCCATGGCTAAATGGTTAGCGTGCTGGTATATGGTCACAGGGGACCCTGATTCGATTCCCGGCAGGGTCGGGAATTTTAACCATAATTGGTTAATTTCGCTGGCACGGGGTTGGATGTCTGTGTCATCTTCATCATCATTTCATCCTCATAACGACGCGTAGGTCGCCTACGGGAGTCAAATCAAAAGCCCTGCATCTGGCTAGCCCAAATTGTCCTCGGACACTACCGGAACAAAAAGCCATACGCCATGTCATTTCATCCATGTTGGTACGTAAGACCAGTACCACGATCAGCTGATTGTAAGGCAGTTCGGAAGGGATATAAGGAGAATCGTCATACAGTGACTTACGGACAGGTGACAAAATCGGAACAAGAGTGTTACCCTGCTTGGCTGTTATCGTTAAGCTTAAATAGCAACAAAAACCATGGACATAAACGAGTACCGTATTTGTGATGGAAGTCCTTAACGAAAGGGACCTACGATACGTTCCAACCTCATTCTGATCATACTTTTAAACGTATTGCATCCCCCAGGAGTACCGCTATAATTGTTCAATGCAATTATTTGTTATAATGGAGGGAACATGAATTTTTTTCATACTAGGATTACTTTTCCTTTTTTTCTTGCTATTTGTTTAAATTTGCACAAACTCATCGAAGGTCCTGCCCTTAATTAACGTACAGCGTGGTGTGAAAATGTGATACTACGGAAAACCATCTTCAGTGCTTCCGACTGTGGGATTCGAACCCACTATCTCCCGAATGCAAGCTCACAGCTACGCTACCCTAACCGCACGGCCAGCTCGCTTTTACTGGGTTTGCTAGCTTAAAGATAACCTTGACATTTGTCCATTGTGAAATGTAGCCTAATATGAAATATAATGCGACTGACATCTACAGTAAACACTTCATAAATTTAACAAACAGCAATAAAATACTGTGTTTACCATGCTTGGTGTACATTTGACTAAAATATGCATACCTCAAACCAATGCCAAAGCACAAGACCTAGAGAGAGAAAAAAAAGAACCTGAACATCACACTTAAATGAATCATACATCACCAAAAACAGTTTACTCTCAGGGGCAAAATATAAACAGGCACCAAGAAATCATCACATGTCATAAGCTGGAAAAGGGAACATTATTAATTACAGTGGTTCATGGTGTAGCCACGTCCTAGTTCAACGGCTGAGTGGCCCAGTAAGTGGTCCTGGGGGTCGGGATACCTGTTGCTACGGAATGGGAGTGGCCATCTCGGACATATTCTGAGCCATGGCCCTTCTTGTGCTCAGGTGGATAGGACTATACAATCAACTGGTGGTCCCTAACACGCTAGAGGAGAGATCCCCACTTGGACTATGTGTAAGTAGGGTAGCATCCTGCTTCATGAATTTACCGAGCTCAGAACATTTGAAGCAAGGCTTGGACCTGTGGGAGTAACGGAGTCCCACTCCCATTTGTTAGGCGAGGGACTCCTTGGAAACAACTTGGCGGACGAAATGGAATTCGATGGGGAGCTATCAGTATTAATGGGGATTATGGGAGACGGAATGTGGCTGGGTCAGCAAAGAGAATTCATATGATTGTGCTAGGAGTGAGTGATAACCGGGAAAGGGGAGATAACGAGGAAGAGATATAAAATTATGAGGAGTACTTGATGGGTGTTAAAAAGGGAAGGGCAGTCTGGGGTAGGGCTCTTCATGAGGAATACCATCGTTTCTGTTAGGCACGTAAATGAGCGAACGATGGGGTAGATTGAGTAGTTGGGGGAATTAGGACGAGAATTGTCTTACTTTATTCACCGTGTGAGGGTGCAGATGGAAATGAAGTTGACATGTTTTATGAAGCATTGAGTGACACCGTAGTCAGGGTCAACAGCAAGGACAGGGTAGTGCTAATGCGCGATTTCAGTGCGAGGGTTGGAAATAGAACTGAAGGGTACCAAAGGGTGATTGGTTAATGTGCTGACCACATGGAAGCTAATGGGAATGCGAAGCGTTTGCTGGACTTCTGTGCTAGTATGGGTTTAGCAGTTACGAATACATTCTTCAAGCATAAGGCTGTTCACCGCTACACATGGCAGGCTAGGGGTACCAGATCCATAATAGATTATATCTTAACAGACTTTGAATTCAGGAAATCTGTTAGGAATGTACGAGTTTTCCGCGGATTTTTCGATGATACAGACCACTATCTGATCTGTAGTGAACTAAGTATCTCTAGGCCTAGGGTAGAGAAAGCGAAATGTGTCTGCAAACGAATAAGGGTAGAAATATTCAAGACGTGGAAATTAGACAGAAGTACATGGATACGATTAGTCAGAAGTTACGAACAGTGGGCAGTAAGCAGGATCAGGATATTGAAAGAGAATGGGTGGCATACAACTATCTGTAAAGATGGGGAAAAGCGAACATTTGGTGGAAAAAGGAGGCTTATCAGAAATGGCTCCAAACAAGGCTGATGCAGACGGGGAATTGTATGTAGATGAAAGAAACAGAGCGAAACAAATAGTTGTTGAATCCAAAAAGAAGTCGTAGCAAGATTTTGGTAATAACCGGGAAAGGCTAGGCCAAGCAGCAGGGAAACTTTTCTGGACAGTAATAAAGAACGTTAGGAAGGAAGGGAAAAATGAAATGAACAGTGTTTCGGGTAATTCAGGTGAACTCATAATAGACCCCAGGGAATCACTGGAGAGGTGGAGGGAATATTTCGAAAACCTTCTCAATGTAAACGGAAATCTTCATGGTGGTGCTGCAAACAACCGAGCTCATGAGTTTGCATGAAGGAACTTTACCAAATGAATGGAGAGTTGCAATAGTAGCCCCTGTATATAAAGGAAAGGGTGATAGACTTAAAGCTGAAAATGACAGGCCAGTCAGTTTGACATGCGTTGTATGTAAGCTTTGGGAAGGCATTCTTTCTGATTATATAAGACATGTTTGCAAAATTAATGGTTTTATACAAGGCAGTTTGGGTTTAGGAAAGGTTATTCCACTGAAGCCCAACTTGTAGGATTTCAGCAAGAAATAGCAGATATCCTGGATTCAGGAGGTCAATTGGACTGTATTGCGATTGACTTATCTAAGGTATTTGATAGGGTAGATCATGGGAGACCACTGGCAAAAATTAGTGCAATTGGACTTGGCAAAAGAGTGACTGAATGGGTAGCTCTGTTTCTAGAAAATAGAACGCAGAGAATTAGAGTAGGTGAAGCTTTATCTGTCCCTGTAAAAATTAAGAGGGGAATTCCTCAAGGCAGTATTATTGCACCTTTATGTTTTCTTATATTATATCAATGATGTGTGTAAAGAAATGGAATCAGAGATAAGGCTTTTCGCAGATGATGTTATTCTGTACAGAGTAATAAATAAGTTGCAAGATTGTGAGCAACTGCAAAATGACCTCGATAATGTTGTGAGATGGACAGTAGGCAATGGTATGATGATAAACGGGGATAAAAGTCAGGTTGTGAGTTTCACAAATAGGAGAAGTCCTCTCAGTTTTAATTAGGCTACTGCGTTGATGGGGTGAAAGTTCCATTTGGGGATCATTGTAAATACCTAGGTATTAATATAAGGTAAGATCTTCATTGGGGTAATCGCATAAATATGATTGTAAATAGAGGGCACTGATCTCTGCACATGGTTATGAGAGTATTTAGGGGTTGTAGTGAGGATGTAAAGGAGAGAGCACATTTGTCTCTGGTAAGACCCCAACTAGAGCATGGTTCCAGTGTATGGGACCCTTACCAGGATTACTTGATTCAGGAACTGGAAAAAATCCAAAGAAAAGCAGCTCGATTTGTTCTGGGCGATTTCCGACAAAAGAGTAGCGTTACAAAAATGTCGCAAAGTTTGGGCTGGAAAGACTTGGGAGAAAGGAGACGAGCTGCTCGATTAAGTGGTATGTTCCGAGCTGTCAGTGGAGAGATGGCGTTGGAGGACATCAGTAGACGAATAAGTTTGGATGGTGTCTTTAAAAGTAGAAAAGATCACAATATGAAGATAAAGTTGGAATTCAAGGGGAGAAATTGGGGCAAATATTCGTTTATAGGAAGGGGAGTTAGGGATTGGAATAACTTACTAAGGGATATGTTCAATAAATTTCCAATTTCTTTTTAATCATTTAAGAAAAGGTTAGGAAAACAACAGATAGGGAATCTGCCACCTGAGCGACTACCCTAAGTGCAGATCAGTAGTGATTGATTGAACTTGTCGAGGAGGAAAATTGTTGGTGAAATTACGCTTGAGGAAGTGGAAAGGATGGTAAATAAACTCCATTGTCATAAAGCAGCAAGGATATATTAAATTAGACCTGAAACGGTTAAGTATAGTGGGAAGGCAGGGATGAATTGGCTTCATAGAGTAGTAAGATTAGCACAGAATGTTGGTAAAGTACCTTCAGATTGGACAAAAGCTGTAATTGCACCTGACAGGAAGGATTGCAACAACTATCGAGATATCTCATTGATTAGTATACTAGGCAAAGTATTCAATAGCATCTTGGAAGGGAGGGTGCGATCAGTCGTTGAGAGAAAGTTGGATGAAAACCAGTGTTGTTTCAGACCATAGAGAGGCTGTCAGGGTCAGATTTTCGGTATGCGTCAGGTAATTGAAAAATGCTAGAGAGGATATGATTAAAGAAGTTTAATCAGAGGCAAAGCTTTTTGCGGATGATGTTATTCTGTATAGAGTAATAAATAAGTTACAAGATTGTTAGCAACAGCAACGTGACCTCGATAATGTTGTGAAATGGACAGCAGGCAATGATATGTTGATAAACAGGGTTAAATGTCAGGTTGTGAGTTTCGCAAATAGGAAAAGTCCTCTCAGTTTTAATTACTGCGTTGATGGGGTGAACGTTCCTTTTGGGGATCATGGTAAGTATCTAGGTGTTAATATAAGAAAAGACCTTCATTGGGGTAATCACATAAATGGGATTGTAAATAAAGGGTACAGCTCTCTGCACATGGTTATGAGGGTATTTAGGGGTTGTAGTAAGGATGTAAAGGAGAGTGCATATAAGTCTCTGGTAAGAGCCCAACTAGAGTATGGTTCCAGTGTATGGGACGCTCACCAGGATTACCTGATTCAAGAACTGGAAAAATCCAAAGAAAAGCAGCTCGATTTGTTCTGAGTGTTCTCCAACAAAAGAGTAGCGTTACAAAAACGTTGCAAAGTTTGGGCTGGGAAGACTTGGGAGAAAGAAGACGACCTGCTCGACTAAGTGGTATGTTCCGAGCTGTCAGCGGAGAGATGGCGTGGAATGATATTAGTAGACGAATAAGTTTGAGTGGCGTCTTTAAAAGTAGGAAAGATCACAATATGAAGATTAAGTTGGAATTCAAGAGGAAATATTGGGGCAAATATTCATTTATAGGAAGGGGAGTTAGGGATTGGAATAATTTACCAAGGGAAATGTTCAATAAATTTCCAATTTCTTTGAAATCATTTAAGAAATGGCTAGGAAAACAACAGATAGGGAATCTGCTACCAGGGCGACTGCCCTAAATGCAGATCAGTAGTGATTGATTGATTGATTTATTGATTGATTGATTGATTGATTGATTGATTGATTGATTGATTGATTGATTGATTGATTGATTGAGTAATAGGCAGTTGTGTTTATGTTTCGTAGATCTAGAGAAAGCATATGACAGGGTCCCTAGGAAGAGATGTTCACCATACTGGGGGACTATAGTATTAACGGCAGATTATTAAAATCACTCAAGACAATTGGGCTGCAGTGAGAATTGTTGTAGAATGAGTT
Source organism: Anabrus simplex (assembly GCF_040414725.1). NCBI lineage: Eukaryota > Metazoa > Arthropoda > Insecta > Orthoptera > Tettigoniidae > Anabrus > Anabrus simplex. The sequence goes on along the minus strand of NC_090268.1, from coordinate 451,894,063 downwards.
CTTGGTTCAGGGTACTTCTTACAGGAGTTAGACAAGGCTGTAATCTTTCACCTTTGCTGTTCGTAGTTTACATGGATCATCTGCTGAAAGGTATAAAATGGCAGGGAGGGATTTTTTTAGGTGGGAATGTAGTAAGCAGTCTGGCCTATGCTGACGACTTGGTCTTAATGGCAGATTGTGCCGAAAGCCTGCAGTCTAATATATTGGAACTTGAAAATTGATGCAGTGAATTTAGTATGAAAATTAAGCCTTACGATGAATAAGTTGATGTCAGTAGGGTAAGAAATTCAGCATAATTGAATGTCAGATTGGTGAACAGGTAGATAATTTTAAGTATTTCAAGTATTTAGGCTGTGTGTTCGCCCAGGATGGTAATGTAGTAAGTGAGATTGAATCAAGGTGTCATAAAGCTAATGCAGTGAGCTCGCAGTTGCGATCAACAGTATTTTTTAGGAAGGAAGTCAGCTTCCGGACGAAACTATCATTACATAGGCCTGTTTTAGACCAATTTTTCTTTACGGGAGTGAAAGCTGGGTGGAATCAGGATATGTTATTAATAAGTTAGAAGTAACAGACATGAAAGTGGCGAGAATGATTGCAAGTACAAACAGGAGGGAACAATGGGAAGAGGGTACTCGGAATGAGGAGATAAAGGCTAAGTTAAGAACGAAATCGATGGATGAAGGTGAACGCATAAACCGGCTTCGGTGTTAGGTTCATGCGAGGCGAATGGAGGACGATAGGTTACCTAGGAGAATAATGGAGGGTAAGAGAAGAATAGGCAGATCAGACGACGATGATCAGACTCAGTTTCTAACGATTTCAGGATAAGAGGTATGAGGCCACAGCACTGGTTGAAAATATAGGATTGTTGCGACGTTTAGTAAATTCACAGAGGCTTGCAGACTGAACGGCCTATAACGATGTTGTTTGTATGTAATCACCGTACTCCGAGCATACGGTTGACATTGTTCAATCACAATCTCATACGTTATCGCGCCAACTAGCTTTGTTTTGACAACTCCAAACATGGCATACCGCCCCTAGCTCGTTGTGTACGGCCCTTTGGAAATGGGGAACCATTGTTTCACCATGCTGAGTTTTAAAGAAACTCCCAGCACTGTACGTGGTAGTAAACCAGGCTCTGTTCGGGTTGTCAAAATCTCTTTTCCGTTATAAAGTGATTTATATCAACCGGGATACTTGCCGACATGTTTTCGCGCCACTAGAGCTCCATCAACTGGTTTTTCTGTGACCACAAACATCTCAGCTATCATCATGACGCGTAACAAATCTTCTCCATTGAGCAGATGAAAGTGAGGAGCCTGGAAGCAGTGGCACAGTCAGCTAGCTAGGGCCTCCGCTGTTACTCCAAGACGGAATATCTATCTTCTATAAGACTTTCGTCTGTACATTGCTCAGAATCGTTCATGTCCACAGTAACAAAGAAATGCACTTTTGAATTTCCCGGTATCCCTGTCTGTCTGTCTGTCTGTCTGTCTGTCTGTCTGTCTGTCTGTCTGTCTGTCTGTCTGTATGCACGCGCATCACGAGAGAAGAGAATTTAATGAAAATCGGTATGTAAGGTCGGACAATGAGACACTACAATCTAGGCTATAAATAATTTTATTCACGTTGAGTAAAATGGTACTTTAGGGGAAGGCCTAAAATGTAATTCTCAAATATTTATGTTTTTACGGTCGTATCGATAAATGCTATGCAACTAAAATTACGCAGAATTACGCAGAATTCAAGTTCCGATCATTTATGTCTTTTTATGTATTTTTGTATTTATGTATTTTTTCTTCTTTGCTATTGGGTTTACGTCGCACTGACACAGATACGTCTTACGGCGACGATGGGTGCCACGTACCGGCTGTGATAACAGATGAGTTTCGAGATTTGTTGCTAAACGAGAAAATGGGTGAACAGGCACCGCAGTCTGGGCTATAAATAACTATACCATTTGCCCTAAAGAAAAATATTACATAAAAACGTCATTTATTTATGTCAATCACTTGTGCCTTGTGCAGTACCGACTATGATAAAAGAATTCATGAATTTGCTTAGTCTATATCGTTATTGTTTAATCGTGTTAACTGGCGATGGTTTTTGTAAAACCGCGTGATTATCGGTCCGTATCGACAAAATAAATTGTGAAGTTGGTTATAAAAAAATGAGAAAACGAACGATCGCTTGAAGAATAAGACAAGAGGTAGGCCTTATGTCGCAGAGTCGGAAGAGAACTAAATGTGAAGGCCTGCAGTAGAGAAAGCTAATAAAAGTGAAAATAATCCATAAAGAATGAGAGTAGGCGAAGCTTTATCTGACCCTGTGATAATTAATAGTGGAATTCCTCAAGGCAGTATTACTGGGCCTTTATGTTGTCTTACATTTATAAATGATATGAGTAAAGAAGTGATATTCTCTATAGAGTAATAAATATGTTACAAGATCGTGATAATCTCCAAAATGACCTCGATAATGTTGTGAGATGGACAGCAGGCAATCGTATGTGACCTGGGCGAGCGCCCGAAATGTAGATCAGTATTGACGATTGATTGATTGATTGATTGACTGATTAAATAATAAAATTATGTCGACCATTGTTGTGCTGTGATTTTCTTTTCTGCTCCCACTCATCTCCGACAGATGGGATTACCACAGCGCCCCGAGTTGCCTGAACATTGGCGGAAAGTAGTTGGGGATTGTCCCGTGAAGGGTGGGTACCGCAGCTAGTAACTCGCGGACTCCCCACACGTTGTTCTTGTTGCGGTTTCGAGGTAATGGAACAATACGCGTGATCTGTCGTGGTAATATTATATCAACAAACTTCTTCTCCTTCTTAATCTGTTTACCCTCCAGGGTCGGTTTTTTCCCTCGGACTCAGCGAGGGATCCCACCTCTATCGCCTCAAGGGCAGTGTCCTGGAGCGCCAGACTCTGGGTCGGGGAATGCAACTGGGGACGATGACCAGTACCTCGCCCAGGCGGCCTCACCTGCTATGCTGAACAGGGGCCTTGCGAGGGATGGGAAGTTTGGAAGTGATAGACAAGGAAGAGGGATGGAAGCGGCCGTGGCCTTAAGTTAGGTACCATCCCGGCATTTGCTGTAGGAGAAGTGGGAAACCACGGGAAACCACTTCCAGGATGGCTGAGGTGGAAATCGAACCCACCTCTACTCAGTTGACCTCCGGAGGCTGAGTGGACCCCGTTCCAGCCCTCGTACCACTTTTCAAATTTCGTGCCAGAGCCAGGAATCGAACCCGGGCCTCCGGGGGTGGCAGCTAATCACACTAACCACTACACCACAGATGCGGTCCATATCAACAAACACTCGACAATATATCGAACATGGAAATGGAATTACGTTTGTTTCTCTCCAGGTTGGTAACTTTCGAACTTAACTGCAAATTATTCATATCGTTTCGTAAACTTATATATTGTTTCTAACAGTGAAGCCTCCGTCGCACAGGCGGCAGTGCGGCGGCCTCACTCCGCTTGGTTCCGTAGTTCAAACCTCGGTCGCTCCATGTGAGATTCATGCTGGACAAGGCGGAGGTGGGGCAGGTATTTGTGCGTGTACTCTGGTTTACCCCGTCTACTTTCACTCGAGTAACACTTAAGTTAGGTACCATCCCGGCATTGCCTGGAGGAGAAGTGGGAAACCACGGACAACCACTTCGAGGATGGCTGAGGAGGGAATCGAACCCCCCTGTACTCAGTTGACCCCGTTCCAGCCCTCGTACCACTTTTCACATTTCATGGCAGAGCCTGGAATCGAACTCGGGCCTCCGGAGAAGGCAGCTAATCACACTAACCACTACACCACAGAGGGGCACATGTACCTGTTACTTGGTTAAATGTGTCGAACATTATGTTTCAGGTGGTATTCATAATTAATTTGTCCGTAGTCGGTGCTTACGTGGTGATCATTATTATGTCTGTTTATTATGACTTCTGGCCGTGCGCGTAGAGGCGCGCGGCTGTGAGCTTGCATCCGGGAGATAGTAGATTCGAATCCCACTATCGGCAGCCCTGAAGATGGTTTTCCGTGGTTTCCCATTTTCACACCAGGCAAATGCTGGGGCTGTACCTTAATTAAAGCCACGGCCACTTCCTTCCAACTCCTAGGCCTTTCCTATCCCATCGTCGCCATAAGACCTATCTGTGTCGGTGCAACGTAAAGCCCCTAGCAAAAAAAAAAAAAAATATGACTTCTTTAGAAGAATATCTGAGACTTGAGAAAAGTCAAGTCTTCGTAAAGGATCCCTAGAAGGGTACGAAATGAAAATCAGAAAAGGCATGACTCAATAAGGTTTCGAACCCCCACTGCTCCCTGTAGTTTATCCAAGTACATCTAACATGCATAACTCCACGCAGGTACTTGCTGCTTGAACGTCGAGCTCTTACAACTCTGTATTCACGAGGGGAGCGAAAGTTCTCGCTTCGTAAAGTTACTGATGTGTTACAGCCTTATGGTCCAGTTTTATGACTTTATTGAACGCTGCAACGGTAGTAATTACATGGCGTAAGCTATCACATCTGGCGTACAGCATTTATGTGCCACAGATTATAAAATATTGTGACAATGCGTTTCTGTCAATTTCGATGTGATGAGACTATACTAAATGGCGATAGGCCCTATGATACCGTGACCACCGTTTTCTGTCAAAAGAAAATGGCCTCTTGAGCCAATCAGGTGCTCAATTTTCTACTTACAGCTAAAGGAGTGGCTATGGTTTGTACAGTACAGCAACATTTCGTAAAAATGACTGGAGTATTGGACTCCGCTCTATATAAAATGGTACAGTGTTTTTGAGATGGGCCTTACTTACTGCCTCTTGTACCGTATTTGCATTGTGCGGGGAAGTCTATATCGGACTAACTGCACATTACATAGCTTACATCGCTGCAAGATGTTGCGCAAGACATTTAATTCCTAGCTGGTTGCATATGTGTGGAAAAAAATGGGGCAGCTGTACCATCCTGTAGAATTGGTCATGAGAGAAATGCGGACTTCCAAATTAATCCCTGATACTTCCAGCGACTGTCCTCGACCCTTAGTTGGAGTCATCGCGCAAGCTAGACGTACGGGTGGCCATGGCTGATCCCTGCACTCCGACCGAGCAGAGGAGGGTTGGCCACTGCTGGCTGTCCTCGCGCAAGCTAGACGTACGGGTGGCCATGGCTGATCCCTGCACTCCGACCGAGCAGAGGAGGGTTGGCCACTGCTGGCTGTCCTCGCGCAAGCTAGACGTACGGGTGGCCATGGCTGATCCCTGCACTCCGACCGAGCAGAGGAGGGTTGGCCACCGCTGGCTGTCTTCGCGCAAGCTAGACGTACGGGTGGCCATGGCTGATCCCTGCACTCCGACCGAGCAGAGGAGGGTTGGCCACTGCTGGCTGTCCTCGCGCAAGCTAGACGTACGGATGGCCATGGCTGATCCCTGCACTCCGACCGAGCAGAGGAGGGTTGGCCACCGCTGGCTGTCCTCGCGCAAGCTAGACGTACGGATGGCCATGGCTGATCCCTGCACTCCGACCGAGCAGAGGAGGGTTGGCCACTGCTGGCTGTCCTCGCGCAAGCTAGACGTACGGGAGGCCATGGCTGATCCCTGCACTCCGACCGAGCAGAGGAGGGTTGGCCACCGCTGGCTGTCCTCGCGCAAGCTAGACGTACGGGAGGCCATGGCTAATCCCTGCACTCCGACCGAGCAGAGGAGGGTTGGCCACCGCTGGCTGTCCTCGCGCAAGCTAGACGTACGGGAGGCCATGGCTAATCCCTGCACTCGGACCGAGCAGAGGAGGATTGGCCACCGCTGGCTGTCCTCGCGCAAGCTAGACGTACGGGTGGCCATGGCTAATCCCTGCACTCCGACCGAGCAGAGGATGGTTGGCCACCGCTGGCTGTCCTCGCGCAAGCTGGACGTACGGGTGGCCATGGCTAATCCCTGCACTCCGACCGAGCAGAGGAGGGTTGGCCACTGCTGGCTGTCCTCGCGCAAGCTAGACGTACGGGAGGCCATGGCTGATCCCTGTACTCCGACCGAGCAGAGGAGGGTTGGCCACTGCTGGCTGTCCTCGCGCAAGCTAGACGTACGGGTGGCCATGGCTAATCCCTGCACTCCGACCGAGCAGAGGAGGGTTGGCCACCGCTGGCTGTCCTCGCGCAAGCTAGACGTACGGGTGGCCATGGCTGATCCCTGCACTCCGACCGAGCAGAGGAGGGTTGGCCACCGCTGGCTGTCCTCGCGCAAGCTAGACGTACGGGTGGCCATGGCTAATCCCTGCACTCCGACCGAGCAGAGGAGGGTTGGCCACTGCTCTGCCGGTCCCCACCGCTGGCTGTCCTCGCGCAAGCTAGACGTACGGGTGGCCATGGTTGATCCCTGTACTCCGACCGAGCAGAGGAGGGTTGGCCACTGCTGGCTGTCCTCGCGCAAGCTAGACGTACGGGAGGCCATGGCTGATCCCTGCACTCCGACCGAGCAGAGGAGGGTTGGCCACTGCTGGCTGTCCTCGCGCAAGCTAGACGTACGGGTGGCCATGGCTGATCCCTGCACTCCGACCGAGCAGAGGAGGGTTGGCCACTGCTGGCTGTCCTCGCGCAAGCTAGACGTACGGGTGGCCATGGCTAATCCCTGCACTCCGACCGAGCAGAGGAGGGTTGGCCACCGCTGGCTGTCCTCGCGCAAGCTAGACGTGCGGGTGGCCATGGCTAATCCCTGCACTCCGACCGAGCAGAGGAGGGTTGGCCACCGCTGGCTGTCCTCGCGCAAGCTGGACGTACGGGTGGCCATGGCTGATCCCTGCACTCCGACCGAGCAGAGGAGGGTTGGCCACTGCTGGCTGTCCTCGCGCAAGCTAGACGTACGGGAGGCCATGGCTGATCCCTGTACTCGGACCGAGCAGAGGAGGGTTGGCCACTGCTGGCTGTCCTCGCGCAAGCTAGACGTACGGGTGGCCATGGCTGATCCCTGTACTCGGACCGAGCAGAGGAGGGTTGGCCACTGCTCTGCCGGTCCCCACCGCTGGCTGTCCTGAGAATGATTTTCCGTGGTTTCCCATTCTCTTGCACTAAGGCAAATGTCCGGACAGTTCCTAGTATAGACCACGGCCGCCAAACCCCTCACGTTCTCCCTTACCTTCTAGGAGGCCCGCCGTCCTCTTCAGGGACGGAATGGTACTATGTCGTATCATAGAACAAAATCTGTCACATTTAAGCAGTCATTTGATACTAATTAATGGAATTGAAGTTAATTTTCCAGATTATAAATCACTATATTTTATCACAGATATTTCTTGCTACTTTATGTTCCATGCTGTTCGTGTGTCTAGTCTATTTAATAAACACGATGGAAATTAAACAACCGTAATTGCAAAGCACTCTCAGTACTATACTAGTATCAGTTCACAAAGTCCGGCTCCATAGCTAAACGGTTAGCGTGTGGCATTTGGTCACATGGGTCCCAGATTTGATTGCCGACAGGGTCGGGAATTTTAGCCATAACTGGTTAATTTTCCTGGCACGGGGACTGAGTGTATCTGTCGTCTTCATCATCATTTCATCCTCATCACGGCGCGCAGGTCGCCTACGGGAGTCAAATCAAAAGACCCGCATCGGGCCTCTCTGGAGGCCACACGCCATTTTTATTAGTTCACAAATAGTAGAAAGAAGAAGCAGACACAACCTCAAGCAACCAACTTCTCTACCGCTTCTTGAACCAGGTTCGCGGACGAAGCAGGAAGCTGCCAAGAAGCTGCTTGAAGATCACCCCATCTCCTGAGTCTACCACTCAGGAGATGCTAGTCTAGATTGATTCAATCGTCCGGTTAGTACTGCCAGTAGGCTGCTATATGTCACAGAGCAGTCAGGAGCCTACTGGAATGGGGCGGTTTCGCCTCCCAATAACCGCTTGCTTGTTGATTGCGGATGGTGGTTTCGGTTCCCGCTTTGTCGCTGAAGTTAAGTCGCTTTAGCTCCTGCTGGGGTAATAACATTTCCGTTCTCATTTAGCAGCTTTATGAGTGTCAATCCTAAAATTATTATTATTAGCGTATGGCAAGCAAATTATATACATAGTATACAATATATGCACAATAACAAAAACATTGATTCACTTCAGGCATTAGTGTTATCTACTATGTCTGAATGTCCAACTCTTGAATTCACTGCAGTGCTCCCGCTGCTCCTGGATAAGCCCGCAGTTGACACTCGCTTTCAATGTGGAGAATAGTCTGAAGAGGGGCTCTACAATCACATTCTGGAGATGCTACAAAGTTCCACTGTGTAGAAAGAATCACTGCATCTTCCATGACCTGTCTTGATCCTGTTCAGTCTGGACCAAGTTGGGATCCGTTACGGTAGCAAGTCAGGAGCGGTATTCCAGCAGCCTTTCCACATGTGGATGGTGTAGATGTCGTGTTCTAGTCTGGTATGTCGTCTAGAACAGGTAGAACAGGTAGCAGATCTTGTTGTACTCTCGAACCAGAGTTCTGGATGTTCGTAGGTCAGGTGGCACTATTCTAGACAACAGTGGGAGCCAGTTGACAATCAATCAATACTGATCTGCATTTAGGGCAGTCGCCCAGGCGGCAGATTCCCTATCTGTTGCTTTCCTAGCCTTTTCCTAAATGATTTCAAAGAAATTGGAAATTTATTGAACATCTCCCTTGGTAAGTTATTCCAATCCCTAACTCCCCTTCCTATAAATGAATATTTGCCCCAGTTTCTCCTCTTGAATTCCAACTTTATCATCATATTGTGATCTTTCCTACTTTTATAAACGCCATTCAAACTTATTCGTCTACTAATGTCATTCCACGCCATCTCTCCGCTGACAGCTCGGAACACACCACTTAGTCGAGCAGCTCTTCTTCTTTCTCTCAACCCAAACATTGCAACATTTTTGTAACGCTACTCTTTTGTCGGAAATCACTCAGAACAAATCGAGCTGCTTTTCTTTGGATTTTTTCCAGTTCTCGAATCAGGTAATCCTGGTGAGGGTCCCATACACTGGAACCATACTCTAGTTGGGGTCTTACCAGAGACTTATATGCACTCTCCTTTACATCCTTACTACAACCCCTAAACACCCTCATAACCATGTGCAGAGATCGGTACCCTTTACCTACAATCCCATTTGACTGGCGTTGATCTCATGGTGCCAGATATAAGACGCACTGGAGCAGTAGAGCGCAGGGTGTTTGTCAGTTGTTTCGGGATTTTAGTTTCTTCGACAAGTTCAAAAGATGTCGCTAGGAATGATAAAGTCCGGTCCAAGGAAACACCGACATATTTTGGACACTTACTGTGATTAAGTACTCTATTGTTTTAAGCTCAATCCTAATAGACGACATGGTTAAAAATGTTGTTAACGTAATACGTTTCGTCCACGTTATAAAACTGCTCTGGAAAAATTCGTACGTGACCTTTTTCATGCACTGCAATCTAATGATCTTTGTGTGCTGGTAGTCATTAATTGCTGTCTGAATCATTATATCGACTCTGTTCCGTTTCTTTGATTTTCTTCTGTCATTATTGTTTGGAAGCTTAATGTATGTGTCACCTTGAATTCCCTTCAATACCTCCATGAACTAACACATATTAGCATTACGTTCCTGGTTGAGTTTTGCATGGCGCGATTCATAGCATTTTGAGCCCCGTCTCCTGTATTGCGAAAATTATCCCACATTTCAGGAGGAAACTCAGATTAATTTATATAATTATCACATACATAGTCAAAACATTTACCCATCATCTTGTTTATTTGATTCATGCCCATAAAGCCGTTATTGAAGTAGTCTTCAACTTGTGGCGCAGGCAGTAGGGGTAGAGTACAGAAAATTTTCAGATGTTTGACGAGCTCCGACTAGGTATTCTTGAAATCGGTGATGGCTATTCCCGTTTTTCGTTTCAGAAATTCTCGTTGAACTAACCCGTTGCCTTCCTTTTCGTGGTTCTTTCTTCCTCCACAATGCTCTTGCTTTCCAACTTCACAAATGCTTTACAGCCTCTTCTAGTACACTGGTTACTCCATTTGAAAAGGTTTTATAGAAGCTGAAATTAAAATTTATCATTAAAAAGTCAGTCCTAAAAGATACTTTATTTGTCTTGTTGTACATGAACATTGTGATGGAGAATGGCACGAGAATTACGACACGAAAGCAGAAGATAGCTTCACCTGGAACAAGCAGAAGATGTCACATACAAACGACAATTAAGCAGCATTATACAAAACTACGCTGCACTTCCGCACCGACACATCGCTATCGCATGCGTTGTTCTCAGTACTGCACAACATAACCTACCTCAACAGCATACTGCAGACAAGAAACACCGGACCTACTGGTGAAGACCCCAATATAGCTCTCGAACAAACGCCTACCCATATGTAACCAGTCTAGGCTTAAGAAGGCTCAGGACGGAAACAAATACATCGCACTTACAGTAGTGTCATAATAAAGTAAACATAATTACCCAACAAACAAACAAACAAACAAACAAACAAACAAACAAACAAACAAACAAACAAACAAACAAACAAACAAACAAACAAACAAACAAACAAACAACAGTGCAACAAGCAATTCCATGGAAGGAAAATATTACAAGAGTTACTACTAGTTTAACGTTCAAAATCCAGCATCATCACATACAAATTCATACACAACTTAAGTATTTCCAGTGCTTAACACTACGGCTTACAGTACTTAGGTTGAACTTACTACAATCGTAACACTACAAGAACACGAGTAGGAAAACCAATTCCATGGAAAAAATTACAAGAAATACTATTAGTTTTTACATTCTAAATCCATCATTCACACACAACTTTAGTATTTCCAAGTACTTAACACTACCCCGATCCCTAACAAATAACAGCCTTAAAAAATAACCATAAACCGGTACGAAACACAAAAGAATACAGCCCAGTAATGGCAGAAGAGCTCAGACCGAGCACCAGTCTGGATGATAGAATACAGCCCAGTAATGGCAGACCGAGCACCAGTCTGGATGATAGAATACAGCCCAGTAATGGCAGACCGAGCACCAGTCTGGATGATAGAATACAGCCCAGTAATGGCAGACCGAGCACCAGTCTGGATGATAGAATACAGCCCAGTAATGGCAGACCGAGCACCAGTAATGGCAGACCGATCACCAGTCTGGATGATAGAATACAGCCCAGTAATGGCAGACCGATCACCAGTCTGGATGATAGAATACAGCCCAGTAATGGCAGACCGAGCACCAGTCTGGATGATAGAATACAGCCCAGTAATGGCAGACCGAGCACTAGTCTGGATGATAGAATACAGCCCAGTAATGGCAGACCGAGCACCAGTCTGGATGATAGAATACATTATAATATTAGCACTGTTTCTCTTTTTCACTTTTTTACAATTGGCTTTACGTCGCACCGACGCAGATAGGCTTATGATGACGATGGGATTGGAAAGGACTAGGAGTGGGGAGGAAGCGGCCGTGGCCTTAATTGAGGCACAGTGACAGCATTTGCCTGGTGTGAGAATGGGAAACCTCGGAAAACCATCTTCAGGACTGCCGACAGTGGGGTTCGAACCCACTATCTCCCGAATACTGGATACTGGCCACACTTAAGCGACTGCAGCTATCGAGGTCGGCGGTACTGTTTCTACTGCGTGAACAGACTACAGAAGGAATATTCGCTACGCGAGTGACGCTTACCAGGAAACCATATCTTAAGTCGGAAAATCTTCCTTTATTGTGTTAGCACACGAATTTGCAATGATTTTCAAGAAAACCAGGACTCTCTAGCTTAGAAACTGATCATTTTATGTAACTTTGAAGATGAAGTTGTACTGTGAGATAGAATTTACTGAATTTCGAGAAAATCGATCGGAAAATGTGGTTAAGTACTCCGATAATATATTAAGGATTTAATAAAATCTGACTGTTTCACTGGATAAAGGAATCTCAGCTTTGCGTTTTAATAATATTTTCATAAACATTTAGGAGTTTTATTATACGAAAATTAAATATGTAAACATGTTCGAAATTTGTAAAAAGTGAAAAAGGATACTTTAGTCTTGTGATACTCATATACGAGGAAGATGGCTAACACATCACATAGTAATACATACTATTTACAGGTTCAAATTCTTTATATAGTCAACACACAAGGGTGTTTCCCTGGTAGGCAGTGCTCCACAATGTGCCGAACAGCACCACAACTGCACGCCGCCGAATTAAGTATTCCCCATTTATGGAGGGAGGCGGCACGTCTGCCATGGCCAGGTCTTCCGTGGGAGATCAAAACCCTCTTGGTTGTTTTTCAGCCATGGTAGATAGTGATATTCTGCTTCCAGGCCTGAAGCAGATTAAAGCTAGCGTCTGCTAGGTTTCTGGCTGTTCTAACAGGTGGGTGTCTAGATTTTAGCCTGTTAATAAGAGCATCATGGATTGGCAACTGACGGTTGTTAGTTATTTTGTTATAATCTCGTAGGAGAGCATTTTCTCGACGGAGGTGAGGTGGTGGAATATGGGATAGAACAGGTAGCCAGAAAGTGGGAGTAGATCAAATTGTCCCTGATATCTACCTTAGGATGTACAAAAAAGATAAGGATACAATAATAATAATAATAATAATAATAATAATAATAATAATAATAATAATAATAATAATAATAATAATAATATTAGTGGGTATTTGAAAGCACACACAGTCAGTATCGCTGGTAATAAAACGGAATTATTGTGATTTTTGAAATGTTTTAAATTTCCTTTCCTTAATCCGTCTTGTTGATGTCACGTGGGCACAACAAATCCCTTGGTTCTGCTGTTCAGTGATCTCGTATGTTGTTGAGCAGATATTTCACGCCTTTCACTTCCAAATTCTCACAAATCTTCACTACTACAGTAATGACCGCTGGCATATTTATTTTTCACAGTAACGCGACTGAAACATGCCATCCGAGGAACTTTTGCTAGACATACGTAGTTTCTTTCCCGATGATGACAGCTTTGAGACTTGCTATCTTCAATCTGTCAGAGAAGAAGCACGTGTCATGCGGCACTTCCTTTCCTTGAGACCAAAACTCCAGTGACAAGAAAATTTCACTGGCAGAAAAGAAATCGTTATTCCTTCATATAAACCTGACATACATTTGATGGCTTTATTTTTGTTTTGTGGGACGGATTTGTCAGCATGAAGAAACAAATCACAGCACTATGACCGGGCTCCTGCGCAACCTTAGTTAACCTACCAGTTATAAAATATGCAGCCCAGTAAATGAAGTCTATACATCTGGATGCACAAGCTGCTTAGTTCATGTTTTGGTACAAGAAGACAATGCAAGAACTTCATTTAAGAAACCATACTTGAAATCGCTAATGTTAAATTCCCATTGACCGGGCGAGTTGACCGTGCAGTTAGCGGCGCGCGGCTATGGGCTTGCATCCGGGATATAGTGGGGTCGAACCCCACTGTCGGCAGCCCTGAAGATTGTTTCCCGTGGTTTTATATTTTCACACCAGGCAAATGCTGGGGCTGTACATTCATTCAGGCCGCGTCCGCTTCCTCCCCACTCCCAGACCTTTCCTATCCCTTCGTTGCTATGAGACCTATCTGTGTCGATGCGACGTAAAGCCAATCGAAAAACAAAAAGTTCCATTGCCACTAAATGTAACGTTTTGTTACACTGAACAACCTGTAACTTGTAGGCTAACAGATGGTGTTCCGCTGTGTTTCAGAGGTCGGACAACTCGTCCCTGACCTACAAAGCCGCCGTGGTGGAATACGCGGCCCCACTTGGTATCACCCTGGACACAAAGGACGCCCACTACCAACACAACGTGGAGACCTTTGCGTGCATCGCTGAGCGCGCGGCCAACTTGGTGAGTCTCCTCGGGACTATTCCCAATTACAATGTGGTACTTATATGCAAATGATTAACTAGTATATATAGCCAATGGTATGATGATAAACAGGGTCAAAAGTCACGTTGTTAGTTTCACAAATAGGAAAAGTCCTCTCATTTTTAATTACCCGGTTGATTTGATGGGGTGAAAGTTCCTTATGGGGATCACTGTAAGTACCTAGGTGTTAATATAAGGCAAGAACTTCATTGGGTACAGATCTCTGCACATGGTTATGAGGGTATTTAGAGGTTGTAGTAAGGATTTAAAGGAGAGGGTCTCTGGTAAGACCCCAACTAGAGTATGGTTCTAGCATGACGAATAGAAGAATCAACTCACCGAGTTCAAGCACGCCCCGCTAGGCAGCGCTAGAGTGTGGTAGGTCCGCAGTACCGATCAACTGGTCTTAGGAATGGTGACACAGGAAACGTATTACTCCGTAACTGATAAGTATTGCACCCGCCCCTACCCTAAAAGGCACCGGCATTGAATCTACACTACAGGGTCGCACATGGGTCAAGAAAAATTATAAATAAATAGGCGCTGAACTAAAGTAATCTTAAAAGGCGTACAGGGGAGGAGAAGCGGGTCATACTTAACTAAAATGAGAACACATTCGAATTAAAAATTTAATTCACAAACCGGTTTATTCAACCTTAATGATGATGGGAAATGGCGCATTAAGATACACTGATGAACTACATTAATATTCATAATTGTTGTGAATTATCATGTGGACGTCTGTCCATTATGCTTGATAGAAATGAGTACGTTTATCGCGAAGCGATGTACCGTGACATGAAGCGAATGGAAGATTTTACCATAACACTGAGGCTATATTATATCACTAACACATAAAACTAACATGCACCGACAACGTGTCTGAGCAATCCCTACTCTAATGAAGACCTAGATTTCCCAATGAAATGACGTAAAAGAAAAATGCACTCATATGAAACAACACCTGGGTTCGAACCGACCCTCGCTAGTATAGACATTGCCAGGCTGATGGACAGAACCACCGCTGACCTTATTTACAATCAAACATGACACAAAGAACACATAAAAATCATACATGATATGCAGCAAAATACGCGAGGCACTTTAATCTTCCTTCTGACGCTGTAGGCTTCCAATGCCTACGTTGAGCATCGAACTGACAACCCTTTGCGATGAAGACAGGGTCCTGTAATCCCTATCTATATTATACTCAATTAACAATTATTCACTAGCAAACATTAGCATTCTCGGCCGGGCCACTTGTTAATAAATACACTACTCTGGCGTATTGAATAAATCACATATTTAGCCGTCCAGACAAGCCTATTTCTCTTTACTTTAAAAGCCCCTTTCTTTTTCACAAAGCTGGGACACATACAAAAACACAACTGGTGGCATGGTCAGACGATCTCCTCCCCTTTCCACATTCGGTCAACAGCCCCACCATTAGCAGGCGTAACATTTCCTTTCATAAGGACACAAGACCACTTCACTCGGAAGTACGTCTACAATAAACTGAGGTCTCATAACTCGCGCAAATCACCTTGAATTCAACACATATTTTCCCAACGGTATCATGTCACTTTCACAACACGACTCCGGTATTACAATGCTAATATTTGCGCGATTATAATAATAATAATAATAATAATAATAATAATAATAATAATAATAATAATAATAATAATAATAATAATAATAATAATAATAATAATAATTATTATTATTATTATTACTGTCATTCTACATGACTTACCCGCTGCTTTGATCATACCTGGTCATCGTGCGGAATCTATTTGGCAATTACAATATAATTACGTACTCGCACAGCAATTAACATATAATTACTAACTTCTAGTTAATCGATGGTTAGCACCTGGTTACTTTATCGCCACACGGCAATACATTAATTAATTAATTAATATTCACA
Source organism: Anabrus simplex (assembly GCF_040414725.1). Taxonomy (NCBI): domain Eukaryota; kingdom Metazoa; phylum Arthropoda; class Insecta; order Orthoptera; family Tettigoniidae; genus Anabrus; species Anabrus simplex. Next base: position 451,878,231 of record NC_090268.1, on the reverse strand, counting down.
CGGATTGATATTTGACACTCGCATTATAATCACATCCTGGTAAATTTAATCACATAATAAATTTAAATCATAACGTTCCCCCATCTAAGTATTTCAGGGGGGGGCTTTGGTTGTCAGTTCTGCCGGCGCTTCGTAGTTCCGTGCCTTCACACCATATAGTACTTAACATTTTTGCTTGCCATGCATTTATCAAATTAGAATAATTACTCTAATTAATAACTACTCTAACTGCAATCCCCTAAACTCATTACTACCGGTCTTCTGACGCAAATAATCAAACAAAATCTCCCAAGATAAAATAGTTGAATAAATCTCTACCACATGCAAAACTAAAGTATTATATTCCCTAAATTATTTACAAGCAATGACTCAGACCTGTCGTCGGCTTCCTAAACTAAGAATTAACAACTACGCGCCCATTTCGGCGCTTTATTTCAACTGGACTACATCTTTAACCTTTTATAGCGTCAGCTTACGATAAACATTTCCCATCCCCACTAGGCATGCCAGATATTAAAATTAATACTCATCTCTATCACATGACGACATCTTCGTCAATTCAGGAGGTCCATCCTGGGCTTACTCCTGGTCCATGGGTACCGCGGTGATTACTTGCATTTCCATACCACCTTCAAGTTGAGAGTCCATGGTTCCTTGCTGGTGGAGCCGCTGGCAGTAAATCCTGTGCACAGACACGTCATTGTTTAATTACACACTCTGGTTAACAGCGTTCAGCGTGAACGTCCGGTCACGATCTCGGATACGACTACGTAGTCCGCGGTTCAGTACCGAATCCCGTCTATCTCTCAGCCACTATTCAGTCTGCCGCTACGTAATACTATCGTGCTATAGTAATTATAATAATATTACTTTCAGCACTGAATGTTCACGACACATCACGGTTTTATAAAAAGTTAACACTGGTGTCACGGAGACCAAATCTATACACTGTGTATGCGAATTCTATTATTTCACTTAAAATTGAAGTTAAATTCACTTGAACAAAGAACTAATGAGGGCTTAACCAAGCATAGCTTCGCCGTCGATAAGCCGCGAGTCCCGAGTGACGCTCGTCCCTTACTGCAGTGGTTTTTACAAGGGAGCGATACCCCTTCCACTAATTTGCGTGTTGCCTTTCCACGGCACACTTGAGGTGTAATAGTACGGCTAATCAGGTGACCAATATTTAGTTGATGTGATTGAGACATATCCATTCAATGATCCTTCGGTGGATCTCCTTTAATTAATTAAAATCTGTCCGGCTTCCCCTACCACGCGGGGTGAACTTCCTCCGTCAAGGACGTGTCATGAGAATAAACAGATGGCCCCGGTACTTTTCCACGCAGAAACAACACAATATTCTTTCTTCTTCTGAAAGTTATCAAGAAAGGGGACATTAGACACTCTAAATAAATGTCCCAGTGACATTTATCCCTTTTAAATCGGGAGACGAACCCAGAATTCGAGTTTCATTAATTTCTAGATCGTAGATAATTAAGCTGGCTAGTCCGAATTCAAGATGGCTCCTATATTTCGTTTCGAAAATGTTGGTTTCCCCTCATTCTCTGAGTCTTGAGGAGGGATGTCTTCTCTCGAGTGATGTCATGGGGAATCCCCATTCATAACCCCTCCCGGGTCCAGATGGGCTTGCGTTCTGCTGAGGGCCCCCGCTACACAAAGGACAATATGGCGCAATAGGTCGCAAACAAAGATATTTCGTAAAATAACTTTAAAAGACTCAATTTATCTATCTTAATGGTATGAATATTAATTAGTTTCGGTATTACCTGTATTAATGATATGAATATTAATCAATTTCAGCATTGTTTTCCTTAAATAGCAATGCGTGCGTAATTACGAAGATCAATATCAACCAAAGGTCCTTAGGTCATGCCCCTGTCGGGTTCAGTATATACACTGTCTGAAAAAAATACAGATTACAATTAAAATACCACGCCAAGAACAATGGAAAAATATGATACACGGAAATAAGAGCTACGACCTTCATCACATGTTGCGAAAAGCACTAGTTACTCGAGTGTACATATACATAAATAACACATAACTCTCAGCATATTGAAAGAAACGCCCATGAACTATTTAAAGCTAATACTCTACTTACCAACTCAGTTCGTCGGTTAGTGGACTTTCGAAAGCTTGCGTGAAGATTTGGCGGATGTTCGATTGTCAGTCTCGCCGGATTTCCTTCATTCTGAAGAAAAATCGGCACTTCCGATAATGATAAACAAGTCTGGGGATTATATCCATAATTGAAATTTTGTCTACAGAATCTATACAATGAAACATACTTCGCCCCACATTGATTTTGAGTTCATTTTTTCACGAATACTTTCTCGGCCTGGAAGATAATGCCACATATACTTTTCGAAGGGCATGTTTATTGCTTGAACCGTAGTCTGTTACTTCGGAGAGAACTGACAATATACTTTGATTATTGTCACGTAGAGAATGGGCACAGAGCGAACAACGTACCCAGCCAAGGTCTGGAGAAATTGCTGAATGGCATGGACGGAGTCTTGGGTAAGAAGTACAAGATTTGGAAAAAGTCCAAAACAAAAGTAGTGGAGTGCAGTCGCACCTAGTCAGGTGATGTAGGTAATATTTGATTAGGAAATGAAGCCTTAAAGGAAGTAGATGAATATTTTTACTTGGGTAGTAAAATAATAACTAACGATGGCAGAAGTAAGGACAAAATAACATGCAGACTAGCACGAGCAAGGAAGAGTTTTCTTACGGAAAGAAATTTATTCACTTCGAACACTGATATAGGCATTAGAAAGATGATGATTGCTGTTAAAAGGGACCTAACAGCTAGGTCATCGGCCGCTAATGGGATGAGGTGCAACGAAATGCAAATGAAAAGGTCTTTTCGGCATCGGACAGCACACTAGAATAATAAATCAAATTATGATCAACATTAGACTGACCTTTTAATTCTCCAGTCGCTGATGTATTCCTGTCTTCAATCTTCTTTATTCTTTTCCTAGTGGTATCTAGTTTCTTTTCCTATTGGGAGTTTCACAGGACTTAATCTCTCTTGAAAGGTATTTCTGCAAATTAGGGAAAATATGAGACACTGCTCCTGGACGTAATTTCCATCTCGCTCGAGACATAACCACTTTTTTCACCATTCACTATAAATTATCTGATTTTACTATCAAATCATCAGAGAAATGTACGTGACAAATTCTACTGTTACCCGGTAACACAGTGTCCTTTATTAATATCCTTCGGTGGTGAAAAGAATCTTAATACCAGTAACTACTCTACCATAGCCAGGGATGTTGACGTGCTTTAAGTGCACAACACGCAATGAACTGAGTTTAGGAACTCACATCTCGCACAATAACGTCTCCCGCACTTTCCCGGCACTACGGGAGCACGTGTTGGACACCGCCGCTTGCAATGCTTCCAGTGGCGGGGCCACAAACTACCATGCTGTAACGGCTGAGTCATCACACTTATTATTCTATTCGTCATGGTTCCAGTGTATGGGACCCTCCCCAGGATTACTTGATTTAGGAATTGGATAAAATCCAAAGAAAAGCAGCTCGATATGTTCTGGAAGATTTCCCACAAAAGAGTAGCGTTAAAAATGTTGCAAAGTTTGGACTAGGAAGACTTTGGAGGAAGAAGACGAGCTGCCGACTAAATGGCATGTTCAGAGCTGTCAGTGGAGAGATGGCGTGGAACGACATTGATAGACGAATAAGTTTGAGTGGTGTCTTTAAAAAGTAGGAAAGATCACAATATGACGGTACAGTTGGAGTTCAAGAGGATACATTGGGGCAAATATTCGTTTAGAGGAAGGGGAGTTGGGAATTGGAATAATTTACCAAGGGATATGTTTAATAAATTTCCAACGTCTTTGCAATCATTTAAGGAAAAGCTAGGAAAACAACGGACAAGAAACCTGCCACTTGAGCGATTGCCCTAAATGCGGATCAGTAGTGATTGATAGCGTTTGAAAAATAACATGAGGGATAACTAACATTATATTACAACACTAATTAATGTTTAAAGTAGAGCATGGTCCGCAGTATTCGTTATGAATAGACCTGATAACTTGACACTACTTGATGCGCTGCCTGGGTACTTTCGGAATCTCTAGAGTTGAGCCTGCCATAATGGACACATCCCCATATCCACATTTATCCACGGAACCGATTTTATTTTCAGAAGGCACGTGTTAAATAAGCGGACAACTCGAATCACGGATATCGCCAGTAATCTCGTGCACTCGTCTTTACATGTTGCAGGGCTTTCTCTTAAAATACGGGAATTCCTTTCTAATGTTTGTACTATTTCGTGTCCACGGAAAACAAAGAAGTGTACATAGGAATGCTGAGCTTGCCCTGAAGTTATGGCCGTCTTGTATTTTAATTAGTGTACAATTAGTTGCCCGGGAATGCTACCAGTGACTGTTCACTCGCAAGTTACCGAGGGATCGCTCTATTCATAACTCATGTTGTCCCTGATAAGGCCGAGGTCGGGTAGTTTGACAAGGAAGAGACGTGCAGGCCCAGTAAACTCGAGGAGGGATGAGCGTGTTTAGGTCTCGAGACAAGAAAAGCTCCCTGAAAAATTAAACTAATGGAAAACACAATTGTGAAGAATAAAATTTATATTTACGCGAGTGGGAGGAATCGAGGAATGAAAAGAAAGAGGGAGACAGTTTTCGCGGAAGTGAACATTGCCGTACGTGAGTGACTTGAAAGTGTTAGAGCAAAGAAAGTGCGAGTAAGTGGGCCAATGTTAAATCGCAAATAATCTGAAAGTTGAAGTTAATTGAATAAATAATGTGTGTATAACGCTGGGTCGCTTTTCGAGTTGTAAAAATGTGCTCAACCCAGGTGAATGACTTGTAACATAGAAACTGTAATGGTGGATGTTCTTTGCCGTTAAAATGTTCCATGAATTCTTAGAACCTTGTTTTAGCGGACACCTCTCGTAAGGGAGATTTTCTCACGGAACCGCCGGTGTCCGTAGAAGAGAGATTTCATTTTGGTAGATTCATTTATTGTGACGCTGATTTATATTTTACGAACTATATTGTTACTGTTCCGTGTTTAACTGAAAGTTAAACTTTGTTTCGCGTGGAGTTGTGTCCTTGTTGCAGCCGATACTATTCCTTCAAATAAATAATAAATTTAGTGAGAATTGCATGAATTCCTTCATATTATGTGAACGATTTCAAGGACCACTGATACTATCACCAATCAGCCTAACGAAAGCACAAGTTTCTTAACTACGAAAATTGTATTTTGATTATTATCTGAAATTTTTGTCATGCAAAACCACCTTTACCCCATTTGTTCTCTTTAACAGAGAAACAATGCACACTAGTATACAAAGAATATCCTCAGATTCTATGACATCACTTTTAATCATGTGTACAGTATTGTTTAAGTTGCGTAAATGATTGACAATTGATGTTATTATGAAGAAGTAGTAACAAATAATAATTGTATTAGTATTCAGCTGCCACCTTATTAATTTATAGACATGTTTTAGTGAGCTGCTAATGAGTCTTCCGGCTGCGGTCGTGAGGTTGTTGAGTAGCTAAGCAGACGGGTGAGTGAAACACATTGAACTCTGTTCCGTGGAGATGGGAGGGTTATGTTGTTTCTTCATATTATAATGTGTTTCTATGTATTAGGGGATAAATGCAAGTTCATGATTTTGATTAAATAAAGTACAGAATTGAATTAGAGAGTATCTTGTAAGACATTACTTTAACTGATAAATAATAACCTTCTTAACAAATTATAATGTTATTGGTATTTATTGTGATTATTCTATTTGTTGTCACAGAAAGGCATGTTCCTAATTTTGAAGTGAGTCTCAGACCAGAATACCCTGTAATTACGTCATTTACATTGAATATTTCGGAACAATTTACCGTAAATCCAAGTCTAATTAGACTAGATCAGTTAGATTTAAAGACACAAAGCTACGTAATAATAATACAAATGAAGGTGCACAGATTTTGGGACTAGAAAAAGACAACAACATCGGCTAACGCACTCCTTAGTTGCGCATGACGTTTCTTCGTCTTTGCTGGTCTTTGCTGACGACACGGCACTTGCCTTAGAAGACAAGGTCTTCAAGTATCTTGGAGAAAGCATAGTTATTTACCAACATCAAAGAACCTAGAAGAGAGATACTACTAGAACGGGGAAAATCAAGAGGACTGAGAAATTGAACCCAACTTATCAGAAAGAGCATCATTATCGATGATAGTCGGAACTGGCCTATCGACTGACATGTCATGCAACCTGAAACTGAAGAACTACACGGCCTGAAGCTCTGTACGTCGTGGAGTGTCTTTTAGTGAACCGAAGATGGAGAAACTGGAACTCAGAGGAAGGAGAATTCTAGGAAGATCTAAGGTCCGGTAAAGGAAGATGAGGAATTTCGTAGACGGCAGAATTCCGAGCTCTACGAACACATAGAGAGGCTCTCTGATTGTGCTAGCAAAATGAGAATAGCCTTGTATGGCCAAATAGTAATAACGCCTTCCAAAAGACTGACCAATTGCCCATTCATCTTCTGAGAGAACACGAAGATTCGTACCTCATGACTGAGAGAATCTGAGAAGGAATATCAGATTTTCAAGAGAGACGGTCTGTGTGACATAGCGTGAAAGAAGTTCATGAATTTCCGGAAAACCCCGGAAGAAAGGTACCGCCAGGACTGATGAAGGAAAGGTGTTACACCTGCAATGTACCAATACCGGGCAACGATCAAGTCCCACAGTTGAACAAGCGTGGTAAAAAGCAGGCCCATAATAATAATAATAATAATAATAATAATAATAATAATAATAATAATAATAATAATAATAATAATAATAATAATAATAATAATAATGGGGGTTTTGCCTGTTCCCCTATCGGGCGCGTCCCAGGTGGCGGATCGGGGGGCTCGCCGGACTTGTCCGGAGGGCTTGAGGGAAATAAAATACCTCTCGCGGACCAAAAACAGGCACAGCCAGAAAACATCTTGAGGCAACCTCTGAGGCTCAATACCTTAGTTGTAACTATGAGATTGACAAAGATCAATCTCCCCATTATCTTCAACTTACTAGCATGATGGCAACGTCAGTTAATGATACTACTACCCCAGGCCCTAGTATTCATACTAGGTTTTCTCGGTCATCGGATTCTGGGGGACGGAGAACATCATGCGGGAATGTATCGGAGCTTCCCAAATCTCTTCGCCCAAAGGAAAAACATTTTATTGGCACTTTAAACATCAACACGCTTCGCAAATTTGGAAAGTTGAAGCACTTAACAGACACATTAGACCAACTCAACATCCAAATTCTGGCACTCCAAGAAACTAGGTACAGTGACGAAAATCATTTTGAATCAGGAAACTATAGAATTTATAAAGGTAAACCAGCTACCCTCCTCCCTAACAAAATATTACAATTTGGCACTGGTTTTGCAGTGAGAAAAAATATCACAAATTCGGTATTATACTTTACATCTCCTTCTGAAAGAATTTCGCTAATGACAATCAAATCAGGAAACAAAGCTTATACACTAATCAATGCACATGCACCTACAAACAATTACAATCAAAAAGACCCACAGAAGGTAGATGACTTCTGGGAATTACTAGAAGAAACTACAGCCAAAGTTCCAAAACATCATGTCAAAATTCTGCTGGGGGACTTCAATGCACAAATTGGCAAAGAGAAGAAATTTAGGACCACTGTAGGACTTTACCCTGCTTACAAAAGAACCAATAAAATGGAGAGCGTTTAATTGGCTTCTGCGAGAATTTCGATCTAAAATTGATGTCAACCCATTTCCTGGCACTTCCACAAAAGAAAATGACATGGAGATCCCCGAACATGCATTTAGGAGAATTTCAACTAGACCATGTGGCTATTTCCAAGAAAAACCAAAAAGAAATTATGAACGTTAAAGTCAAAAAGGGAATTATTGACTCCGACCACCACCTATCTCTTGTTAAAGTAAAGTTTCAACCCAACAGGAAGAAAACCAAAACAATCAGAAACCCAAGAATCGACCCTGAATTTCTGAGACAGAACTCAGACAATTTCCTTGCGAATATCTCCAACGATGCTCCTTCAAACTGGCTAGAACTCAAGGACACACTCTTGAAAGCTTCACAAAACATCAGCAATCCCCCAAGGAAACGCAAACACAGGTGGTGGAATGACACCTGTGACAAGGCCATAGAAGTCAGAATTAGGTCCTGGCTAAACTGGAGTTCCCATAAAACTGATCAAAATCGTGATGAATTCTTCAAAACACAGAAACAAACCTCAAAAATCATCAGATCTGAAAAACGAAAATATTATCAAAACAGACTGGTAGAAATAGAAGAAGATTTCAAGAAAAACAATACACGGAACTTCTACAGAACATTCAGAGAAGAATTATCCAATTACCAGGCACCTAGTCTCTGTTTCAAACGTACAGATGGGACTTTGGAAACAAGTAATAAGGGAAATTGTGAACTCTTAGCAAACCATTTCATGGACCTTTTAAACTGTGAATCTCCAAAGGAACAATTCACCTATGAAAAACCAACACCTAATCCAGATTCAGAACCCCCCACATTACAAGAAGTCAAACAAATAATCAGAGATTTAAAAGACAACAAAGCACCAGGAGAAGATGGAATAATCGCTGAAATGTTGAAAATTGGTGGTGACAAACTGGCCCAGAGTATTAAAAAAATCTTACAGGACATTTGGTTTTCTGAAGAAATTCCGGAGGATTGGAAATGTGCATTGATTCACCCACTTCACAAGAAAGGAGACAAATCAGATATTAATAACTACAGAGGAATTTCTCTCCTCTCACTCGTATATAAAATCTTCTCTAAAGCTCTACTTAATAGATTAGAGAAACAAACAGACCACCTGATCGGAGATTATCAGGCTGGATTCCGAAAAGGGAGATCCTGCGCAGAACAAATCCTAAACCTAAAAACCATACTACAGATTCGCAAAACCAAACAAACAGTAATCACCTTTGTTGACTTCAAAAAAGCGTATGATTCCATAGATCGGCAGACCCTGTTCAACATACTAGAGGAATTTCAAGTCGACAGGAAAACGAGGGAATTGATTAAACAAACTCTGACCAACACAACATCAAAAGTTAAGTTCTTGGGAGAAATTTCTGAACCGTTCGAAATCAGAACTGGCGTCCGACAGGGAGATGGACTATCCCCACTACTATTCAATTTAGTTTTGGAAAAAGTGATTCGTGAATGGAGAAAAGAAACTAAAGGTATAAACATTGGCAGACTTCTTAAAGACAAAATTCACCTTGACTGCTTAGCTTTCGCAGATGACCTTGTGATCCTTTCGAACAACAGACAAGAAGCAATCCAATCCATAGAAAAATTGAATGCAATAGCCGCAAAAACCGGACTTCAAATTTCATTTGAAAAGACGCAGTTTATGGAAGGAACTAAATCAAGATTCGACAATCAACCATTAATCACCAATTGTGGAATAATTTCCCAAGTAGACAAATTCAAGTATCTAGGTGAAATTATTCAGCCAGCAGGGTTAAATCAGGAAGCTAACAAAGAAAGAACTGCTAAACTGCAAAGGGCTTACAAAATCACATGGAACAGATACAACAAAAGATGTATATCAAAAAATGCAAAATTACGACACTACAATACAGTCATCAAACCAGAGGCACTTTATGCATCTGAAACACTGATCATTGGCGGCAGGTCACAAATGAAAAGCATTGAGAAACCAGAGAGGAAAATTCTCAGAAAAATCCTAGGACCAAAGTTCGAAAATGGAATTTGGATGAAAAAGAAACCACACGAAATTTTTGAATTCACAGAAAAAATCACAGATACCATCAGAAAGAGACGACTAAAATTCTACGGACACCTACACAGAATGGATAACAACAGGCTGACAAAGAAAATTCTAAATCTAGCTCTAACCCTGAAAATCCGCAACAATTGGTTAGCAGAAATTCATGAAGATCTACAAGAAATGGGTATTGAGGACGAAACCATTCAAGATAGAATGAAATTTAGAAGCTTAGTAAACAAACATAAATTTGCAGAGAAACCAACAAGAAAAAATGCAGGCTGGACAGAAACACGCAGAACGGAACACAGTGAAAAAATGAAGAGATATTGGGAAGAAAAGAAGAAGAAACATTGTGCAAAATAAGTTCAAACGCGCTCCACAGCTGGGCACAACGAATCAAAAAAAATAATAATAATTATTATTATTATTATTCCGGGGTTACTCTTGGAACGCAGAGAGGCGAAAGAAGATGTGGGCTTAACTGGGACTATCTACGATATCAAAGATTAATTTAAAACCTTAAAATGGAGGTTAAATTTCTTTCCAGATCTCAAACTTGACAAAATTCTTCACTATGTGAAGGAACAAAATGTCAGGTACAAAATAGCAAAATAGCAAACAAGAACAGAAACACAAGGGTTGGAAATTACAAGATATAAGCTTCCAGCTCCAATTTACAAGTTTAAAAGTTCGCAAATGTTGTGTTTGGTTAGACAAGGAGAGAAATCTCACAAGACAGACTTCCAGAGCACTTTGCTCCAACGGTTACAAATACGGCCTTCCAAAGGCCCCACTCAATATCAGGGAAGAGTTTACATGCGCTCCCAATTCCTTACAGCCTACTCAAGGGAACTTTACACAAAACCTTACAATTTCTGGCCTCTCTAGCCATAACCTACAATTTACAATAGCTTTACACAGGGGCATCTAGTACTCATCCTAGTGGGCCATCGTGAAAAAGAAGAACAGGTTAATATTACTGGCCCAAACTCAAAATGTATGGAGGCGTACACTTGCGCTCCTTGAAAACACAGTTTTTAAACCCTACTTGGGCTTGTGACCCGATGATGCACAGGCTAATCCCAAACTACTGAGGTGTCTCGAAGGACAAGTTAATTTATGATTTACATGAGAAAAACAGTTACAAAACCGTAGTCACCTTCAGAAAAATTGAAGGTGAACTCGAGAGGGTAAAGCATTCTTTATCCCTGATTTACAGTTTAAGACTTTATGAAATGATACATTGGAAGAAGTTTACATTTTGGAAAACCGATGGTTACATAGTTAAGGATTAGAACCTTCCCCTCGGGTGAGTTTGCGGAGATGGCTACAGAGATCCGAAACTGGTGGCCATTACCTGTACTAATGTTCTGCCTGCCGAATAATGAGGCGCTTCGCCTCCTGTCTTAACACACACACACACACACACACACGCGCGCGCTCAGTAATTCGACGATCAATAAGACAAGGTAGCTTGAAAAAGCCGCGCAGCTTATATACCCGAGAGAAGGGTTCGAGAAGGCTCTGGACTAAATCCCGACACATCTTCTCATTTTATTGGCAGAATAAAAAGCTACAAGAAGACTATTATTGGCTGAAAATTAAATACAGAAAATTTCTTAATGTTTAGACTCAAAAGCTGGCGGGATGAGAAGGAAGTGTTGCAAACCTTGAAGTATCAAAATAAACGAAAGTTAATTCAGTTGAGAAAACCTATAAACACAAAACTTCTTTAAATCACTCATTCTTCCACCTTGCACCAGTTTTTTGTAGAGACATCTATGGATACAACATTAAACTTCTTGATGTACACCAAAACAAATAAATCCAATCAGTTTAGGGAACTTTAAAATAACATATTACTCAATTATTCTGTAGTGACTTCTTCTGAACAATGTCCCAACTTTATGCATTAGCTGTTTCAAGATTCGTCTGATAGATAGCGTTCCTTAAGGCGCTTCTGTTAAATGTGCGGGGTTGAGGTGTACCTCCCGGTACAATAATAATGATAAGTTAGGTTGCAGAGGTGTAAGAAGGTGCGGGCTTGAATGGCTGGGCAGAGAAAAGTTGAGAGCATAATTTAAAACACTAGGATTTGAAATGTTATTTATTTAATCTTTTCTGACTTTAAACTTGATAAATAATACAAAATAACGGTGAAATGGAGAACGATGAGCACAACATTGACATGAGAAAGTTGTTCCTTTGACGGTCATTAAAGAGCTCATTCATTTGTATCGAAAACCTTCTGAATTGTAACTGAACGTTGACATTAGAGCACTCCGAAAAGAGAGTTCACTGTCATTTCTGCTCGGCAGCAACGAGGGCCTTGCTAGGAGGCGAAACACGTAAGATGCTATATGGTCCGAACATGGCGAAAATATTAAGTTCGAGAATAGAGTTAGAACATCATACTCACCCCATAGCAAGTTGAAAGGGAATTAAAAGAGTGTAAACAATCTATATTCCCTAAGTTACATTTTTCTCAGCACGGATTTGAATAGAGTCCTTAGACTTGCTTGAAAATTTAGTTTAAAAAATGATATTTAACTTTAGAAATTTATATTAAGAATGTAATTTGAAACTTTCCCTCAAGTCAGCTATCTGAGAAATCACGTATTTAAAAGATGTCTGCCATTACCTTGAGCTGGTGGGTGTTCCGAAAGCGGGCAATGCTCTGCCTCTACAACTTATGCACTCTAGACCGGAGTGATGAAGGGAAGATGGCCAAACAGCTCCCAGATTTTATAGTGGAGGGGAAAGTTCCAGAACTATCTAGGCCGATGACCTGTGCACGCCCTCAATTTTGATTGCCTAACCAAATAAATATAAAATTTTCTGATTGGCTAATAATTTCATGAAGAAGGAAGAGATACAAGTGCTAGTAACCTTAGAACACACACACAAAAACAATCTACAAATATTATAGTGTATAGGCTTTTGGGCTTATGCCATGTCAAGAAAATAAGGTGAAATTCTATACGTTTCGTAGAGAACTGTGCTCTGCATCATCAGAAGAAAATCTCGACTGTCCACGAGAAAGGCTTCTTAAAAAATCTCTACAAACACTTCAGTTTAGAAAACTTGGAAGAACCAACATTCTTTTGAAAATTAATTGTCTGTCCTCCCACCAGAGGGGACACATAAGTCGATAGTTGGGACATCTCAAGAATAAAGTTCAAATCTTCTTCCAATACACAGTTCAAGATTCACATCACAGATGGCCTTTTGAAAGGCGCTCAGCTTAAATGTACGGAGAAGGTGTACCTCCGGTACAACAACAACAACAACAACAACAATAATAATAATAACAATACATCCACACTCACAGAAGAAATGCATAAACATGTCAGCAACCATAACATTCTGACTGAGGAGAAGAAAGGATGCAAAAAGTCATCACTAGCGTGCGATAATCACCGACTCCGTTGTAACGCAACAGGCAATACACTCACAAAGGAACCTGTACACAGCGTATATATATACTATCAGAAAGCATTTGACTCAGTTCCCCACTTATCGTTAAAAGAAGTACTTTATTTGTACAAGATCAATCCTTCCATAATTCATTTCCTTGAGGTTACTATGAACAACTGGAAGACAGTGCTCTGCACTAAGACAGGAAATAAATATATCATGTCCGACACAATTAAAATTGAACGTGGTATATTTCAAGGAGATTTTAAAGTCTTGTGAGTTTTGCGTTGCAATGAGTCACCTATCCAAACTTCTAAAAGGTACTGGTTTTAGATTTGATATTACAATAGGAAACACAGAATATCGCATTTGTTTTGTATGGATGATCTGAACGTGTACACCCACAACGAAACACACATGAACGCCCTGCTGAATATAGACTCCTACTCATCTGATGTGGAATGACGTTGGGAGTAAAGAAGTGTAAGCTGCTAACAATTGAACGTGGTCGGTACACAAACTCCCAACCATATGACCTCCATACCGGAATGGCACAAACAGAATACAACTCTGCAGTACTAGAAAATCAAACAGGAACTCAATGACAAATATACATCCAAGTTGCATCACATTTTGCGTAGCTATCTAAATGCCAAAAAAAATATTAAAGCAATAAACACGTACGCTATTCCAACTCCTGTTTATTCATTTGGAATTCTGAAACGGTCCGCTGCAGAAATAGACAGCATACGTAGAAAAACGAGAAATTCGCTCATCACCTATAGATTACATCATCCAAATTCGTGCCTTGAAAGGATCACTCTTCTACGAAAGTCGGGAGGCCGAAGAGCACTGGATCTTCAAGTCATGCTCCTGAATCAGATATAGAACCTAAGATGAAAGGAAACAGCCCTCTCTGTAAAGCTGTAGTACTTGCTGACAAGTACACTGTACTGTATCCATATAATGCGTCTGAAAAATCACCAGCATACAAATCACCAAGTATCCCTGCAGGAGAAAGAAAGGACCTGGAGAAAGAAGACCCTCCACGGAAAATATTACAGCAATATAAGCCAACAGAGCATAGACAAGAGTGCGTTATTCATGTGGTTACAAAGTGGGCGCTTATTTGGGGAGACACAGGTATTTACAATTGCTATACAAGACCTTATAATAGCTACAAACAATCATATAGATCATTTCAGTAGTATAGATCCCATTTGCGGCGCTCACAAGTAACCGATCGTGATAGCATTTAGCAGAAAGAAAGTAGACATTAACAGTGACGAATTGAACTTAATTTCGTAAATATCGGTAATATCTTAAAAAATGTACGAAGTGTGCGATTTGCACATACTGTTGCTGTAGGAAAATACTCACCATCATTGCTGTTCATTGCTGGGACGTCTGTTTTACGTCACTATAAAATTCTGTAATTATCAGTTAAGAAAAGAGTGTGGTTACTTTATGAACATGCGAGATTTCTCGCACGTGTCCCCTAGTTACTAAAAGTACATCATCAGAGACACCAGCGTACTCTCCGACAAATGCAGACGATGCTCCGTTCATCTCGGGACCATATCACTGCAGGCTGCTCAATACTTCCCTCCGTAGAATACACGAGACAGCACAATCATATGTCTGTAATTATACACAAGGCACTTGTTCAGGAAAACCAATTAACTCAGGAGCGTACCCCATATTACAAGTGCCATCCAACACCACTCCTGAAGAACAAGTCGATTAAGCTTTATTGGGACACTGCTGTAGTGACAGACAAAACAGTCAACCATAACAGGCCAGACATCATACTGGTAAACAAGAAAACTGCGACAACTTTCGTTATTGATATTGCAATCCCCAATGACACCAACATCGACAGGAAGTACCGTGAAGAAATCTGCAAGCACAAAGAACTTGCAGAAGAGATGAAGAGGATCTGGAAGATGAAACTGGTACGGATTACCACTCTTCAAGCTTAAGGCTTGAAAACAAAAGTTGAAAATTAACAATAATAATAATAATAATAATAATAATAATAATAATAATAATAATAATAATAATAATAATAATAATAATAATAATAATAATAAATAAAAATACGTAATGAGACTCAAAAACTCCCAGGGGTGAGGTGAACGGAACACAAATCATTAAGTACACTAACTTGGAATTTAAGGAACATTAATAATCATTTCATAAAATACAAATTAAAACAGCTATTTATTAAGATGAAAAACGTGACGTAACGGCGTCTTAACGACATCTGAACTTACGGCAGCAAAAGAAAAAGTGAATGAAATTAACTTTAAGAAAATGAACTGTTGCGCGAAGACTTGCAGAAACTTATGCCATAAGCTCACCATATGTAGACTCTGTTGTCTTGAAGCTGATGATGTGTGGATCTCTTACCGGCTGCCTTCTCTGTTGTTGGATTCCAGTCCTACTTCTACATTTCCTGTCCTTAACACTTCCTACTGTACTCCTAACATAAAGTCGTAATGAGTCCTAATTTTAAAAGCAAAACCACCATGGGTTATGTTCATGGAGAGAATACACTTGTATTCTTTCGTATTACGGAACAGTAGCGTAGCTAAATTCATAATAAAAGCTCTCCTCCCCTATACTAGTCAGAACCGGTCTCCCGTTGACTACCTCTCGTCATTGAGATAACAATTCCCAATGAGAGTAACCTTTGAGTAGAATATACTCAGATGCGAAGTGAACTAAGTTAAAACCTTCTCCGACGTGCAGACGTAGAATCGTAGCAAGAGTCTCTTCCAAGAGTGAGAATCAGAATGTCCAATAAGAATGTGAATGTGAATAAGAATGCTAATGTCCTCTCCAGCTCTTGTCGGTGGTATATATCGGTTCAAACGTCTCCTTCCATCAGCCATATCACATGGTCCAGTATGATTCGAGGTCTCATCCCTTCTCCGATGTATTGCTGTGAATCCATCACGTTGCTTGATTACGTTCATTCACATGGGTTGAACTTTCCCGCTGAAATAAAGCGTCCCGAAGCGGAGTTTGAAAAGTGAGTGTTAATAATGTATCAACTGTCTCTTCATGAGGTAGAGAGGGTAAGGTCTCTCGTAACCTAGATGACGTACTTATCCTGGAATTGGGCTGAAATAAGCCTGCTGACTCTGGTCACCTCACAACGGTTATTGGAAAATTTACTGCAAGTTATAAATATGCATGATGTTGAAATACTTTACCGAATAAATTGTTCGTTCAGAATACGTTATAGCCGCGATACAAATAAATGAAATGATGATTGAAATGGATGATAAAAACCCTACATATATATATATATATATACATATTAATTTAAACATGACCTATGACTGATTAAATATACACATCTTATCAATTAATTTCATAGTTCAATAATTAAGAACATGCAGTGATGTCCCAAACATCACACAGTGCAGGATAAGAATAGGGTGTTGGCAAGCAGCAAGGTGGTGCTGGAGGAGGTGTGGAGTGGAAGGAGAGAGAGATAAAAGCAGCACTAAGGGGCTGCTAGAAATCATGTTGTGTGCGGTGGTGATAGTAACTTTGTTGTAGGTGGGAGGGGTAGAGAAGAACTCAGGCCCCAGTTCGGGACCATTTGGGTGGGAGGAATTGGAAGAAATAAAGAGAGTGGTAAAGTTAGCGAGTAAGGGAGAAGAGATTAAAGAACTGCAGCAGGAACACCGATCCACACAAGTAAGAGAGATGAAAGATAAAGGAAGAAATTGGTGGGGTAAACGATAAGATAGAGAACTTAGAAGAGGAAGTGGGTAGTTTGTGAGAGAAGGTAGGTGCTTTGGAAGAGGAATTGACAGAAATGAAGAAAAGAACAAGGCTGGCGATGCAGGAGGCAACAATGAACAATGTTTTTGCGTATGGAGTACAAGGGGATAAACAAGAATGGAAAGTGGAGTTGGTACTGAAAGTGGTAGATCTAATTGTAAATAAGATGAACTTCTCTGAAGTAGACATTGGGAACAGGCCGGTGATGGTGGCCATATTATTAGGAAATGCAGTGAATCTGAAAGGCTCAAACATATATTTGAAGGCAGAGATAGACAAGGGTGACAGGAAGCAGAAAGCGGCAAATGTTGAAGGTGAGAGCACAGGGCCTGTAAGTGAGGATAGTAGGGAAGTGTTTGGTTACAGCAGACAGGAAATGGTCACGAACATGGACCCCGGAGAAACTGCTGAAGCGGGAAATGTGCGGAGGAGAAGGGAGATGCAGTGACCGAGTACAAGACGTCATCAGCGGAGATAAGGGAGACAGAAAGGACGGCAATGTCAGCCGTCAGCTGTTGGTGAATGCAGTCAAAGCAGCACCTGTGCAAATGAAACAAGAAGAGAGACACTAGTGGACCAGAGTGATGAGAGAACAGGAGGTGAAGGGGTGGGAAGAGACATAAATATTCAGGGAAGGGACCCAGCTTCCCCAATGAAGGGGAATACAGATAGGAGTGTGGAGAGAAGATAGGTGTTGAATAAGGGAAAATCGATAAGTCTGGAAGATGTATGGGGGGGGGGGCGTGGGGGGTAGAAAGGGTTCCGGCTCGGAGAAGGGGAAGAAGGGGGGCAAGGAAGACAAGTATGAGGGCTGAGGAGGGCTCACAAGGGAAAATTACGAGAAGCAAGGCAGGCAGTGGAGAAATATATAAGCAGAGTGGGGGTAGGAGAAATATAAATAACTATATATGTCGATAGGGATGCTGAACATTGAGGGGTTAGTAGGGAAGTTGGGGAACAGATATATTGTGGAATTAGTAAAAAATTGAGGTAATTGCCCTAGTGGAGTCTTGGCTAGGGCAAGGTGTAGAAATTGAATAAGACGGATATAGTGTAGTAATTGTGATAAGAAAAACAAATAGGAAAGATGGGGAGGAACCCAGGGGGAATAGTACTTTTAATAAGATACGAGGTAGCCAGGAGAGTGGAGAGACTCCAGAGTGAGGTAGACGGGGTAGTATGGTTTAGAATAAAAATGGGAAGAGGGGATCATGAGGCAATTTGTCTGGCCCTCCTATACAATCATCCAAAAGACTCAGTATGTGCGAATACATACATTTTGAGGATTTTTTGAGGAAACACACACGATTAAGGGGTTATATGAAGAAGACGGGATGATTGTAATTGGTGATTGGAATGCAAGAGTTAGCAATAGAGTACCGGATTATGGGAGAGATGATACGGAAGTTAGTGGGGTCGGAGGAGGAGTAAAGAAAAAGTTTTAAATAGTTATGGGGAAAGGCTGCTGGAGTTATATGCTTTAGAATGTTTATACATTTTAAACGGGTGAATGAAGGGAGAGTTTAATGGGGAACTGAGATACATTACAACGAATGGGGGAGCGTAGTGGATATAGGAATAAGTTCGGAGATAGGTTTAAGGAGAGTGATAAGTTTTGAAGTGTTAGGGTCTGGGGTAACAGTACACATGCCAATGAAAATAAAATTGAGACGTGCGGTAGAGGAGGAGAAGGGAGATGTGAGAAAAAGAAGGGGATGTTTATAAGGGTGAGGGGTGGAAGTATGTTTGGAATGATACAACGAGAGAGAAACAGTGGTTGGAGCTTAGGGAGAGGGGAGAAATATTCAGGGTAGGAATTGAAAGGGCGTTGAAAGGAAATTACATAGATAGGATGTTAGAGTTAATAGAACACCCAGTGCGGAGTGTGGGGAGGAAAGTTAACAGAAGAGAAGGTGGAAGAAAGAATAGAGAGAATGGGTAGTTTGATGAGGACTGTAGTAGGAAAAGAGAGGTTGTAGTGAGAGCCCTTGCGGAGAATAGGGAGGTGGAGGAACAAGAGAAGAGAGAGGAACATTGTAAATTAAGAAGAGAATACAAGGGTGTACTGAATGGGAAAAGAGGATGGAAGGAGGCGAAAGCAGAAAGAATAAATTGATACTGTGTAGAAAATATAATAGAGAAGATCTGGGAGTCTATAAATAAGATCACCGAGCTCGATAGCTGCAGTCGCTTAAGTGCGGCCAGTATCCAGTATTCGGGAGATAGTGGGTTTGAACCCCACTGTCGGCAGCCCTGAAGATGGTTGCCCTTTCCTGTCCCATCGTCACTGAGCCATGTGTTTGGTTTCCCCTCCCCTTATACTATTCACTATGTTTATTTTAATGGTTTTCAACTTATTTTATGCACTACTGTTATTTGGCCCCTTTGAGTTGTGCCCTTGGGCAAATTGTAATAAAGAATTCCTAAATTATGGCCTCAGGGTAAAGGAGCCTTTTCCGCCCTGTACTTGCCTCCCTTGCCCCTGAGGATGCGCTGTGCTCTTCTCGTGCAGCCTTCGAACCCAGGACCGCTAGGGGTATGGGAGGTAAGCATCTAAGACTTCCTTAAACTTACGGATGATGGAAGGACATTCCTTCGATTGTAAGCCACTGGATGGACGCTGAATGTTGTTTCAAGGCATTATAAATGCCGAGTTGCTTGGAAATCCCTTGGGTCTGTTTACTGCAGCTTAAGTTATTGGGAGTTTGTGCCCTTGGTAGTTGTAAATATACATATGTTGAATGATGTATTCAACTTCCCTAGGAGTCTTAGGCGCTTAGAAGCGTCTTTCAATGAAAGTATACGGTACCATGTATGTTATGTTAGGGGAATTTGCGCTCCTCCTTGAGTCACGTGAAGTGGCGTATTATCAATAAGCCTTATCTAGAATTATCTATTACATTGTAGTCCTCTGGTGATAAACTATGAACAGGGCTGGATCCCTGTGAATTAGTGTAGGGCACGTGTCAACGAAACCTTAGTGATGTTGGTATTTAAATATTTAAATCTTTCTTACTCTTTTCGGTGTTTATCTATTTTGTTCAATAAACTTTGTTAAGCTGATTTCCTACCGGTATCAGTGTTCTTGCCCTCTGGGTGGTTTCCTATCCTCGCAAAGTCCAGATCCTATGGAGGCCACACCTTCTGAAGGTTTGCCAGTGATAATTAACGGTACAGTCGCCATAAGACCTATCTGTGTCGATGCGACGTAAAGCAATTTGTAAAAGAAATATAAATAAGATCAGGAGAGTGAGACCAATGGAGAAGGGGACAAGCATAAGGGAGAATGATTGGGTGGTATATTTTAAGAGGCTTTTAGGAGGAGAAGATAACTGGTATAGAGAAATTGGGAAGACATATATAGGAAGAGAATTAGAAGTAGAGAATCAGATATGAGATGAGGAGGTAACAGGGCAGGAAGTAATTAGTGTGCTAAGTAATGCAAGACCAAAGGCAAAGGGTGTGAATAGCATTACTAACAGTGAGGAGCCAATGAAGCGATGTTGTTTTAAACTGCCAAATATTTTAGTGAATGAAGAAAGGGGGTATTATGCCCAATTTATAAAAGTAGAGGGGTTAGAAGCGAATCGAATAATTATAGAGGGATAACTCTCCTAGACACCTTGTCAAAGGTGTACACAGGGATCGTGGCTAAAAGGATAAATAATTGGGCAGAGCAGTATGGGAGGATATCGGAGTTTCAGAACGGATTTAGGAAAGGGAGAAATACGGTCGATAATGTGTGGATACTGGACACTTTGATTACGAACTATGTGAGGAGAGCAGGGCTCAAGTTATACGTAGCGGCGGTTGATTTAGAAATAAGCTTTAGATACAGTGAGCAGGGGGGCGCTATTCACGAGATTAAGGGAGACAGGGTTGTCGAAGAAAATGAGAGGGACAATTGAAATAATGTATGAGAAGGTATACGTGATGAATGATTATCAAATTACAGGGAGGAGGGTTGAGTAATTGTACTGTGTCGAAGGCAGGTGAGAAACCAGGATGTAAGCTATCCCCGATATAATTTACATTATTTATATTGCTTATAAATAATATATTAGAGAGCCATGGAGGAGAGAGATGGCAATGTCCATGGATAGGGCAGAGGGAAGTGTTGGGTTTGCTGTTCGCAGACGATTTATTGATTGTAGCATGTGTAACCGTTCATGACATCGTCATACGTATATAGAGATATCCTGTATAGAGAATATGCCGTTGTCCGCGCAGTTCTAAGTTAAATAGCCGCCAAACGGGGATATTCTTGACAGTTCCGGGACTCGAGCCGCCCGCCGTAGAGTCGCGCGCCCCTCCTCTCGTTGCGCGCAATTGGGAAAAAGAGGAAGTACAAGCGCTTGTAAGTGGAGTTCGCTCTCTCTCTCTCTGAGCGAGAAAGCTGGAGCAAGGAAGATGTCACATGACTGAGGAGTGAGGTCACGAAACAGCCTCAAAGAAGTCGTCTCAATATACGAGACGATATCACCCCATGTATTCCCCTAAATATATAGTGGCACCAATGCGTAGCTTTCAACTGTTTAGAGGGTATTAACATTAATAACTCGGAGATACTTGATGGATAATTTCGAGTTACGACTTCGATGAATGAGATTTTATGCGGATTTATCATGCAGAGAACCATTCTACGTAATAAGAATAATAGGAACTACGCAGATAGTTGATGGCATGAAGAGAGTAAAAACAGATGCCCAACTCTGACAGGACCAGGAAAACAAAAAAATCCCCGGAGTCAGGCTCTACCTACTGAGAATTGATACTGACGCTTTGATGATTGCAGACGAACCCGCGAAGGATTCGGAACGAAATTCGATCAGTGGAGAGAGGGATGTACAGGCTTTAATTTGATATTAAATTCAACGTTTAAATATACCTGCCAGCGGACCGTTGTGTGACAAGGGGACGTGGACTGACTGCCCCTCCAGAAAATAAGGCTTTCCATTATAAAGGCGAGTGGCAAGAAGGCAGTATACACAGTATATCCGGTGCATTCGGTCTAATCAGCAGACTCAGTTTTAGTAAACATTCAGTGTTTCACATTGTGAAGGTTCTTATTGAACAGTGTTGAGTAGTGGTCACATGGTGAGTGACAGTGCGCCGAGTACCAGATGTTCGTTATGACTCGTATGTGATAAGAAACATTTTTCTTCAATTATGTGTCAGAGCGGCACGGTATTGTAAAAAAGCAAGTGGTCGATTAAAGTGAATTATTACGTGTGTAGCTATGAAATTGATCTGAGCTAGTGTGGTGAATTATGCCAAATTACACGAATTATATATATATATATATGGTTAAATGAAGGAAGTAATTAAATACAAGATAGTTCAGTAACAGTGTTCCAGTAAGGCTTGAACCAACGATAACAGTGAGCGGCTTATCAGCTACCATTTTAGTAGATCTCCGCAGTGTGTTGTACATAGTATCAATGTGGGTCGATTGATGACCAGTAAAAATATATTAATACCTAACATTCATATCCTGTGATTGTGACCGGCGAGTGTGTGATGAAATTACTTGTGGAGAACTGGTGGATGCAAATGAAGGTATCGATATCGGACTGCAGGACAAATACCGATATGGGGCTAGGTTGCTTCAGTTTATGAGTATCCTTAGTCATAACAAAGTTATAATGCATGACACAATTGGTGCATTTATGACAAATCAGTTCTTCCTCATTTGCATATTTGACCTCTGAGAGCTTCGAGTTTGAAGAGGGCTGGTGAGCGGTCCGCTGCACAGTCACTCCAACGCATCAGGGATACTCTGGAGCTTCCGACGC
Organism: Anabrus simplex; assembly: GCF_040414725.1. Taxonomy (NCBI): domain Eukaryota; kingdom Metazoa; phylum Arthropoda; class Insecta; order Orthoptera; family Tettigoniidae; genus Anabrus; species Anabrus simplex. The sequence continues at coordinate 451,855,365 of NC_090268.1, read as the reverse complement.
CAGACGAGGATTCAATCAACATGCAGGTGAACCGAAATAGGACGACTCTGGAGGCCATCGCAAGTGAAGACGTCCTGATGGCAGCTTAAAACCCTGGCTGTACTCCCTGAGGAAAGCTGATTGTAGACATCTGAGTGTTGAGTAGATTTTAACTTATTACCGTGATAGTTAGGGTCACATGTAGATAAGTAAATAATTTGCTTGTAAATACTTTGAATATTATCTGACTAGGACGAGGTTTCAGAGGGATTATAGTTTTTGTAAGATTTTTCTGTGAGATTTTCTTCGTGGTTTGAACCACTTATTTCATTCATTATGGGGAAATATTGCATGGTAGTTATAAGGCCCTAGTATAACTTACAGTTGACGTGACGTAAATGTAAAGGAATAGATTTCGTAGTATGATTCATTCGTCTTGAAATTACAATTAAATGCTATGATTCATCGTAAGAGTTTCCGATTCTTTTTTTCACGTCACATGCTGATAGAAATTCCCCCTCTATAGACAAACTTCAAGACATCAAAGAGTCAACTGTTGGGGTGTAATTGAATTATGTAGATCGCGATTAACTGTGAAAATTTTTAATCCTGAAGTTTAGAGTCTTCTCTTTAAAATATGCAAGGTCTCGGGATATGAGGATTGAGAGAACGGTAATTGATTTGTGGTCTCGTGAATTTGAAAGTACAATGGTGCTTAAATATGTGAATTCCCCTGTTGAATATATATTTAGGACGATGTAGAATGCCGTCTTGTGAACAAGAGAATTGAGGCCATATATGTGATGTTACGCTGATAGCGTTAATGAATCGCAAAGAGAGAGTGTTTTTGCGATGTAATGAATATTTAAGAATAGCAAGTGAAGTGTGAGGCTTTGCTCTGCGGGGAAGAAAAAAAGGGAGCGGGCTGACCCGTCTGATAGTTTTATGGTTAGGAGAGCTCGAACGAAGTTTGTTTGCCACTTGTGAAAGGAGATACATTCATTTCATTGTTTCTTTCCATAGTATAACGAAGACATGCATAAATCAAGAAATTGACATCGTCGTATAGGTCTCAGATTAAATAAATGAATGAAATCCTCACATCTTTATGTTATTTTTTAAATTAAAGTAAAAACCATTATAGGGTTTTCAGATTGTTATACCCTCACACGCCGAAGTTCCTGGGTTTGAGTCCCAGATTCTGGCGAGGACTGTTGCTCACCCGTGGCGAAGGAGATGGATAATGCCAGATATTTTTCTTTCCATGGAAATGGAGTGCTGAATGTTATATTATTTCTTCAAGTAAATGTTTATTATATGTCATTGGTTGTTGAGTGGCTATATGCATCGTTTTCTATAGAGACACCGTTGAAATGATATGTAGCGTGTTATATTAACGCATAGGCAATCCCAATGAAACAGGTGTTATGAGGGAGTTGATACTCCGCACGATAAATTAGACGAGTTCATTAATGTAGACAATGTGACATAACTATCATGTGTTTAAAATGCGCTCAGCAAATTTGCAGTAACCCTCAATTAACATGATCTGAATAAACTGAATGAAATAAAATTCATGCCGTAAAGAAGATATGCCTTTGTAAAGAAATATGTATAAAGTGTTTTAATATGATAAGATCTTCCGTGTGCTAAATATCTCTGAAAGGGGACGCCCTTTCGATGTAATTTGAATGGTTTGAAGGTTATGAAGTGATAAATGCTAGTTTGAGAGAGACAGAAAGAGGACATTCAAAGCTTAAACCTAATTTATGAATTAATGTTATTGCAAATGTAAATATCCCGGCATATCTGTGTGTAGCGTGTTTCCTTAGCTAATTAAAGGTGTTTGTGCAAAAATAGATGATTTTCCTTCTCATTAGTAGCGTGTTCGTATTCCTCTGATATCCGAGACTCTTTCCCGCTACTTAGAATTAATTAGTTTAAGCCCCTTTCCGGACATACCACTTAGATTCAAGTAGGGGTGATGGACTTCGATTCCAGGGTCTGTCCGAGAGTCTCGTCAAATAAATCCTTTCAGCCACTTCATGAGCCAATTAAGATAAATTGTTATGCATTAGAACCCTGGACAGATGCACATTCAAGGCAAGGTGTTTGCAAAGAGGGTTAGATGAGGTAGTAGATTATACCAAAAGATGGTTTCTTAGATTAAACGTGAGAAAGACACAGATAATGGTATGTAGGAAAAGGAGAGGTAGGAAGGATAAGAAATTCTATAAGGTAGATCATGAGGAAATTACTTTATATTAGTAGAAACAAATGAGTATTTAGGCATAATAATTAGTAATATGGGGTCGTGGAGAGATCAGTGTAGGAGGGAAAATTAAAGGAAAGAGGAGCGCTTGCAGCACTAAGGGTATTAGAAAATAAATTCCCAGATATAAATTACAAAATCTAGAAACTGGTGTTTCAATCACTGGTTAAGAGTAAAATGTTATTAGGGGTGAAAGCATGGGGATTGAAAGAGGACGGGGTAGAATTAAACCCAGTAGTGGCGACGTTTAGCAAGATCATGATGGGCCTACCAAAGTTCACGACAAATGCTGGGGCTAGATTAGTTTGCAAAGAGTCTATGGAGGTTGAAATGGTAAAAAGGGTGATAAAGTGCTGGATAAGATTGGAGGAAGGGAAGGGAGGGAAATTATTACAGGAAACTTACAGATTTCAGAGAAATGTGGAGAATTAAGGATATTGGGTGAACAAGTGTAAGAAATGGTTTGGGGGAGTATGGGAGTGTTACGAGGGGGGAGTGGAAAGAATGAATATGGTAAAAAGATAAAGGTGAGAAAATTAGATTTACAAAGGTAAGAGTTTAATAATAGAATGTAGGAACAGAGACTCTCTATCAGTGTTAAATAAACCCAAAAACAGACTTTGAGGGGAGAAGAGCAAAGATAGGCTTGTATTGGTGGGTGTTAGGTGGGTAGGATGGGAAACTATGGGTAGGTGTGTATTGTGTGGGGAGGGGAGGGGTGGTCGGATTTACATGTATTCTACCATTGCAAAGCTTTGGATGAAGTGAAAAGGAAATTTGCTTAATAAGAAGGAAGAGGAGAAGTTAGCTAAAACTTATAAGATGACATATGGTTGTGTAGGGAGTAGGAGAGACGAATAAATATTTCAAAATTTTTAAACGTGGTTAGAGCAAGATTTATAAAGAAATCGAGGGAATGAAAGAAGGAGATAAGGGAGTTGAAAGTTGATAGAGATAGGTAAAATTGATTGAGTTATGAAAACTCATAGAACTGATGTGGAATGTAATAGCAAACGTTTGTAATATGATAAAGGCAATAGTGTAAAAATGAAGATAGAGACAATATGGGAAGAATTATGAAAATAAAGAGTGAGCAGAGTATGAGATTGAAGGATTAATTGTTTGTATGCGTGTAGGGTAAGTCTATGTAGAATTTAGTGACGAGAAGATTAGTATTGGATTAGGTAGATAAATAGTAAATATGATAAAGATAATAATATGTAGAATTTAGTGATGAGAAGGTAAGTATTGGATTAGGTAGGATAGGAATGTTTAGATAAATAGTAAAATATGTAGAATTTAGTGATGAGAAGGTAAGTATTGAATTAAGTAGGATAGGAATGTTTAGATACATAGTAAATATGATAAAGGTAATATTTTTGTACCGGGCGGTACACCTCCACTCCGCTAATTTAAAATGTGCGCCTGTTGAAACTCCTCTGCTGGAGGAAGTCTGAACTTTATTGACAGTATTAATTTTCTACCTTCTCAGAAGATGTCACCACGTGGAAAATTTTGACTTTTTGAACTGTGTCATTTTTGATGTGTTTTTGTTTCGCTTGAAGTAAGAAGTGTGAACTTTCCCTTCTAGAGAACACTACTGAAGATCTACAATAGTGCAACCTAGTGCGGAGTCAAAGAACTATTTTTTTGGAGAAAATTTAATTTCAAGAGTTTGTTCTTTGTTAAATTTCTTTCTAGCATTGTTTAAGTTGGCAATATTTACCCCTTTCTTCCCCTTGTTATGAATGTATCCAATCCCGAATTTCTTCAATTAATTTCTATCCAATCAGATGTATCTTCCCCCAACTTGAATCTGTTGCGGGGTCCTATCCAATAAAGAGTTTGTGGGAGGGTGTTTTCTTTCCCCTAACGCCTAGAAACTTCCGCGAGAGTATTTAAACTGCTGATTTTTAGGGTCTCCGGGCCACTTCTGTTCCATCTTTCAGTGTGTTAAGTACATAGCAGGGGGCGGGAAGCGCCTCTTTCTTCTCCAGCCGTTCAACACAAGGTAATGGCCGATTAATAACTTCTTTCTTTGCTAGCTCAGCAGTTTAACTTTCGGGGCGGGTTCTAAGCGTTCAGCCATGTAACCTTTTCCTAAAATGTAACTACTCCTTTCATATATTCTCTTTTAAAACGACATATTGGGATAGAGAGTGCTAACCCTCTCGAGCTCCCACTCACATTGTCTTGAGGTGAACTTATTTTCTCAACCTATTCTTCGTTAATGTAAAACAAATTGTTCTTTTCTTAAGTCACCTCTTTAGCATGGGATTAGCCCTTGTATTAACGGCCTAGTGCCAAGTAGGTCTTAATCAAAGTGTATTAGGAGTGCAAGTTCGCCTCCTCTCAAATTGTTTTAGAGGTCATTTAATTAACCTGCTTTTCATTTAATAGACCTCAGTAGAATGGGTATTTTACCCCTGTGTTTATGTCCGTTGAGGACAACTTGAAGGTGGAGTTTGGTGTGGCCTGGGAGAGGCTTAAATTAAAGAGCGTGTGGCTCTTTTGGAAACGGAGTGTTGTATGCCTCGAGGAGGCTTTACTATGTAATGTGGAGCAAGTGCTCCAGGGTTTGATTGGGGTCTTCTGCCCCTTTGTTAACATTTGTATATCGGAAAGTTGGGCTAGTTGCTCAAGAAGTGTGAACTCAGGGCTCGAAGCCCAAACTCTGTTACCCCTGTAATTGTACATTTCAAATTGTGTTTCGGCTACTAAGTACCTGTTCTTTGTTATTACTGAATATTGAAAAGAAAATATAACCTCGTTAAATTTTACATTAACTTTGATTCCGTAGTTTGAAACCCATTCACGCCCGCACCTTCTTACACCTCTACCTACCACGGAAAAGTCCGTAACAAGTGGTAGCAGAGCGTGGTTGAATGGGTCTCAATTTAGCCCCTTTTGACGGCTAAATATTGTTTGTTCCGAACTCTAACTATTTTCCCAGTTGCTGGAATTTTTGAGTTTTTCAAAATTGGTCTGTCATCATGCCCGGCCCTCGCGATGTTCTCCTTCTTAACTATTTGCGTAAGGAGGAGTTGATCTATGAATTAACTATCAGAAATGTGCAATCTGGAGGCACGGTTGCAATAGACACTAACAAGCTTAGAGAGTCCCTTGTTTTGCCCATTTCCATCCCCAATTTGGGAGAGAAAGAAATTGACGACTCTCTTTCCACGATCACGGAGAATATTACTGGGCTAGCTTCTGTAGTTAGTTTTTTTGATGAAAATGATCCGTCTCCTAATCAAATTAAGCGTGTGCAAGGCAGGCTATATCATTTTTCGAATAGGGTTAACGATCTGTTGTCTCTAAAACTGAATGACGTTCAGAGGAAGGAAGCTAGTACGCTCCTGGAAAATATTTCCGAATTATCTAGTAAGGTCACTCAATTGTTAACTGGGGAAGTTCCTCCCAAATTTGATCAACCCACCATAGTAAATGCAGGTAGTGAGGAAGCGCCTCCCAAGGGAGAAGTTAATAGAATAACCGTTGCTGCTCAAACTATCCCTGCCCCATTGGACAACGAGTCTGAACGCCGTGCATCGCTGAGTAACATCCGTTCTGAATTAACTTCCTTGCCATTGAAACCTTTACCTACTATGTCACCCGGGTTTAGTAGCTTGCCTCATCCATTGGCAATGTTGCTCAGAGGTATATCTAAGTTTTCCGTTAATACCACCAGTGACGTAATTTCATTTTTAAGATTTCTAGTGGAATTTCAGGATCATGCCCTGGTTTTTTCTCTTTCTCCATGTCAAATCTTGCAAATTATCTATCCGTATGCTATTGGTATTCTCTCTGACAAAATAGTTAGAGCCATTGCCGAGCAATCATCTATTGAGGATTTCCATGCCCATTTGCTAGCTAACTTCATCCCTGCTAGGGCCAGGTCCTCCCTTATTCAGAAGTACTATTATCGTGTACAGCGCTTGGATGAAAACTTGGCTGATTTCATACAGGACATTAAGTTTTATACTAGGGTGTTTGCCCTTCATTTTCCTGAAGATCAGATTGTACAGGCTATTGTAGAGGGAATTTCACCTCCCTATAGGTCATATTTGTGTTTCGCGGCGTGCCCGCAAACTTTCTCGGAACTTGAAGCATTGGCCGTCTCAGCGGAAGGAGTTAGATACGCCGATTCTTTGCGTGTCGCGAAAGAACCCCCGCCTTCCATTAGTAATACTCGGCCTCCACCTCGCCGATCAGTCACCCCCCGTAAATGTTATGCTTGCGGGTCGCCTGACCATCTGCGCAATAAGTGTTCTCTGATCAAGTCTAGTAGGGCAAATAATAGAGCTGGTTCATCACAAGGCTGTTTTAAATGTGGGGCTTTCTCACATATCGCAAAGAATTGTCCCAATTCGAATAGCACCCCCTCCTGCTCAACTTCTGGTGTAACTTCCAACAACAATCAAAAGTGACTAGTGGCTGCGGCTGAGTCAACTAATTCTGCTTCCCAAGGCTCAGCCCCTGGCAAAAAGGTCGAGAATTCAGGGAACGATAAGTCTTCGAATACATCTTTTGAATGCCCCAAAGAGTGCCTTAGGATTGCGGCGGATACCCCCGCACCTGTTCCTTTTCTTAAGATTGAGTTAAATAACGAGCCTATAACAGCTCTCTTAGATTCAGGCAGTGTTTGTTCGATTATTTCGGCTGAATGGTATTCTAAATTGAAATCGGTTTGTAAACTTCCTGACTATGTCTCATCTTCTATTCAATATGTTTCGGCTAATTCATCTCCATTAGAAATTCTAGGTTGCGTACTGGTCAAGATTCGTATCTTTAAGTTTACATGGAAAATTAAATTGTTTGTGGCCAAGCAATTGTCTTGCCCCATTATATTGGGAGCTGACTTTATTTCTCACACTGGTCTTGTGCTCGATCTCCAGTCTAGGTCGTGCACATTCAAATTTGCTTCTAGTTGTAAAATACCACTATTAAAGTGTAATTCTGTGTCATGTTCTTCTATTTCGCCTACCCAGGATGAGATGTTGTTAGACCTTAGACATCTACCTGAGGAGCAGGCTGATAGTATTCGTAAATTATGTCAGTCATTTCCAGAGGTGTTCTCTGATACTCTTGGTGTTACTGACCTTATTGAATACAAAATTGAGGTCACGGATTCGATTCCTGTCCGTTTTCCACCTTATAGGCTATCTCCACCCAAAATGAAGGCGTGTTGAAACCTTATAAACTCAGTGCTGTAGTGTTTTGGTGAAGTTATTAGTGTCCAGTTCAATTCCTAGAGTGAATTTTAATTCGAGGAAGTGTTATTCACAAGAATAAAAGTGTGGTATAGTAAATATTAGTTGAATATTAACATCACACAGTTCAGTTTTGAAAGGGAAGCCATCTTACTTTGTGACGAGAACTGGGTGCGCTCCTTATATTGGGTTAGGCTTCAAAGACACAGCCCTCTTGAGTTTGTAAAGATCAAGCAGACAATGGGAGACAATCAAAGAGAAAACAAATGTGCAAAATGCGATACAGCATTCTCAAATGAAGATAGTGTTATTGGCTGCGACGGAGTATGTAATCTCTGGTTTCACAGAAAATGCACGTCAGTCAATGTAACGGAATTCAAGGCCCTATCATCAAATAATGGATCCCTCATGTGGATGTGCGGGTCGTGTAGGCATCGTCTAAAAAACTACGGGCTCAATTCTGCTATACAAGAGAACAATGAAGCCAGGCAAGCCACACTCGAAAACAAACAAACATGTGACGACATCAAAAAGAAACTAGAAGTAGTGAGTGAAGAGTTGATGAAAAAAATGACACTTATCTTGGAAACACAACTTCAACAAGCAGAAATATTAGCTTCAGGACTAGGAAAAGTCTCGAATAAACCAGTACAGGACCCAGAGGGATTAAAGCAAAGAACATCTATTACCAACAAGGAGGAAGAATGGACAAAACATAAGAATACCAACAACAACACGGAAAATGCTAGGAGTATGATTGAGTTCGGAAAACCTACAGCAACAGCCCAACACAGGTTATCCTCTCCTAGAAGAGATACAAGACAATATGAATCACCAAGAAGACTCCCCCAACAAGGCACAGGAGGCAAAGAAAAAGGAAAACTAAGAGCAGCACCCAGGACAGCATGGGTGTACGTGGGAAGACTGAAGGATGACATCACAGAAGAAGATCTGAAAGAACATCTCTCAAACAACGGCATCTCTAAAGTAATCGAATGCGAACAATTACCCACACGAGGATCAAACAAAGCGTTTAAAATAGGCATACCTATGGAAGAACGGGAAATAGTCTTTGACCCAGAATTCTGGCCAAATGGAGTAACCTACCGCACTTATCGATTTCGTAAGCAATAAAGACGAGACTCCGAGAGAATTCCAGAAGACGACAGGCAAGACATTGGATATACTACTTTGGAATGTGGAAGGGTTAAAGAGTATTGTAAATACAGCACCAGATTATATTTGGATAGGACAAGATGTAATAATAGCTACAGAAACTTTTTTGACGGAGCCTTTTGGCATCACAGGATACTACACAGCACACTCTTATGCTAAACCAAAAGCTTTAGGCAGACCGGAGGGAGGTGTATCCCTTATGTTCAAACACACCATAGGAAAAATTAAAGAGATAGTAAAGGAAGAAAACATGACAATCGTAAAATCCACGGACATTACAGTAGTGGGGATGTATATTACATATGGCACGTCAATAGAAGATACAGCGGAGCAGGTATTAGGGGCTATATCACAAGTGAGAACAGAAGAAAACGTAATTATTGCAGGAGATTTCAACTGCAGAATTGACAAACCAAATAACAAAACAACAACTATACTGAATATTCTACAGGAGGAAGGTTTTAAACTGATCAATAAGGCCGAAGATATAACCTATATAGCGTACAATGGAACAAGCACAATAGACTTAGTTTTTTATAGAGGAAAGAAGATCATAGTTAAAAACCAAAAAAGGAAATGGAATACCTTAAACACACCTCTCACTAAACATATCCCCATACATACCAGATTTCTACTAGTAAGAAACATAGATGAAAAGACACTTCCTGACTCACATAAAACAACAAGGAAAATAAACTTAGAAATACTACAAAACAATACACAAGCTATAGAAAGCGCGAAGCGACACCTAAAAGACAATGATATCAATCTCACCATGACTACCATTGAAGATGCTATAATTGCAGCAACGGTACCAGCCAAAATAAGGAAATCGAAACCATGGTTTGACACTGAGTGCTACCAACACCGAAGAAAAACGTTAGATGCCCTACACAAAGCAAGACTCAAAAATGTAAAAGATGACCTAGAGGAATATGCTAGGAAGAGAAAGGAATACAAGATGCTCTTGAAAAGCAAGAAATCACAATTTATAGAAAAAGAAGCACTAAGAGAAGCAGATGAAGCACGCAAGGACCCCTACATAGCACTTAGAAGAAAGGTCACCAGAACATCAGATGAAATCCAAATGGAAAGTTGGGAATGCCACTTCTCTCGAATTTTAAATAAAAGACAGACAAACAAATCACATGATAGTAGGACACCGAATGAGGAGGAAAAGACCTCCCAAATTACAACAGAAGAGGTTGAAACAATAATCAAAAACACAAAAAACAAAAAGGCAGCAGGACCAGACGGTATTTATAATGAGATGTTAAAGGAATCAACAGGAGTGTTAATTGAAATATGGACAGAGTTATTCAATAAATGCCTCAGCTCAGGAGAAATTCCAGATAGCTGGAGAAAGTCGACAATCAAAGTCCTATACAAGGGATCAGGGGATACAAATAATCCGAATTCTTACCGTGGTATAGCACTTGAAAATAACATATTTAAAATCTATACAAAGTTACTCAACAAACGTCTCACGGAGACAATAGATCCATTGATTCCAGACCAACAATTTGGCTTTAGAGAAGGAAGGTCCACCTTACAGGCCGTATGTAATCTTCTTAATGACATTGACCAAGCGCTGAGACATCCAAAAGGCAAATTCAGAACCGTCTTTATCGACTACACAAAAGCCTTTGATTTGTTGAATAGGACAAAACTCGTAGCAAAAATGGAATCCATGACAAACGGAGGAAATGTAGTTACAACAGCCATAAGAAATATACTGACCTACAACAGAATACAAATAAAGGACGGAATAACAACTTCAAGAGAGATCCTGCAGACAAATGGGGTTCTACAGGGGGATCCCATCAGCCCCACCCTATTCAACATCGCCACCGCAGATATCGTGAAGATCTTAAAAAAATCGAATTCATTATCTTTATATATGTATGCAGACGACATGGTCATAGGTTCCTCAAACAGACTTGAATTACAAGAAGCACTAAATGACTTACATAACTGGGCAGAAGAAAATGACTTCAGTATAAATAGTAACAAAACAAAATACATGGTGTTCCGGAAAGGTGGAAGATTAGCAACAGAGGATAAAATGACTTTAGGAGGGAAGGAACTGCAGACAGTAAACTACTATAAATATCTAGGAATCACCCTACAAACAACACGCAATTCATTCAGGATACACGTAAAGGAAAGAATAACAGCTGCTATAAGAGGAATATATGACATAAAGAACATAACCAGTCTATCCCTCCAGACGGCTATGATCTTATTTAATGCTAAAATATCGCCAATGCTGACCTACGGATTAGAATTGATATGGGAAAACCTATCTTTTTCAGACCTAAACTCAATGGAGAAAGTAAAAGCCCGATATCTGAAAAGAGCACTTGGAGTGGCAAGAACAACACCTTCCAGGCTTGTTTACGAATTGGCAAGAGAAACATTCTACATTGAGGACTTACGTTACAAACTATCCCTGCCATCTACTGAGCAAGCGACAAAACTGATGCAGACAAGAGAGAAGAAGCGCGAAGAAATCCCTCTGGACTTCTATAGCACAGATGCAATGATCGACAGGAGATGGGTAAAAGAAAATCAAGAACTTAGAAATGTAATTACAAGATTGGCAGTGCATGGTTTTCACCATAAAATTTGTAAAAACAAAAAGTTTCATGAACCAAACAATGAATGTGTATGTGCATTGTGTAATAACCACTGTGACAGATACCATATAACCATGTGTCCTAAACGAGAAAGATCGATCGTGGACTATAGCAAAGAGTAACTATATAGATGCGAATTGTCCTTTTAATTCATCTATGTACATTAGTATGCAATAATAATAATAATAATAATAATAATTATTAGGCCCTCTAAGTCGGCGTATTCATCGCCTATTTTTCTAGTCCCGAAACCCCAAGGAGGCTTCAGGCCTGTCATTGATTACAGGGCTCTCAATCGGAAGGTGGTGTTGCAATCTGTGCCCCTTCCTGACCTTCACTCTTGTTTTTCATGGTTTCGTAAGGCCAAGTTCTTCACTATCTTGGACTTGAATCAGGCCTATAATCAAATTCCCCTTGCCGAAGAGTCTAAACACCTCACAGCGTTTGCCACGGACTGGAATTTATACGAATACAACCGCGTGCCTTTCGGGCTCCCCACGGGGGCAGCTGTGCTCACTAGGCTACTAGATAGGGTCTTCTCCGACATCAAATTCGAGTACTTATATCACTATTTAGATGATGTCGTCGTATTTTCAGAGACTTTTGAAGAACATCTAGATCATTTGCGAGAAGTTCTCGATCGCCTTCGTAAGGCTGGGTTAACTGTTAAGTTGTCCAAGGTTGCCTTTGCTAAGCCCTCTATGTCATTCCTAGGGCATATTGTGTCACCCGATGGTGTAGCAGTCGATCATTCTAGAACACAGGCCATTCGTGATTTTAAACCTCCCAAGGACATTAAAGGTATCGCCAGGTTCATTGGTATGGTGAATTTCTTCAGGAAGTTCATTCCTAACTTTGCTAATAGAGCGGCGCCCTTAAACCTTCTTCGTAGGAAAGGCATCAAATTCGAGTGGGGACCTTCTCAACAAGCCGCTTTTGAAGATCTTAAATTAGCACTTTGTAATGCCCCTGTACTTGCTATGCCTGATTTCTCGAAGAAATTCATAGTCCAAACCGACGCGTCGTCGTCAGCAGTAGCTGCAGTCCTTCTTCAAGAGACTGAACTAGGGAGGCGACCTATCGCCTATGCCTCTAGGACCTTGTCGGCTCAAGAAGCCAAGTATTCCATCTATGAGCTCGAAGGTTTGGCAGTTTTATTCGCCTTAGAAAAGTTCCGTCTCTATCTGGAACACGTCAAATTCGACCTGGAGACAGATAATCAAGCATTAAGCTGGGTCTTAGGTAGGCCGCGTCGTACTGGTCGTATAGCCCGCTGGGCTATTCGTATTTCCGCCTTCCAGTTTGATGTTAGACATATCAGAGGTACCGAAAATGTTGTTGCTGATGGACTCAGCCGTATGTTTCATAACGACGTCGAGACCCACGAACCGGTCGACAGTTCATCACCTCCCGAGTCCATACTATCTGGTGTTAATGCCATCTTAACAGATGCTCCCATGCTTTTTAGGGATATTGAGAAATACCAACGTGAAGATCCGACGCTGGCTCCGATAATGGAAACCCTTTCTTCTGGGGAACATGCTGTCCCTTATGTTCTGAGGAATGGTGTTCTATGTTGCCCATCGAGGCATGATAGGATGATGAAAGTTGTCGTTCCAGCTGTTCTTGTACCTATGATCTTCAAGTATTATCATGAGACCCCATTAGGAGGGCATCTTGGAATCTTTAAAACTCGTGAGAAGATTCGTGAAATGTTCATCTGGAAAGGTATGGACGGTGAAATCCGTGAACTTGTAAAAGCTTGTAAATCTTGTTTGCTCAGTAAACCCACCATGTCCACCAAGGTAGGCCTTTTGTCTTCGCATCAAGCGTCGCGCCCCATGGAACGTCTGTATATCGATTATGTAGGACCCTTCCCCCAGTCAAAGGGTAATGCTAACAAGTTCATCTTTGTGTGCGTAGATGGTTTTACCAGATTTTCTTGGTTATTTCCGACTAAGCTGGCTACCGCTCAGTCTACCATTACCTGCTTAAATTCTATTTTTGCTTCTTTTGGTCCGTGTCAATATATTGTATCTGATAATGCTAAGGCTTTTACATCTAATTTATTTCGTAAATTCTGTTTTGACTTATCCATCTCTCATGTAACTACTTCTGCTTATTACCCTCAACCATCTCTGGCTGAACGGGTTAACCGTAATCTCAGGTCCGCACTTATTGCCTATCATCATGAAGATCATTCCAGGTGGGACACGTCCCTGCATTGGATAGCTTTTGCTTTGAATTCGGCGGTTCATGAATCTCACAAGTTTACTCCAGCTTCTTTGATGTTCAAGTTTGTTCCCAACTCGCCGCTCTCTAACCTCTGGTCTCTGAATGACATTCTACCCGAGACAATAGATCCGGATAACATTAAAGATCTTTGGAAGAAGGCTAAACCTAATCTTAAAGTGTCTCATGAAAAGGTTAGGGAAAGGTATGATCGTGGACGGAGACCCACCACTTTGAAGGTAGGTGACCAGGTGATGGTCAAGAATTTTGTTCCCGCGGGCAAGCTTGCCCCCAGATTTCATGGGCCTTGTATAATTCTCGATTTCCTCACCCCGGTTACGTTGTTATTAAGCAATCCAGCCACCGAGAGGATATTTAGGGTTCACCTGTCACAGGTGAAACCAGTGTAAATTTTGTGTCAACTTGCTTCATATAATTTGATAGGAATATGAAGGTTATATTTTTTCTTTTTTGAGTTCCACTCTTAAGGCATTCTGCTCCTTCTATTTTATTTTATATGTAAGCATTTCTTGTAAACCTCCCCGATTGTTAAACTGCCTTCCTGTCCTTACCTCGGCCATTACCACACTCCCGTCTCCTGCTTCAATACACACAGTGGCTTGACTTATGCCATGGATATTTGCACGCCGCTGGCCCCTCAACCTCTCCACAAGCCTGTACCCTCAAAAAAGATGATGGTCCAACACAATTCTGCCGCCAAGCTTTAATGTTTCAGTGCCCCCGCAGCCGCGCGGCGCCGTGCAGCAACTGGAGCTGAGGACGGGCCCCCTCGGCCCCAGCGAGGACGACGTGTGCACGGCGAGCCGGAGCTCTCCTCCCGGCCAAGGCTGATGTGCGGCGCACGACCTGCTACTTGCCCGCAGCCTGTATATGTTCACCGCGGGCGCGGCGTGCTTCAACACCTCTGCTCCCCTCATAGTGCGGGCGAGCGGTATCTCAGGGTACTTGAGGGGTCCGAGCGGCCTCCTTTGGACGCAAGCCGCAACGGCCGGTCTGGCCATCCCACTTCATCACCATCTACTACATGAACAGATACCATAAGTAATGACTACACTTGGGAATTCAACTGCAATATTTGGTGGACTTTGAAATTTTTTTTTTTCCTTCACTTTCAAGTATAAAAAGTTATCTTCAGAAATTCAACTTCTACAAATATAAAGACTTTACTTCATCTGCAACAACAAAATTTTGAAAACCAAATTAAAAAATCTTATAAATGCTTCTGCAATCAATCTTCATATCCACAGCATAACTTGGACCTTGTTTCAAACTGATTTCATGTGTCATCCCTGGAGGAACTTTTGGGGGGGGGGAGGTCTGTACCGGGCGGTACACCTCCACTCCGCTAATTTAAAATGTGCGCCTGTTGAAACTCCTCTGCTGGAGGAAGTCTGAACTTTATTGACAGTATTAATTTTCTACCTTCTCAGAAGATGTCACCACGTGGAAAATTTTGAGTTTTTGAACTGTGTCATTTTTGATGTGTTTTTGTTTCGCTTGAAGTAAGAAGTGTGAACTTTCTCTTCTAGAGAACACTACTGAAGATCTACAATAGTGCAACCTAGTGCGGAGTCAAAGAACTATTTTTTTGGAGAAAATTTAATTTCAAGAGTTTGTTCTTTGTTAAATTTCTTTCTAGCATTG
This sequence comes from Anabrus simplex, assembly GCF_040414725.1. Lineage (NCBI taxonomy): Eukaryota > Metazoa > Arthropoda > Insecta > Orthoptera > Tettigoniidae > Anabrus > Anabrus simplex. The sequence continues at coordinate 451,840,189 of NC_090268.1, read as the reverse complement.
TTTAAGTTGGCAATATTTACCCCTTTCTTCCCCTTGTTATGAATGTATCCAATCCCGAATTTCTTCAATTAATTTCTATCCAATCAGATGTATTTTCCCCCAACTTGAATCTGTTGCGGGGTCCTATCCAATAAAGAGTTTGTGGGAGGGTGTTTTCTTTCCCCTAACGCCTAGAAACTTCCGCGAGAGTATTTAAACTGCTGATTTTTAGGGTCTCCGGGCCACTTCTGTTCCATCTTTCAGTGTGTTAAGTACATAGCAGGGGGCGGGAAGCGCCTCTTTCTTCTCCAGCCGTTCAACACAAGGTAATGGCCGATTAATAACTTCTTTCTTTGCTAGCTCAGCAGTTTAACTTTCGGGGCGGGTTCTAAGCGTTCAGCCATGTAACCTTTTCCTAAAATGTAACTACTCCTTTCATATATTCTCTTTTAAAACGACATATTGGGATAGAGAGTGCTAACCCTCTCGAGCTCCCACTCACATTGTCTTGAGGTGAACTTATTTTCTCAACCTATTCTTCGTTAATGTAAAACAAATTGTTCTTTTCTTAAGTCACCTCTTTAGCATGGGATTAGCCCTTGTATTAACGGCCTAGTGCCAAGTAGGTCTTAATCAAAGTGTATTAGGAGTGCAAGTTCGCCTCCTCTCAAATTGTTTTAGAGGTCATTTAATTAACCTGCTTTTCATTTAATAGACCTCAGTAGAATGGGTATTTTACCCCTGTGTTTATGTCCGTTGAGGACAACTTGAAGGTGGAGTTTGGTGTGGCCTGGGAGAGGCTTAAATTAAAGAGCGTGTGGCTCTTTTGGAAACGGAGTGTTGTATGCCTCGAGGAGGCTTTACTATGTAATGTGGAGCAAGTGCTCCAGGGTTTGATTGGGGTCTTCTGCCCCTTTGTTAACATTTGTATATCGGAAAGTTGGGCTAGTTGCTCAAGAAGTGTGAACTCAGGGCTCGAAGCCCAAACTCTGTTACCCCTGTAATTGTACATTTCAAATTGTGTTTCGGCTACTAAGTACCTGTTCTTTGTTATTACTGAATATTGAAAAGAAAATATAACCTCGTTAAATTTTACATTAACTTTGATTCCGTAGTTTGAAACCCATTCACGCCCGCACCTTCTTACACCTCTACCTACCACGGAAAAGTCCGTAACAATTTTAAAAAGAGAAAGGCAGTGTGGGTAACAGATAATGAGATTTGAAGGATGGACTGTGTGTAGGAAGAAAGCAGAATCTGGCTGAGCAGTTAGTTTAGTCAGATATAGAGTCATCATCTTGCTCATAGGGCTGACTATCCACCCAGGGCGAGATGATTCATGTGAGATGGCAGAGTGTATGACGTATGGTTTTAGGCCAGACCTATCCCAAGGATGACTAAGTACGTCTGCACGTTAGAGAGAGCAGGTGAGGGGAAGTACGCTGTCAATGTGACAGTGAAATGAACCGAGTATGCTTTCCGACTTGGCTAGAAAAGGAGTTGAGCTGGTTTCCACTCACAGGCGGCCTCTTACATAACAACTGATGAGGAATAGCATTGGCAGCTTTAGGGGTAGCTAAGGGGCGGTTTTCCGGCCTCATGATGTAGGGCTGGTTGTGGCATCTATTGGGAAGTATGGATTGTTCCTCATCAGGGTGTATGCCGCGACCAGTCAGTTTTAAAATTGAGTGGCATGGATTTCAAGTAGTTAAATCTTTAGTTTAGTGGTAGTGTCTTACATGTGGGGCTGGCTATCCTTCACGTGTGAGATGCTACACAGTAGATTAGTAGATAATTAGTTACAGACTTAGTGGAGTTAAGTAGTGGGTCAATGTCTTTCTCTATTACCGTAATGTAAGGTAATGTAATGTAATGATATAGAGTTTTGTATAAACCTGTACCGGTACATCAATGTTTGTATTATAATGTGTAAATACTTTAATTATCGCAAGGCACTTGGTGCATCCCATGCCCCGTTTCTGGACACATTCCCTGTGGAGAAGTGTGTATAATAATAATAATAATAATAATAATAATAATAATAATAATAATAATAATAATAATAATAATAATAATAATAATAATAATAATAATAATAATAATAATAATGTAAGCATTACAATCAGTCGCCCGGTAAATGTGTGCTGTGTTTCAGGACTGCGACATCGTAGTGTTTCCGGAACAGGGGTTGCAGTCAATCGATATGCCCAAGTTAGAAGACGGCTCCCCTGCGAGAGTGACTCGCATTCCAGCGCCGGAGGAACTGGTTAACCCTTGCACAAATGACAGCAGTGGCCTTTACAAGGTTTGTATCCATCGTAGAACTCTCTGTGCTTGTTGTCCATCCTTGTGAATGTATAGCCGGCGGGAGGGTTCCCCCACCGACGATTTTATTTCAAAGCTTCCTCCCTACTGAAATTGCCCGGGGGAGAACACATATATAACTGAAATTAATGTTTTACTGTGCATATTTTCATGAAAACATGAGCAATATTACACATAATATAGAAATAATAGAATGACCGCTAGCAACCTTCCGGAGGCAACGCCGCACCTGCAGCCTCACCCTGACAAGTCCATCTGAAACCTTTCCAACCTTTATAATTCTTCTTATAACAATCAATCAAAAATATTTTCATTTCCATTTTCTTGTGGGAGGGGGTAATTTTATTACAGGGTAATCTTACTGCAGTGTGCGGAAGCCGTATCCCCCTCCACTGAGACAAGAGCCAAACAAACTCACCTGATCTTTCTACGGAAATCCCTCTCTGCCTCTACATGGATTGAACCCTTCCAATGTCTATCGCTCAGCTCAGAGATGCGAAGGTCCGCCTTTCGCCCGTACCTCTGTCTTTCAGAAGGGCTTCCATTGGCGTTCCGCAAAGCTATGGAACTCGCTGTCAGGGGATGTCAAGAACTTGACTCTTCCGACGTTTCAAATGTATATAAAGAAAAGTGTAATTTAATGGAACTGTTTCATGTGTCTGCGAGTGTGTGGGTGAACGAGTGAAAGGAAGAATGTGAGCACATGAATGAATGAATGAATGAATGAATGAATGTATGTATGAATGATTAGCTAACTATCGATAGACAGAATGAACGAGCAGTAGGAAATTATATATATCTTGCACAACACAATTTAAGTATTTGCAAACTAAGTAAATAATAGCTCATCTTGAGATAGGTCTAGGGAACATGTTATATGTTCATGGGAGCTCATCCTTTTTCTCTACACCTTCCATATTTCTGTACAGAATTGTGGTAAATAAATAATAATACTGTGAGGGCCATTTAAAAGGAAATGAGCCGGAGCCTATAAAATGGAAACCGCTGAAAGGATCGTAATGCTAAGGCCTGCGGAAGAAGGTGCGGTCCGTACAAGAGGTGACTTGGGTGCACACCACGTGACCATAGAGCGAGCAGGCGTACTGCACACAGTCGTGATGAAAATAGAGAAATGGAGGCTTCAAGAGAAGAACAGAGGGGTGTAGAGCGATTCCTGACAGCAGAAGGAACGAGAGCAACCAAAATTCATCGAAAATTGGCACAAATGTACGGAGAGCACTGCATGTCCGTTGTAAGTGTCAAGGCCGATGATGCACGGTCAGGAACGCCATTGTCCAGCGGGTGGATTCCTTCATTATGTAAGGCGGGCGAGTTACGGTTGTAGACATTGCCGCAGAGGTCGTAGTCAGCATCGGAAGTGTTTACGCCATCATTAACGGCAGACTGGACCTCTCAACCAGCACAGGAAGCATTTGCTGTGCTGCGCCGAGGGAGGGAATGAGTTCCTGACACGAATGGTCGCTAGTGTCATCACTTCGAACCCTAGTCAAAACGACGAAGTCTCCAGTCGAAGCACGCAGCTTCGTCGCCAAACAAAAAATCCAATGTGTGCTAAAGGAGGCTCTGAGAGGAAACCGACGTCAGGCAGTACGTTCGGAACTGGTTCACAACGCAGCCGTGTGTCGCAGTGAGACAAGTGCCTCAACAGTATTGGTACAGGTTTGATTTTATAGCGTCCGACTCGTTTCTTTCTTCTTGAATGGCTCTCATAATACTCATATGGCCCGTTCCGAGCTGGGTACCCCCTGAAATAAACACTTATTACCCTCCCCTCCGCCCCCACCATCCCTTTCTGATTTCGCATCCTTTGTGTGTTTATGGTAGGTGTAGTTCAAAGAGGTCTTTCATCAAAGTCTTGGTGGTCTATAATCCCACACCCTCTCAGCTTCTTCAAGTAGGGGAGTGCCCTTTCCAATTTCGGTTTAGTCGGCGAGCATCACAATTCGCCACTAGCTCGCCCCCTAATTGAATAATGAATTGTTAGTTCTGAGAAAAAGTGTTTGTATTCTGCATTATTGCATTATGGAAGCAAAAACATCTTGTAATAAGTTTCGCTACTTCTGAGCGACCTATAACTTCAAAATTTGAATATAAAGTTCATTATTATACGTTTTGTTATGTTGTAAATTGCATTGACTTTAGTCCTTTTGCACATTACATTTGTATTTAAGAAGTGCCATTCTTTGAAAATTAGCTTTTGTTTGGGATATTCAGCAAAGTATTTATTGGTAATTTTAGTATATAATGCGTTTACATTAAAAGAAACACAGCCAATCTCTGAAAATTAAATCAAAAAGATATTTTTGTAAGTACGAAGTTTATCTAAGCCTCCAAACTGTTTACACTATCACATACTAATACTTAAATATCACCAGAAGAGATAGAAAGAAATCAAGAAATATTTACGTTAGAATGTTTTCTTGTGTTACCCTCTTTATTATTTTAAAACAAACCTTGGATAGTATAATTATTAATGACCCTTATCCTCAAAACCATCCACACTGTTCGATTTTAGAATAGCTTTGTGAAATCGTCTTCCTCCTTATCCTGCGGAATGTATGGAGGGAGGTGCTCAATATCCTTCAACTTTTTAGTGGGGATGGGAACAGAACCCTCAGGGTAGGCCAAGACCGATGCTGATCGTGCCATCAACTTCCGCTAGCACGGTGCACCACCTGGTGACTAATAAACGTACCACTTCCACCACTAACGTCTAAATTCAAACTTTATATTGGAGACGTCAACAGTGGAGATTTTCTTCTGAAGACGCAGAGCAAACGCAAAGAGTTTCACCTTATTTTCTTGACAGGAAATAAGCGCAAAAAGCCTAAATACGGGCCGTAATAGCCTTACAACTTAGCACTTCATGTTTCGCATACAGCCGCCCGTTTCTCTGGAAGAAGTAATGTTTCAGAGTTAATGTCCAACAATCGGGCCCATCATGCTCAGAATTATTCCCTCTTGAACTACCGGTACTTGCGATCTCCTGACTCACCGTTCCCAGGTTCAGGAGATACTTCACAGGAATCGCAATGCTTTCTGTTACTGCGCACCGGTACCAACCAGCTCGTGAACCACGTGCTTCCCTCGGCAGCACAAAACAAGCATTTTAAGATTTTCAAATTATTTTAAAACAATGAAAAAGTTAAAATTAAACATACATTAACTCCGGATTAACTATGACGGTTAGCTATTTATTAGGTGTTTGCTGGTACGTTGGTATTAACGGTAATACGGTTACGGTTAGATTGTTCTTGACAAGAAGAGTTCGTTTGCTAAAGAGCGAGAAAACTAACCATGTACTCTATTTTATTCTGGTAGCCAATAATATACAAGACGAGGATTGTCTTCCATTAAGATATAACAGATATATTAGACTCAGGAGGTCAAATGGATTGCATCGCGATTGGCCTATCTAAGGCATTTGATATTCCTTTGCTGGCGAGATGTTGTGTTTACAGTGCACTATGTCTTCTGGTATGGGCTATATCAAATTTCTTACTTTCATTGTCCTGTCTCAGTCCCGTCATTGACTTTGACAATATGAAAGTGACTGAGGTATGAGTGATGCTGGTGATACCATTCCTTATGCAGCCAGTCCCTGTTATGAATGGTGTGAAAATATCGCTCATAGGGTCGGTTGGTGCATGCATTTCAGTGGGCTTGGCAGACTGATATGTAATAGCAACTCTGTCTCGGTGAGGGAAGCAACGGAAAAATACCTCACCCCTCATTTCCCTAGTACACCTCTTCAGTGACGCCTAGGCTATTTATAACAGCTGTTGGCGGAGCTGCAGAAGATCAAACCAGCCTTCGGTCTGAATACCAAACATACATACAAGGCATTTAATAGGGTAGACCACTGGAGACTACTGGCAAAAGTGAGGGCTGTAAGATTAGACAAAAGAGTGACTGAATGAGTGGCTATATTTCTAGAAGATAGAGCTCAGAGAATTGAGCAGGCGAAGCTTTATCTGACCCCGTAATAATTAAGAGGGGAATTCCTCAAGGCAATATTATTGGACCTTAATGATTTCTTATATGAATAAATGATATGGGTAAAGAAATGGAATCAGCGGTAAGGCTTTTGCAGATGATTTTAATCTGTTTAGAGTAATAAATAAGTTATCAGATTGTGAGAAACTGCAAAATGACCTCGGCAATGTTGTGAGATGGACAGTAGACAAAACGGGGTTGACAATCAGGTTGTGAATTTCACAAACAGGAAAATTCCTCTCACTTTTAATTACTGCGTTGATGGGGTGAAAGTTACTTATGGGGATCCCTCTAAGTACCTGGGTGTTAATATAAGGAACGGTGTTCATTGTGGTAATCACATAAATAGATTGTAATAAAAGGTACAGAGCTGTACACATGGGTATGAGGGTATTTACGGGTTGTAGTAAGGATGTAAAGGAGAGGGCATATAAGTCTCTGGTCAGACCCTAACTAGAGTATGGTTCTAGTGTATGGGGCCCTCACCACCTTGGTTTGTTCTGCGTGATTTCCGAGAGATGAATAATGTTCGGAAAATATTTCACAGTTTAGGATGAGAAGACTTGGGAGAAAGGAGATGAGCTGCTCGCCTAAGTGGTATATTCCAAGCTGTCAGAGGAGTGGTAGCTTGGAATGACATTAATAGATGAAAAAGTTTGCGTGGTGATTTTAGAGTAGGAAAGATCAGAATATGAAGATAAAGTTGGAATTTAAGAGGACAAATTCGCTTATAGGAAGGGGAGTTAGGGATTGGAATAACTTACTAAGGGACATGTTCAATAAATTTCCGATTTCTTTGCAATCATTTAAGAAAAGGCTAGGAAAACAACAGATAGGGAATCTGCCACCTGAGCGACTGCCCTAAATGCAGACCAGTAGCGATTGATTATCTGTGTCGGTGCGACGTAAAAAAATTGCCAAAAAGATTTCGAGTCTTACAGATTATTTTCTTTCTCATTAATTCCTGAGGCGAAAGGCGGCCGAGCGTAGAGCTAACCACTCTACCCCAGCAACTGCCGAGGTTACCTTGCACCGCTCCAAGGACCTCTTCTACTCCCATCCTACTGGTCTCTTGTTTCTCATGTCGCACCGGCTACTACGTTCTCTTATCCACATCATATTTGTCTGTTATTTCTAACTAGCTGTATTACAGCATTAGAAAAAGGCAGGAAGATTAGGCTGAAGTGAAGAAAAGGGCACAAGATCGAGATATATGGAGGTCACAGCCATGAATGGACCTGCCGGATGGCAGAACAACCTATGATGATGATGATGATGATGACGCCCGGGCATTTCATTATATCCTTTAGGTTAACCTGTTAATTATGTGTGGACATTTTCCACATCACCACTTTTCGCCATGCCTACGCAGCTGACGGCATCCAGAGCGACAACTCAGCGACCGCGTAAACTATTTATTCGACGCTAATATTGCTCGTTTTCGATTATTCTTGTACGTCATTCCCTCCCTTAGGTTTGCTAGAAGGTGTTTCACTACTCCAGTTTCTTCTCTCTTTTAGAGATTGTAACTGTTATTTGAACGAAGTTTGTTTCAGGGCTATTCTGAAAGACATTGTACATACCAGTACGTACATTTAGCATTCTGGTAATTTTCTCTATCACACCTTTGGCTTTTAGGATTTATATTACTTATTTCAACGGCTTTTTTATGTTTTCTTAATTGTGACGTTGATTGGTTATTTATGAACTCTTTAGTCAATTTTTAAATTGAAATATTGTTAAGTGATTAATTGTACACTACCCTTCCAGCCTTTGATATCGGATGCCTGCTATAATTCCAGGGTCGTACGTGATATATCCCCGGTGATATCTTCGAATAAAGAAAACTAATCTTCAATTAAGAGTAAGAGAGAGAAAAATCAATTAAAAAGTTAAGAATGAGAACCCTTTTGCAAACAAATTTATTGAAAAAGAAATACTTTGGCAAAGTGAAATATATACTGTGCCCTACAGGGCCCTATGGTTCCGGCCAGGCGAATACCGGTCTCGAACCAAGAGCACAGTAGTGAAAAAACTCCCACAATCGTGAGCTTGTGCACATAGTCTTACCTGGACACATATCCTCGCACAGCAACTCAGTCACGCACATCTCAGGGGTACAAGGGAAAACAAAGGGCGAAATTACGATAAACAACAGGATATGTGACATATCAGGTAAGAATAATCTAAAATAAAAATGACAAAAATACGAGAAACCAAGCTGCATTCATAAAATAACGTGATGAATTTATTACAAAAATTTAAATCCAAAATCATATATACAAAGAGTTTGAATATCTGATATATTCCAATCTGATATCGCCGAGGACCTCCATGTCACAAAACCATCGGTCTGCCGGGCTGGAACAAGGGTGGAACAACAGAATAAGTCGAAATAGGAAGATAAGAGAACTATCTGGGCAAAAGGAAAAATCAAAAGGCAATCTCCCATGCGTAAAAACGTTGCGTCACATGACTTCGAACCCATACTCTTCCGTAATCAAAGCTTTACAGTACAAGACCTGGACTGGATGAAAGCTCACAGTCCAACCTAACTAAGGTACACACACTTATCAATAAACCCAAAAATATCCCCGCTCCAACAATACGTGGCGAAGTAAACATGTGGCGAGATTAAGTAGACAAGAAAAAATAAACCAAACAATCGAACTGCGGTCCTAACAGGCAGCTATAGTCAAGGTCACAAGCCGAGGGCGACTCCCCTAAGCACTTGAAAACAAAACAAACACGCAGACAGAGACCAAATCTTCTCGTCTATGACGTCACACTCGACTGCCCTGCCTCGCACAAGTCACATAGCAGAGTGTTCTCCCCCGCCATCCTACACTACGCACAGCGGTTCAACTACAGGGACTTTTTACCCCCTTACATTAACACACATCAAACCATTTAGTGCTGAATTCATCTATATCTGCCTTCATAGGGCTTGGGCATACATATTACTCTCACATACTTTGCCTCCATAGGGCTTTCCATCATGACACCTGGGTTCAATTCGCTGGCACTACCAAAATTATTCATCATATCAACAGCACTCAGTCATATAACGTCCATGCGTGCGATTAGCTCTGTCTACCGTGCATATGAAGCACTAGCACTATGTCTAACACCTCCAGCCATGCCAACCTGTGCAAGTCAAGGAATCTGTCTCCAGTATGAAAAACTTACGTACAATAACCAATGAAATAAAAATCCTCTGCTTCTGAAATTCCCGTGTCTGGCTAAAAGACCTAGCTGACGTGACCAATGCATAAAAGATGCCGCGAACAGAAACAAACATAGTACAAGGTGAAAATATAAAAAATTACAACCATTTCTACCGTCCAGAGTTCGAGGTCTGTGCATACCTATCCTATACAAACCATTATTTACATAACTGTCGTGGCTGACGCCACCTTCAATTTTAATTTTAATCTAGCCCATGCTAATTAAAAACCGGGTTTGTCTGACCTGGGAGTACCGATGACATTGTGAGGCAGCTCTCTATGGAACCCGGGAACTTATCTCATGTTGACAGATGACACTGCCATCTGCAAAGTTATGTAGATCGCTGGATTCATGCTGGCTGGTGAATGATTCTTCGACAGCTTCCGTGAAAGTGGTCCAGTGTCTCTTCCGGTATTGTGGTGAGCTTCGCCTTCCTGGAGTCCCCGCGTCGATGCTCGGTTGTCTCGACAGCTGCTCCGTTGCTACAGCTTGCTGTTCTTCTCTCTCGTTCTCTGCGACGTTTCTCACGTTGTATACGTGAAGGGAAATTCTATTTCCAAGTAGATTGTACTGGATGTTAACAGCTCGCCGCTTAGATCTGGTTCACGATGTCCTCCTGGAGTTGTATCATACCGTCGCAGTCGCGAGACAGTCAAAGAGTGCCGTCTCGAGTGCTCTACCGCTGCATATTTATAACACGTCTCGCGTACCCAAGCTAATGATTTCCCCGCGAGATTCTCCCTCCGGCGGTCTCCTTGCAAGAAGCGCGCTAAGTACTAATCTCGCATATGCACTTTTAGTTATGCCCAAGTCCCACATCAAAAGTTTGCTCAGTTTATGGAGGTTGCAATTTTCTTCTCAGATTAAATGCATTTCTTCTGTGCTTTATGATATAAATTAATTTCCTTTTCGCTCCAAATCTTTGTTGACAAGCCACCTCTTTAAAAGGTTTTAGCGTCCTGCGTCTAAATTAACTCGCTTGGCTTGGGGTCATAAATTTGTCTTATGAGATTCCAGAGATTTCCTAATTATTTAGCTGTTCCATTCCCACGAGCACTGCACCACTCAACTACTCCCAGGCAATAAATTAAAATACAAGGATATCCAAGGTTCTTCAGGGTGGTCTTGAATGTACGTGATACCATGGCTAAAATCATGCCTCTATAACAATGACCGATAGGGTTCATTTGCCCTCCGTGTCACCAAAATAAAATTACGTAAGGAATTTTATTTTCCTTATATGAGAGACCACCTGCTCGCTCCAGTCATCCAGACTGCAAGTCCTCTATGCATCCAATATTAAACTTAATTTTTGTTAGTGGTCATTAAGGCATCCCTTTCTTTTCTGACTAGATAGTATACTTCTAGTAAAGCTAGAAATTTCCTCTGGTTGCTGCCACAGTCTGGGCAGTCTATATCTTCTCGCTGCGCAGATTGTCGTAGCTGGCGGTCTTCAGAGATAATTACATTCATTCCCCCTTCTTCTTCTTCTTCTTCTTCCTCTTCTGGGACCTCGGGTTGTATACCGTCGTCATTCTGGCCATCCTCTTCTGCGATGATAACTCCATCTCCAATCATTTCCTCGTCTTCTTCTTTTCCAAGTTCCTCTTCTTCTTCCTCATTCTCTACTTCTTCTCCACTATTTAACTGGTATTGGCCAGGGGTGAAAAAAGGCTTCAGGTTGGCCGAATTAAAGACCTTCGTCACAGTCCCATCCAAGCTCGTTACTTTGTACGAGTTATTCTCGTAGGTATGAATAACTCGATATGGTCCCTTGTACAATTCTGCAAATTTATGACAGTATCTCTCAGTAGGATTCGATACCCACTTGCAGCGGTGTGTGGAACCTCTTATGCCGGGTTCTACGCAGTCGTTTTTCAGCTTGCGTTTTCAAGTGGTCTGACACGTTCCTAATACAAATCTCCCTAGCCAACTGAGGGTCTCTAGGGCAAGGAATTACATTCTCCCAAGGACGTTTGGGCAGCACATTGTTGTGAAGCCGACGGAACCATACCGGTGGATTCATGTCTGGTTGAGTTAATACACTCAGTAATAATGGGCACTACAGTGTTCCACTTATAATGCTCTCTTGGGCAGTATATGCTACAGTACTTGGATATTTCCCTCATGACACGTTCACTCGGGTTAGCTTGAGGATATCTGATAATGGATAAAACATGCTTAATTCCTAGTCTGTTTAATTCACGCTTAAACCCTGCAGCAGTGAATTGGCTCCCATGGTCACTTAAGATGCTCTCTGGCTTGCCCATAATGCGTATCATGTTCTTCTTGATCTGCGAGAGTGCCGAGCGAGTATTTGCCTTCTGAATAGGGCATAACGTCACAAATTTACTAAACACGTCCATACAGACAAGGATGTACTTTAGGCCCGTAGTAGCAGAGGGCAAGGGACCGAAGAAGTCGATTGCATATAATTTACGTGGTTCCGTGGGTATCAGTGGTCTAGGTGGTTGCTTCAGAAGGTACGGATTTGGTTTTACCCTCTGACAGATGTCACAGGTACGCAGTATTTTCTGTAAGATTGTCCTCATTTTAGGCCAAACGAAAGTTTCCTGCAGTACTGCCACCACTTTATCAATACCCGAATGCCCGGTGGAGTGATGAACTTCCCACACCAGGTCGATCTGTAATCGAGGAGGTACAACAATCCTAAATTTCGTGTGGTTCTCATCCACAAATTTATGTAAAATATTATTGAAGTAATGATAATTTGCCGCTTTACGCTCTGCTTCAGCGTACTGTGGAGTCCCGGGTTGGAGTTCTTTCCGAAAGTACTGGATCAGCCGTCCGGTTTCAGGGTAATTTTCCTGTTCCTCATGAATGTTTCGAAGTCTATCCAGTATATTCTGATCCTCTTGGTTTAACATGGTTAAGTGTATTGTGAGCTCCTCCGGATTTGGATTTCTGCTTAACGCGTCAGCGAGTACGTTTAATTCCCCTGGGCAATGTTCTACCGTGAGGTCGAACTGCTGGACGTAAAGTGCCCATCTACTGACCCGTGCATTAGCCATGTCAGTCTTGAGAATAAAAGTGAGGGCTTTGTGATCTGTTCTAATCACTACTGGGAACACGTACACATATTTTCTCCAGTGTGCCAAGGCAGTAACTATGGCTAACATTTCCAACTCGGTGGTAGCGTATTTCAACTCGTGTCCTCGTAATTTTCTACTCATGAAAGCCAAATAGGATATTTTGTGCTCCCTCTCGGGTGTCTCCTGGTAAAGCACCGCTCCGACTCCTACTGCAGAAGCATCAGTCTGTATTAGGAATTTTCTATCGAAGCTAGGGTACCCCAATTTTACTGAATTCTCTAACAGTGCTTTAGTGTTTACGAAAGCTTTTTCTTGTTCTTCTCCCCATTTCCATCTGTTATTAGTCTTTAACATGTCTTGAAGTGGTGCCACGGTTTCCGTATAGCCTGCCTATCGCGTTTAACCTTGAATACCCTGACCGTCAACAACTTGTCCCAACAACAGTACACTGCGCTGACAAAAGTGCGATTTCTCAAAATTGACCTGAAATTGCTTCGTTCGAGGTCCTGAAAGAGTAAATTTAATTTTTCCATGTGTTCTTCTAGTGTTTTAGTGCAAATTAAGATATTATCAATGTGCCTAATAGTACACTCTTTTACCTCGGGACTGAGGTTCGATTCTAGTGCCCGTATCAAAGCAGCACAACTTGACGCCAGGCCAAAGGGAAGGCATACGAAAATATACGTCTGATTATCAAATAAGAATCCGGTTAGCATATTAGTGCTTGGATCCAAGATGATATGGTGAAAGCTTGAGGTCATGTCTACCGTGCTGAAGAATTCCATACCTCCGAACTTCTTAAGAATGTCTTTAAGGTTTGGAGGTCTCTCATACTCGGGGACTAGGCGTTGGTTCAAAGCACGTGCATCAAGGCACACGCGGACAGTCCCGTTTGTTTTGGGCACTGCACACAATGGGTTTAAAAACGGACTCGGGGACTTGGCGATTATCCCGTTCCTCTCCATACCTTCGATGACCTCCCGGACCTGGGGTACCATTTTCTCCGGAATAGGATAAGATTTCTGTTTGAAAAGCTCCCAGTTATTCACACACAATTTGTACTGGTAATTAGGGATTTTTCCTGGTCTCGAACCAAAGACCGTCTCATGCCTCTTCAATAATTCCTGCAGCTGACCCTTGTCTTCCGGACCAATCTTCGCTTCTTCTATTTTACCAGGTAACAGACCTAAAAATTTTTCTTTCTCTCGTTGCTCTTCCAATTCGGATAACATGATTTCAAACTCCGGTATTATTTCTTCATGACCCTGTAGCCACTCTTCTGAACTAAAGTCTTCCGTCTGCATGTCCACTCTCCAAATACGTTCACCAGGCTGATAATCCTGGTTCATATTTAACTCAACTCGTTCCTGGTTACCATTCAATTATAACAGGATAGAGTTCGTACCCATGTCAATAACAGCTCCGTATTCTCTCAAGAAATCGGCTCCTAATATAAGATTATATTCCATTCTGGGAAGCACAATACACGGATGGGACACCAGTAAGTCTCCAATTTGTATGTCCAGTAATACCTGCTCTTTACAGGACATTGCTTTGTCTGGTATAATACCTTTAATTTTGACTTTCGAAATTGGTATGGACGGGATACGAACTCGGCTTTGAATTTCGGATACTAAGGCTTGTGAAACCACACTGACCGTGGCTCCCGTATCAGTTAATGAGCACACGTTCAAACCGCGAACTCTAGTATAAATTACTGGTAATTCGTTAGGTCGGGGCAATTTACTTTTAATAGGATCCTCTAGTAAATCATCTGGAGTGATAACCCAATTATGAATGGCCACTGTCACCCAACCGGCATCCTCGCGATATATTCTATCTCCTTGAGTTAAATTCCTAGTTTTTATCTTCCCTCTCGCTCTCAACAAAACTAGTTGCGTTCGGGTTTAGATTCTTCTGCCTGGCTCCGTTGTGGATTCTTGATAAGCCAAGCTCGCGGCTCCCGGAGAATTGGCAACACTGTGGGACCGCATAGCATCCCGCCATACATCTCGTGGTGATCCACCCCCTGCTCCTTCTTCTCTTGAGTGGAAGGCGCCCTCATCTCTCGGGCGCAGTGAACTCTCACGAGGTCTGTTATACCTCGCTCGTTTTTCATTCCACCGCTGGTTGTTATTTCTGGGGTTGTGACGATCTCCGTCTCGTCTCCAGTACGGCCGATCATTTCTTCGCTGCTCAAAGGAATTCCTTCTGCTTTCTTGTCCTCTCCATCTGTCCGGGTCATCCCGCCATGTGTTCCACCTTCGAGGTCTCCAGTTCGTGCCTCCTCTGTGTTTAGGGTTTTCTTCTTCTCGTTCCCTCAGGGTTGGCGTTTGAGTGCCGGAATTTTGACACTCCTTGCGGCTTCCGTCTCCCATCTGCCCTTCCGCATGCACGTCCACATGATGGACAGTTTCTATGGTCCGTATACGTGGCTGATGCAGTGCAGACGTCTGGTCCCAGAGCCTAAGCATTTCCTCAGCGGCCACCGCCGTCGTGACATTCGCAGCGATTAGAGCTCTTTGTACCTCTACAGGCAACTGTCTAATAATGGTCGTCACGATTTCCGTTTCTTCGGGCGGATGATCTAGCTCCTGTAAACGCAAGTACTGAGAAATAAAGAATTCGCTCAGTCTTGTAGGAGAGCTATTTTCATACTTGCGAGCACATAGCTCCATTCCAAGCGCCAGCTGATGTCCCTGATTCCAGAACTTATCCAGAAATGCGCGTTTGAACTCGTCATAGTTTTTAAATGCTTGCCCAAATGCCTTCAACCTGGCTCCAGCAATTCCTCCAAGATACCTTTCTGCTGTGCGTAATCTGCGCCCTGGCGGTATCTGGCATTCATCCATGTATGTTTCTAAATCTTTAAGGAATGAGCGAGGCGTGATTTCCCCATTCCCCTCGAATTTCTTAGGTTTCTCCTCTGGCGCCCTAATCCAACTGTAACCCGGGAAAGCACTGTCCTGACTGAATAGGGTGGTATTTCCTATTCTTGGCTTAGACCTAAATGATTCTCCTAGCAGTCCATGTCCCTCATCCTGACTTTCATTCAGGCTGTCACCTTCATACTGGTGTTCTATCGGGCTGTGAGTCATTCTCAGCTTCCGCTTCTTTACTCCGTTTTCCTCCTCGAGTTTCAATTGGTCCAATCTATCGCGCATATCCTCCATTTCATGCTCAAACTCCTGTATTCGCTTCTCAGTTGTCCTTTGTGCCTGCTCTCGGATATTCTTCAAACCCAGGATCTCAGCGCTGACTTCCTTCCTAGTCTGTTGTAAACTAAGTTCTAATTTTGTATCCAACTCAGCTATAGTTCCCTTAATAGCTTCGCTTTCGGAGGCCAAGCTTTCGAAACGAAGGTTGGTACTTTCTCCTAGCTCAGTTATCTGGCTTAGTACTCGTTTTTGAGTGTCTACTAATCTTGCAGTCATAGCACTGGTCACCCTTTCCCTACATTCCTCGAATTTCTCGGTGAATTTTTCGTCTATATGTGTTTTTAATTTCTGTAACTGTACTGCGTTCCTATCCGCTTGTTCCGTAAGCCGATCACTCATCTGCTCATTATTCTGAGCTAACTGTTCCCTGTTCTGAGCCACTATACGTTCCTCGCATTCTTTGAATTGACCTTTCATTACGTTCAAATCCTCTCTAAGTTCGCTTAGGTACCGCAGTACCTCCCCCATCTCCACTGATATCACACTCGCGATACATAAGTTCCGGCGAGAAACCACCTCACATGTCATCGGCATCCCTTTAATTTCAATAAATTTCCTACCACTAACGCCAAAGAAAACGAAAAATAACTATGCTCCTAACGGTTAAAATGTTAAATCATCCAGAGCCTATGTAAGCTACATCTAAGCAACATAAATTTACCAAAATTCAAGGTTACATTCAGCACGACAGTATAACACAAAACAAATATCACAAAATTTCATAGAACATAGAAACATACATCACAACATGCACTAACTACACTACGCTAAGTAAAATATCAGTCAAACATAAGACCCTATAAGTCAAACAAATATCTGGAAAAATTATAAAAAAATATAAAACGACTCTCCAAAACAACCAGGTAGACAGCTAATCAGCCTACGCCCATATCACAATACCAACCCCTAGACCTAAAAACAAAGGATTCCTCAACAATTCCTGTGCACTGGAAGTCATAAAACATCTGAACTCACAACGGGACATGCCTAAAATGTCACGAAGCAGACCGTACCGGTAAAATCTATCCAGTTATACCACATAATACCAAAGTGAATGCAGCTTATCCTAATTACGGTCCCCAATGACAAAACCAAACCATGGCACTGTGATACCTTTTTACAGACTTGTCAGGTCACACATGTCGGCGTAATGATACTATGGCGTTATGGGCCCCCTTTACAGAAATATCGGGCCACCACGTTGCTCAGCCCCATATTTTCTATGTGCCCTACAGGGCCCTATGGTTCCGGCCAGGCGAATACCGGACTCGAACCAAGAGCACAGTAGTGAAAAAACTCCCACAATCGTGAGCTTGTGCATATAGTCTTACCTGGACACATATCCTCGCACAGCAACTCAGTCACGCACATCTCAGGGGTACAAGGGAAAACAAAGGGCGAAATTACGATAAACAACAGGATATGTGACATATCAGGTAAGAATAATCTAAAATAAAAATGACAAAAATACGAGAAACCAAGCTGCATTCATAAAATAACGTGATGAATTTATTACAAAAATTTAAATCCAAAATCATATATACAAAGAGTTTGAATATCTGATATATTCCAATCTGATATCGCCGAGGACTTCCATGTCACAAAACCATCGGTCAGCCGGGCTGAAACAAGGGTGGAACAACAGAATAAGTCGAAATAGGAAGATAAGAGAACTATCTGGGCAAAAGGAAAAATCAAAAGGCAATCTCCCATGTGTAAAAACGTTGCGTCACATGACCTCGAACCCATACTCTTCCGTAATCAAAGCTTTACAGTACAAGACCTGGACTGGATGAAAGCTCACAGTCCAACCTAACTAAGGTACACACACTTATCAATAAACCCAAAAATATCCCCGCTCCAACAATACGTGGCGAAGTAAACATGTGGCGAGATTAAGTAGACAAGAAAAAAATAAACCAAACAATCGAACTGCGGTCCTAACAGGCAGCTATAGTCAAGGTCACAAGCCGAGGGCGACTCCCCTAAGCACTTGAAAACAAAACAAACACGCAGACAGAGACCAAATCTTCTCGTCTATGACGTCACACTCGACTGCCCTGCCTCGCACAAGTCACATAGCAGAGTGTTCTCCCCCGCCATCCTACACTACGCACAGCTGTTCAACTACAGGGACTTCTTACCCCCTTACATTAACACACATCAAACCATTTAGTGCTGAATTCATCTATATCTGCCTTCATAGGGCTTGGGCATACATATTACTCTCACATACATTGCCTCCATAGGGCTTTTCATCATGACACCTGGGTTCAATTCCCTGGCACTACCAAAATTATTCATCATATCAACAGCACTCAGTCATATAACGTTCATGCGTGCGATTAGCTCTCTCTACCGTGCATATGAAGCACTAGCACCATGTCAAACACCTCCAGCCATGCCAACCTGTGCAAGTCAAGGAATCTGTCTCCAGTATGAAAAACTTACGTACAATAACCAATGAAATAAAAATCCTCTGCTTCTGAAATTCCCGTGTCTGGCTAAAAGACCTGGCTAACGCGACCAATGCCGCGAACAGAAACAAACATAATACAAGGTGAAAATATAAAAAATTACAACCATTTCTACCGTCCAGAGTTCGAGGTCTGTGCATACCTATCCTATACAAAGCATTATTTACTTAACTGTCGTGGCTGACGCCACCTTGAATTTTAATTTTAATCTAGCCCATGCTAATTAAAAACTGGGTTTGTCTGACCTGGGAGTACCGATGACATTGTGAGGCAGCTCTCTATGGAACCCAGGAACTTACCTCATGTTGACAGATGACACTGCCATCTGCAAAGTTATTTAGATCACTGGATTCATGCTGGCTGGTGAATGATTCTTCGACAGCTTCCGTGAAAGTGGTCCAGTGTCTCTTCCGGTATTGTGGTGAGCTTCGCCTTCCTGGAGTCCCCGCGTCGATGCTCGGTTGTCTCGACAGCTGCTCCGTTGCTACAGCTTGCTGTTCTTCTCTCTCGTTCTCTGCGACGTTTCTCACGTTGTATACGTGAAGGGAAACTGTAAAGAGACTTAAGTTACCAAGAGTTCTGCTACAATGTCAGTCTCCACTCACGGCCCTTTCACACGTTTTGAAGCTCCTTTTAGAACGACGTCAAGTACACCCATCATTCACATTTTCACATATTGTGCCTAGATTCAGTCTTTCTATCACAGAAATATTTTTCCAAACGACCAAATATCATCTGAGGTATAATAAGATTACGAACCTCGTTTCTAATACTTGGCCCTTAAAGCTATTCGAATTACAAGCGAGATAGTGGAGTTATTGGCAGTACATTTCCATGACAGGCAAACAAACACATGTAGTCTGAAAGATTCAACTAGATTATGCAGATTATTTACTTACTTCGATTCCCAAGTAGATTGTATTGGATGTTAACAGCTCGCCGCTTAGATCTGATTCACGATGTCCTCCTGGAGTAGTATCACACCGTCGCAGTCGCGAGACAGTCAAAGAGTGCCGTCTCGAGTGCTCTACCACTGCATACTTATAACACGTCTCGCGTACCCAAGCTAATGATTACCCCGCGAGATTCTCCCTCCGGCGGTCTCCTTGCAAGAAGCGCGCTAAGTACTAATCTAGCATATGCACTTTTAGTTATGCCCAAGTCGCATATCAAAATTTTGCTCAGTTTATGGAGGTTGCAATTTTCTTCTCAGATTAAATGCATTTCTTCTGTGCTTTAAGATATAAATTAATTTCCTTTTCGCTCCAAATCTTTGTTGACACGCCACCTCCTTAAAAGGGTTCAGCGTCCTGCGTCTAAATTAACTCGCTTGGCTTGGGGTCATAAATTTGTCTCATGAGAATGCAGAGATTTCCTAATTATTTAGCTGTTCCATTCCCACGAGCACTGCACCACTCAACTACTCACAGGCAATAAATTAAATTACAAATTAAGATACAATTATCTAAAAGGTTCTTCGGGTGGTCTTGAATGTACGTGATACCATGGCTAAAATCATGCCTCTATAACAATGACCGATAACGTTCAATACATATATGTAAGGAAAATAACACTTCGAAAATAAAATTGTCATTCTCTCACTCACTATGTCAACTGAAAGCCATGATAATTGATCAATATTATCCACTAGGTCAACTGAAGCCCATGGTAATGGATCAATGTTATCCACTAGGTAAACTGAAACCCATGATTATTGATCAATATTATCCACTAGGTCAACTGAAACCCATGATAGTTGATCAATGTTATTCACAAAGTCAACTTAAACCCATGATAATTGATCAATGTTGTCCACCATGTCAACTGAAACCCAGGATAATTGATCAATGTTACTCACAAAGTCAACTGAAACCCATGATAATTGATCAATGTTGTCCACCAGGTAAACTGAAACCCATGATTATTGATCAATATTATCCACTAGGTCAACTGAAACACATGATAATTGATCAATGTTATTCACAAAGTCTACTTAAACCCATGATAATTCATGAATGTTGTCCACCAGGTCAACTGAAACCCATGATAATTGATCAATGTTGTCCACTAGGTCAACTGAAACACATGATAATTGATCAATGTTGTCCACTAGGTCAACTGAAACCCATGATAATTGATCAATGTTGTCCACTAGGTCAACTGAAACACATGATAATTTATCAATGTTGTCCACTAGGTCAACTGAAACCCATGATAATTGATCAATGTTGTCCACCAGGTCAACTGAAACCCATGATAATTGATCAATGTTTTCCACCAATCAACTGAAACCCGTGGTAATGCATCAATGTTATCCACCAAGTCAACTGAAACCCATAATTGTTGATTAATGTTATCCACTAGGTCACTGAAACCCATGATTATTGATCAATGTTGTCCACTAGGTCAACTGAAACCCATGATAATTGATCAATGTTGTCCACTAGTTCAACTGAAACCCATGATATTTGATCAATGTTATCCACAGGTCAACTGAAACCCATGATAATTGATCAATATTGTCCACTAGGTCAACTGAAACCCATGATAATTGATCAATGTTGTCCACTAGTTCAACTGAAACCCATGATAATTGATAAATGTTGTCCACTAGGTCAACTGAAACCCATGATAATTGATCAATGTTATCCACTAGGTCAACTGAAACCCATGATAATTGATAAATGTTGTCCACTAGGTCAACTGAAACCCATGATAATTGATCAATGTTGTCCACCAGGTCAACTGAAACCCATGATAATTGATCAATATTGTCCACTAGGTAAACTGAATCCCATGATAATTGATCAATGTTGTCCACTAGTTCAACTGAAACCCATGATAATTGATCAATGTTGTCCACTAGTTCAACTGAAACCCATGATAATTGATCAATGTTGTCCACCAGGTACTGAAACCCATGATAATTGATCAATGTTGTCCACTAGTTCAACTGAAACCCATGATAATTGATCAATGTTGTCCACTAGGTAAACTGAAACCCATGATAATTGATCAATGTTATCCACCAGGTGAACTGAAACCCATGATAATTGATCAATGTTGTCCACTAGTTCAACTGAAACCCATGATAATTGATCAATGTTGTCCACTAGGTCAACTGAAACCCATGATAATTGATCAATATTGTCCACTAGGTAAACAGAAACCCATGATAATTGATCAATGTTATCCACCAGGTGAACTGAAACCCATGATAATTGATCAATGTTGTCCACTAGTTCAACTGAAACCCATGATAATATATCAATGTTGTCCACTAGTTCAACTGAAACCCATGATAATTGATCAATGTTGTCCACTAGGTAAACTGAAACCCATGATAATTGATCAATGTTATCCACCAGGTGAACTGAAACCCATGATAATTGATCAATGTTGTCCACTAGTTCAACTGAAACCCATGATAATTGATCAATGTTGTCCACTAGGTCAACTGAAACCCATGATTATCGATCAATATTATCCACTAGGTCAACTGAAACCCATGATAGTTGATCAATGTTATTCACAAAGTCAACTTAAACACATGATAATTGATCAATGTTGTCCACCATGTCAACTGAAACCCAGGATAATTGATCAATGTTACTCACAAAGTCAACTGAAACCCATGATAATTGATCAATGTTGTCCACCAGGTAAACTGAAACCCATGATTATTGATCAATATTATCCACTAGGTCAACTGAAACACATGATAATTGATCAATGTTATTCACAAAGTCCACTTAAACCCATGATAATTCATGAATGTTGTCCACCAGGTCAACTGAAACCCATGATAATTGATCAATGTTGTGCACTAGGTCAACTGAAACACATGATAATTGATCAATGTTGTCCACTAGGTCAACTGAAACCCTTGATAATTGATCAATGTTGTCCACTAGGTCAACTGAAACACATGATAATTGATCAGTGTTGTCCACTAGGTCAACTGAAACCCATGATAATTGATCTATGTTGTCCACAAGGTCAACTGAAACCCATGATAATTGATCAATGTTTTCCACCAGGTCAACTGAAACCCGTGGTAATGGATCAATGTTATCCACCAAGTCAACTGAAACCCATAATTGTTGATTAATGTTATCCACTAGGTCACTGAAACCCATGATTATTGATCAATGTTGTCCACTAGGTCAACTGAAACCCATGATTATTGATTAATGTTATCCACCAGGTCAACTGAAATCCATGATAATTGATCAATGTTGTCCACTAGGTCAACTGAAACCCATGATAATTGATCAATGTTGTCCACCAGGTCAACTGAAACCCATGATAATTGATCAATGTTTTCCACCAGTTCAACTGAAACCCGTGGTAATGGATCAATGTTATCCACCATGTCAACTGAAACCCATAATTGTTGATTAATGTTATCCACTAGGTGAACTGAAACCCATGATAATTGATCAATGTTGTCCACTAGTTCAACTGAAACCCATGATAATTGATCAATGTTGTCCACTAGGTAAACTGAAACCCATGATAATTGATCAATGTTATCCACCAGGTGAACTGAAACCCATGATAATTGATCAATGTTGTCCACTAGTTCAACTGAAACCCATGATAATTGATCAATGTTGTCCACTAGGTCAACTGAAACCCATGATAATTGATCAATGTTGTCCACTAGTTCAACTGAAACCGATGATAATTGATAAATGTTGTCCACTAGGTCAACTGAAACCCATGATAATTGATCAATGTTATCCGCTAGGTCAACTGAAACCCATGATAATTGATAAATGTTGTCCACTAGGTCAACTGAAACCCATTTAATTGATCAATGTTGTCCACCAGGTCAACTGAAACTCATGATAATTGATCAATATTGTCCACTAGGTAAACTGAAACCCATGATAATTGATCAATGTTGTCCACTAGTTCAACTGAAACCCATGATAATTGATCAATGTTGTCCACTAGTTCAACTGAAACCCATGATAATTGATCAATGTTGTCCACCAGGTAAACTGAAACCCATGATAATTGATCAATGTTGTCCACTAGTTCAACTGAAACCCATGATAATTGATCAATGTTGTCCGCTAGGTAAACTGAAACCCATGATAATTGATCAATGTTATCCACCAGGTGAACTGAAACCCATGATAATTGATCAATGTTGTCCACTAGTTCAACTGAAACCCGTGATAATTGATCGATGTTGTCCACTAGGTCAACTGAAACCCATGATAATTGATCAATATCGTCCACTAGGTAAACTGAAACCCATGATAATTGATCAATGTTATCCACCAGGTGAACTGAAACCCATGATAATTGATCAATGTTGTCCACTAGTTCAACTGAAACCCATGATAATTGATCAATGTTGTCCACTAGTTCAACTGAAACCCATAATAATTGATCAATATTGTCCACTAGGTAAACTGAAACCCATGATAATTGATCAATGTTATCCACCAGGTGAACTGAAACCCATGATAATTGATCAATGTTGTCCACTAGTTCAACTGAAACCCATGATAATTGATCAATGTTGTCCACTAGGTCAACTGAAACCCATGATAATTGATCAATGTTGTCCACCAGGTCAACTGAAACCCATGATAATTGATCAATATTGTCCACTAGGTAAACTGAAACCCATGATAATTGATCAATGTTATCCACCAGGTGAACTGAAACCCATGATAATTGATCAATGTTGTCCACTAGTTCAACTGAAACCCATGATAATTGATTAATGTTGTCCACTAGGTCAACTGAAACCCATGATAATTGATCAATGTTGTCCACCAGGTCAACTGAAACCCATGATAATTGATCAATATTGTCCACTAGGTAAACTGAAGCCCATGATAATTGATCAATGTTATCCACCAGGTGAACTGAAACCCATGATAATTGATCAATGTTGTCCACCAGGTCAACTGAAACCCATGATAATTGATCCATATTGTCCACTAGGTCAACTGAAACCCATGATAATTGATCAATGTTGTCCACTAGGTCAACTGAAACCCATGATAATTGATCAATGTTGTCCACCAGGTCAACTGAAACCCATGATAATTGATCAATATTGTCCACTAGGTAAACTGAAACCATGATAATTGATCAATGTTGTCCACTAGGTCAACTGAAACCCATGATAATTGATCAATGTTGTCCACCAGGTCAACTGAAACCCATGATAATTGATCAATATTGTCCACTAGGTCAACTGAAACCCATGATAAATGATCAATGTTGTCCACTGAGTCAACTGAAACCCATGATAATTGATCAATGTTGTCCACTACGTCAAGTGAAACCCATGATTGTTGATTAATGTTATCCACCAGCCCAACTGAAACACATGATAACTGATCAATGTTGTCCACCAGGTCAACTCAAACCCATCATAACTGATCAATGTTATCCACCATGTCAACTGAAACCCATGATTGTTGATTAATGGTATCCACCAGCCCAAATGAAACCCATGATTATTGATCAATTTTATCCACCAGGTAAACTGAAATCCATGATAATTGATCAATGTTGTCCACTAGGTCAACTGAAACCCATGATAACTGATCAATGTTGTCAACTAGGTCAACTGAAAACCATGATAATTGATCAATGTTGTCCACTAGGTAAACTGAAACCCATGATAACTGATCAATGTTTTCCACTAGGTCAAATGAAACCCATGATAACTGATCAATGTTGTACACCTGGTCAACTGAAACCCATGGTCACTGATCAATGTTGTCAACTAGGTCAACTGAAACTCATGATAATTGATCAATGTTGTCCACCAGGTCAACTGAAACCCATGATAACTGATCAATGTTGTCCACCAGGTCAACTCAAACCCATCATAACTGATCAATGTTATCCACTAGGTCAACTGAAACCCATGATAATTGATCAATGTTGTCAACTAGGTCAATTGAAACCTATGATAACTGATCAATGTTGTCCACTAGTTCAACTGAAACCCATGATAATTGATCAATGTTGTCCACTAGGTCAACTGAAACCCATGATAATTGATCAATGTTGTCCACTAGGTAAACGGAAACCCATGATAATTGATCAATGTTGTCCACCAGGTCAACTGAAACCCATTATAACTGATCAATGTTGTCCACTAAGTAAACTGAAACCCGTGATAATTGATCAATGTTGTCCACCAGGTCAACTGAAACCCATGATTATTGACCAATGTTGTCTACCAGGTAAACTGAAACCCATGATAATTGATCAATGTTGTCCACCAGGTCAACTGAAACCCATGATAACTGATCAATGTTGTCCACTAGGTAAACTGAAACCCGTGATAATTGATCAATGTTGTCCACCAGGTCAACTGAAACCCATGATAATTGATCAATGTTGTCCACTAGGTCAAATTAAACCCATGATAATTGATCAATGTTGTCCACTAGGTCAACTGAAACCCATGATAATTGATCAATGTTGTCCACCAGGTCAACTGAAATAGATGATAATTGATCAATGTTGTCCACTAGGTCAACTGAAACCCATGATAATTGATCAATGTTGTCCACTAGGTCAACTGAAATCCATGATAATTGATCAATGTTGTCCACTAGGTCAACTGAAACCCATGATAATCGATCAATGTTGTCCACCAGTTCAACTGAAACCCATGATTATTGACCAAGGTTTTCCACCAGGTCAACTGAAACCCGTGGTAATGGATCAATGTTATCCACCATGTCAACTGAAACCCATGATTGTTGATTAATGTTATCCACTAGGTCACTGAAACCCATGATAATTGATCAATGTTGTCCACTAGGTAAACTGAAACCCATGATAGTTGATCAATGTTATCCACCAGGTCAACTGAAACCCATGATTGTTGATCACTGCTATGCACTAGGTCAACTGAAACCCATGATAATTGATCAATGTTATCCACCAGGTCAACTGAAACCCATGATAATTGATCAATGTTATCCACCAGGTCAACTGAAACCCATGATAATTGATCAATGTTATCCACCAGGTCAACTGAAACCCATGATAATTGATCAATGTTGTCCACTAGGTAAACTGAAACCCATGATAATTGATCAATGTTATCCACCAGGTCAACTGAAACCCATGATAATTGATCAATGTTGTCCACTAGGTCAAGTGAGACCCATGATAACTGATCAATGTTGGTCACTAGGTAAACTGAAACCCATGATATTTGATCAATGTTGTCAACTAGGTCAACTGAAACCAACGATAATTGATCAATGTTGTCCACTAGGTCAAGTGAGACCCATGATAACTGATCAATGTTGGTCACTAGGTCAATTGAAACTCATGATAATTGATCAATGTTGTCCACCAGGTCAACTGAAACCCATGATAACTGATCAATGTTGTAAACCAGGTCAACTGAAACCCATGATAACTGATCAATGTTGTCCACCAGGTCGACGCAAACCCATCATAACTGATCAATGTTATCCACTAGGTAAACTGAAACCCATGATAATTGATCAATGTTGTCCACCAGTTCAACTGAAACCCATGATATTTGATCAATGTTGTCCACCAGGTCAACTGAAACCCATAATTGTTGATTAATGTTATCCACTAGGTCACTGAAACCCATGATTATTGATCAATGTTGTCCACTAGGTCAACTGAAACCCATGATTATTGATTAATGTTATCCACCAGGTCAACTGAAACCCATAATTGTTGATTAATGTTATCCACTAGGTCAC
The DNA here is from genome assembly GCF_040414725.1 of Anabrus simplex. Classification (NCBI taxonomy): domain Eukaryota; kingdom Metazoa; phylum Arthropoda; class Insecta; order Orthoptera; family Tettigoniidae; genus Anabrus; species Anabrus simplex. Next base: position 451,813,148 of record NC_090268.1, on the reverse strand, counting down.
TGAAACCCATGATTATTGATCAATGTTGTCCACTAGGTCAACTGAAACCCATGATTATTGATTAATGTTATCCACCAGGTCAACTGAAATCCATGATAATTGATCAATGTTATCCACTAGGTCAACTGAAACGCATGATAATTGATCAATGTTGCCAACTAGGTCAATTGAAACCTATGATAACTGATCAATGTTGTCCACTAGGTAAACTGAAACCCATGATAATTGATCAATGTTGTCCACTAGGTCAACTGAAACCCATGATAATTGATCAATGTTGTCCACTAGGTAAACGGAAACCCATGATAATTGATCAATGTTGTCCACCAGGTCAACTGAAACCCATGATAACTGATCAATGTTGTCCACTAAGTAAACTGAAACCCGTGATAATTGATCAATGTTGTCCACCAGGTCAACTGAAACCCATGATTATTGACCAATGTTGTCCACCAGGTAAACTGAAATCCATGATAATTGATCAATGTTGTCCACCAGGTCAACTGAAACCCATGATAACTGATCAATGTTGTCCACTAGGTAAACTGAAACCCGTGATAATTGATCAATGTTGTCCACCAGGTCAACTGAAACCCATGATAATTGATCAATGTTGTCCACTAGGTCAAATTAAACCCATGATAATTGATCAATGTTGTCCACTAGGTCAACTGAAACCCATGATAATTGATCAATGTTGTCCACCAGGTCAACTGAAATAGATGATAATTGATCAATGTTGTCCACTAGGTCAACTGAAACCCATGATAATTGATCAATGTTGTCCACTAGGTCAACTGAAATCCATGATAATTGATCAATGTTGTCCACTAGGTCAACTGAAACCCATGATAATTGATCAATGTTGTCCACCAGTTCAACTGAAACCCATGATTATTGACCAAGGTTTTCCACCAGGTCAACTGAAACCCGTGGTAATGGATCAATGTTATCCACCATGTCAACTGAAACCCATGATTGTTGATTAATGTTATCCACTAGGTCACTGAAACCCATGATAATTGATCAATGTTGTCCACTAGGTAAACTGAAACCCATGATAGTTGATCAATGTTATCCACCAGGTCAACTGAAACCCATGATTGTTGATCACTGCTATGCACTAGGTCAACTGAAACCCATGATAATTGATCAATGTTATCCACCAGGTCAACTGAAACCCATGATAATTGATCAATGTTATCCACCAGGTCAACTGAAACCCATGATAATTGATCAATGTTATCCACCAGGTCAACTGAAACCCATGATAATTGATCAATGTTGTCCACTAGGTAAACTGAAACCCATGATAATTGATCAATGTTATCCACCAGGTCAACTGAAACCCATGATAATTGATCAATGTTGTCCACTAGGTCAAGTGAGACCCATGATAACTGATCAATGTTGGTCACTAGGTAAACTGAAACCCATGATATTTGATCAATGTTGTCAACTAGGTCAACTGATACCAATGATAATTGATCAATGTTGTCCACTAGGTCAAGTGAGACGCATGATAACTGATCAATGTTGGTCACTAGGTCAACTGAAACTCATGATAATTGATCAATGTTGTCCACCAGGTCAACTGAAACCCATGATAACTGATCAATGTTGTAAACCAGGTCAACTGAAACCCATGATAACTGATCAATGTTGTCCACCAGGTCAACGCAAACCCATCATAACTGATCAATGTTATCCACTAGGTAAACTGAAACCCATGATAACTGATCAATGTTGTCCACTAGGTAAACTGAAACCCATGATAATTGATCAATGTTGTCCACCAGGTCAACTGAAACCCATGATAACTGATCAATGTTGTCCACCAGGTCAACTCAAACCCATCATAACTGATCAATGTTATCCAATAGGTAAACTGAAACCCATGATAATTGATCAATGTTGTCCAGTAGGTCAACTGAAACCCATGATAATTGATCAATGTTGTCCACTAGGTAAACTGAAACCCATGATTATTGATCAATGTTGTCCACCAGGTCAACAGAAACCCATGATAACTGATCAATGTTGTCCACTAGGTAAACTGAAACCCATGATAATTGATCAATGTTGTCCACTAGGTCAACTGAAACCCATGATAACTAATCAATGTTTTCCACTGGGTAAACTGATACCCATGATAATTGATCAATGTTGTCCACTAGGTCAACTGAAACCCATGATAACTGATCAATGTTGTCCACTGGGTAAACTGAAACCCATGATAATTGATCAATGTTGTCCACTAGGTCAACTGAAGCCCATGATAATTGATCAATGTTGTCCACTAGGTAAACTGAAACCCATGATAATTGATCAATGTTGTCCACTAGGTCAACTGAAACCCATGATAACTGATCAATGTTGTCCACTGGGTAAACTGAAACCCATGATAATTGATCAATGTTGTCCACTAGGTAAACTGAAACCCATGATAATTGATCAATGTTGTCCACTAGGTCAACTGAAACCCATGATTATTGATCAATGTTGTCCACTAGGTCAACTGAAACCCATGATTATTCATCACTGTTATGCACTAGGTTAACTGAAACCCATGATAATTGATCAATGTTGTCCACCAGGTCAACTGAAACCCATGATTATTGATCACTGTTATGCACTAGGTCAACTGAAACACATGATAATTGATCAATGTTGTCCACCAGGTCAACTGAAACCCATGATTATTGATCAATGTTGTCCACTAGGTTAACTGAAACCCATGATAATTGATCAATTTTGTCCACCAGGTCAACTGAAACCCATGATTATTGATCACTGTTATGCACTAGGTTAACTGAAACACATGATAATTGATCAATGTTGTCCACTAGGTCAACTGAAACCCATGATAATTGATCTATGTTGTCCACTAGGTAAACTGAAACCCATGATAATTGATCTATGTTGTTCACTAGGTTAACTGAAACCCAAGATTATTGATCACTGTTATGCACTAGGTCAACTGAAACACATGATAATTGATCAATGTTGTCCACCAGGTCAACTGAAACCCATGATTATTGATCAATGTTATCCACTAGGTTAACTGAAACCCATGATAATTGATCAATTTTGTCCACCAGGTCAACTGAAACCCATGATTATTGATCACTGTTATGCACTAGGTTAACTGAAACACATGATAATTGATCAATGTTGTCCACTAGGTCAACTGAAACCCATGATAATTGATCAATGTTGTCCACTGGGTAAACTGAAACACATGATAATTGATCAATGTTTTCCACTGGGTAAACTGAAACACATGATAATTGATCAATGTTGTCCACTAGGTCAACTGAAACCCATGATAATTGATCTATGTTGTTCACCCGGTCAACTGTAACCCATGATAATTGATCAATGTTGTTCACCCGGTCAACTGAAACCCATGATAATTGATCAATGTCGTCCACTAGGTCAACTGAAACCCATGATAATTGATCAATGTTGTCCACCAGGTCAACTGAAACCCATGATAATTGATCAATGTTGTCCACTAGGTCAACTGAAACCCATGATTATTGATCACTGTTATGCACTAGGTTAACTGAAACCCATGATAATTGATTAATGTTGTCCACTAGGTAAACTGAAACCCATGATAATTGATCAATGTTGTCCACTAGGTAAACTGAAACCCATGATAATTGATCAATGTTGTCCACTGGGTAAACTGAAACCCATGATAATTGATCAATGTTGTCCACTAGGTAAACTGAAACCCATGATAATTGATCAATGTTATCATTCGATTTGATTCATTTAATATTTGTTTCTATTAAGTACCAATGCTTTATTTGTAAATCAATAAAGTCGGCCTGTTTGAAAGTTAATCCAACTCCACTCATAAAGTTATTAACATAAAACAGTATTCTTTCGTAAACGCGAACTCCAAATAAATGCATATTGAGTGTTGAAGTATCATTACATCATTCGATAAATTCATATTGACGACTTCGTTACAACAGATTTTGCCGACGTCAATTTTATTAAGTCATTTAATTAATTACCTCTTATTGGGCATCAAGATCAATAATTTATTAACATTATTCCAAATATAATGTACCTGTGCTATCTATATCAAATTAATTTATAGTGACAGTTCATCAAACATTTAATTACGTTACTTACTGTACATTAATTCATTAATTGTTATTATATGAACATCTCTCGTGGCCATCAAAGAGCAACTATCATGAAACAAACCTGCACTGACGAGTTCATCGGAGACAACTACTACACAATACTAACTCCGCACGTACAATATCAGTGTTTTATTTATTTATTTAATCGTGTCAGAAACATACATTATATCTTACCAGAACAATTACACATCTGGTGCTATAGCCATTAATTCTGATGATGGCAGGTAACGATGTGATTGAGCTCTACATAAATACAAATGTAATTAAATATGGTGTGACCAATATGCGGCTAATTCACGTGCTTCCTTGGTAGTGTCGATCACATTCTGGAGGGAGCAAGTGTTGGACATAAGTTACAAACAGGAAGATGGCTCGTTGTCTGTTCTTCACCACATTCACATAGAGTGGAGTCACAGACAAAACCCCACTTTCTCATGTTGGTCTTTGTTCTTCCAACTCTTGAACGCAACCTGTTGAACGTCTTCCATGTTGACCTGCTCTGCTCGTGTCTTGGAGGAAGTCTTGCGGAAGGCGTCATCCATTATGCAAGGTAGCTGAATCTAGAAAGCCATGAATTCACCCTGAATTTCGATGGTGATTCAGTGAGGTTTTCAGTTGTATGGAGAAAGCTTTTCCTAGACTTGAGCCGTTGGGCTGGGCTGCTGGTTGGTACCCGTATACAGTATGGGCTATCGGGATCAGTGCTTTATGAACACCCATGGCGAATATCTGGAGGTGGGATACCTGCTAGACAAGTGGTGTAGATCTCAAACATCCTGTAATGAGTCTGCAGGTCTCATTTAAGGCAACGTCCACTCGATTAGCATGACTAGATCTACACCAGACACGGCAGGCGTATTCTGCTGTTGAATAACAGAGAGCTCTTGCTGAAGTTAGTATGCGCCCCCCAGGTTGAACCCGATAATTTCCGGATAATATTGTTCCTTGAAAATATCACCCTTTTGGTGTTCAGACAGTGTTTTCTACAGGTTAGTGTTCGGTCAAGAGTTACTCCTAGATATTTGGGAGTGAAGCAGTGTTCTATTATTTTACCTTCCCAAATCACTTGCAATTTTCTTCCCGGCTGACGATTTTGCAGGCGGAAGGCACAGGCTTGTGTTTTTGATGGGTTTGGCTTTAGTAGGTTCTCTTGGTAATAACTATTTAGAATTTGTAGAGCATGGGAGAGCTTCTCTTCATCAAGTTCAAACGTTTCCTCTTGAGCTGCCAGAGCGACATCATCTGCATAAATAAAGCTCTTTGTCCATTGTGGGCGAGGCTGTTCATTGGTGTAGATGTTCAAGAGTACAGGAGATAGCACACTCCCTTGTGGAAGTTTCTCCATCTACTCGCCTGGCCTTGAAACTCAACAAAAAGCCTTCCGTTCTGTAGAAATCACTCAATCTTTTGGGTGAGTTTATAGTCCTTAGTTATACTGTGAACTTTACGAAGCAGTATACGGTGCTTAGCTGTATCGTAGGCTGATGCCAAGTCAACAAAGTCTACTCCAGTGACTTTGTTGGTTTTATGGCCGTCTTCGATATATTGTGTGAGGTGCAGTACTTGGGAAGTACAACTTCTCCCTGGTCGAAAGCCGGCTTGTTCTGGTATGAGTAGTGGGTCTATCACTTCAGATAGTCGGTCCAGAATCATTCTTTCTAAGAATTTGTATAAATGGCACAACAAAGAGACTAAATAAAACAAAATCTCTAGCGTTGGGCCCTACGCCATACGAATAACACAAAATCCCCCAAAACTTATATCTATACTGAATCTACTGCAGCGGGAACAGAACCCCTACTTCAAACATGACAGCCACACGGGACTGAGTCCACAGATTATTACAACCACAAATCAAAATATACACTAAACACAATTCACATATATTAACATAACCATCAGGAAATCCCAAGTTCATTCACCTGGTCGAGAGTCGAGAGTCGAAGTTACGTTCCTCGAGTTATTTCATTACAGTGACCTAAAAATCCCTACCTTTAACTAGAGTATTACAAATGACGTTAACTATTTAAATATCTATATGCTGTGGCCTAACTGATCAATTTGGATTAAATAATAAATGACACCGTAAGTATTCTTTTATGACACTGTTTGATCGGGGTTTATTTTTTAACACGAAACGCAGAGTAGTAGAGAAATCTCATCTTGGTATATAAACACATCTATTTCGTTCGCGTCTCAGCGGTATAACTCTCATCACTCAACAATATCTCTGTGTTTTCGGCTAGCTTATCTAATTTCTCCCAAATAGCACTCCATATACAATAGTTCAGCCTTCACTGGGCTTATAACCAAAATTATACCTTGCATTCTACATTTCAAAATACACAATATCTGGCCCTCAATCATCATATCCACTGGTTCAAATCTCAGCAGGAATCACACCATTATTCATCAAGAACACAATCTCTTTTCATTCAAATATACTTGACGATATCTCGTTTCACATTATCGTTGGTTCACTGCCTCTCACTAGCATTCTGAGTGTTAAAGTGTCCTATCTCAAACAAGCCTCCAACTAAACTGCAGGATGAAGCATAAAAATATATAAAGTAACTCACAGCACTTATCGAAGAACAAAACTCTAAATATCACTGTAATGTTCATTGATGGTCACTGGTTCATATCCGCAGCACAATATAAATTAACTTTTCTCGAAGATTATGAATACTCATGCAACGTGCCATTAGTACAACTAACATGCCTCAATAACTACTCAAATGTACTAAATGCCAACACCTACATCATTTCAGAGGATCGTATAACACAACACACTCTTAGGAATACATTTTAAAGATCACAATAAGATTAACACACGCAGATTATATACACAAAATACACACCCCAAAGGCATTAGTACTAAAAAATTAACTATCTATATCTACCTGACCCTTGCTAGGTTTAAAATCAAATGAAACTTAACCATCACATGCAAGGAGTTATTATTTACAAATTTACATAACAGTCTGTTATTGGAATGAGATAAAATCAGATGTACTCATTTTAGTCCGGTTTGCTCCATGTTCAGCCACGCACCACCTCAGCCATCAGGTCGGCCCATCGATGCAGTGCTCGCTAAATCATGACGGAAGGACTACCGTCTGTGAAAATTCTCCTCTTGAGGTCCATGTTCTTGTCACAGTTTGCGTACGGCACAGTTGATACACTGAGCATACAAGAAAATACAAGTTAATTGAGGTACAAATTATACACACAAAAATGCATTATTCTCAATCACGTTCAGTTTCCGGAACAGTTTAATGATTATCGTATCTCAGCAAGAATCCACGATTCCATGGTATTGTTTAAGAGAAAGTACAGCTAGGCAACCATCATCTGTTGAAGCTAATAGTGGTGGAGATTATTGTTTAAGATGGTGGTGGTCGTGGTGATTATTGTTTTAAGAGGAAGTACAACTGGGCAACCATCCTCTATATAACACTAATCAGAGAGAAAAAATGGAAGGGATCCGACACTTCGAAAGATGAAGATATTGGCCAAAGGAAGGCAAGGGCCACGAAGGGCATGAAAATGAAAGACTCCCTAGCCCTCGCAAACATAATAGCGTCGGGGCCGGAAAAGAACAAGAGTTGACCAAGGGAGGTCGGATAGGATAGATGAACGTGAGGAACCTGGCACAAGTAATTGGAAGCAATGCCAGGACTCAGCTAAGGGCCCCGTGGTCGCCAACCCACGCTCCGAAGTTCAGAGCCCCTGGGGCCCCTTTTAGTCGCCTCTTACGACAGGCAGGGGATACCGTGGGTGTTATTCTACCGCCCCCACCCACAGGGAGGAATATTGTTTAAGAGAAAGTACAGCTAGGCAACCATCATCTGTTGAAGCTAATAGTGGTGGTGATTATTTTTTTACGAGAAGGTCGGAGTAAAAGGGATCGAGGCGCAATAATGAGGAAGCACTGACCAGCCGCCCTTCTGACTGCTTACAGGATCTCAAAGTACTGTCGTGCGCAGCACGGAACAACTCCATCTACCTGGTGGTGAATGTGGCCGAGGAGGTGCCATGTTCGTCCCTCAAAGGCCGATGTGCTTGTCCCTCTGAAGGCAAATGTCCGGGCTTGCACCAACCGTGTCCAAAAAGTGGCAGCTTCATTTACAACAGCAATGTGGCGTTCGACCGCAAGGGAACAGTCATCGCAAGGTAAGAGCCTGTAAGTTAGACAAAACGCCTTTTACTTGCCAAATAGAGAGAAAAATGTTTCCATACATTTAGGAGCGGTGGGACCAATTACTGTTTTGCTTTCCTTTTGTCTATTTTAGCTTGCATTGCCTGGTAGAATTGTGAACGTTTTCTTAGTTTTCATGGATATTTTCGTCCACCTCTGTGGTGTAGTGGTTAGTGTGATCAGCTACCACCCCTAGAAGCACAGGTTCGATTCGTAGCTCTGCAACGAAATTTGAAAAGTGGTTCGAGGATGGGAACTTGATCTACTGACCCTCGGTAAGTCAATTGATTAGTGGGGAGCTCGATTCCTGCTTCAGCCATCCTCAAAGTGGATTCAAACTTCTCCAGGCAAATGGTACCTAAGGTAAGGCTACGGCCCTTCCTTCCCTCTCCCTTGTATATTCTTTCCAATCATCCCGTCCCCCACAAGGCCCCTATTAAGCATAGCAGGTAAGGCCGACTTGGCGAGCCACTGGTCCTCCTACCCACTTGTATACCCAGACCTAAAGTCTCACGCTCGAGGACCCTGCCCTTGAGGTGGTAGAGGTGGGATCCGTTGCTGAGTCCGAAGGGAAAACCAACCCTGTAGGATAAACGAGTTAAGAAAGGAAGAAAGGTATAGTGAATGTGAAAGTTCCGTTAGCTGTACTATAGTCTATCATAGGCAAAGAAAATTATTTATGTTGACAATTAGGCCGAACTGATGTTAGGATGACTTCTTCGTTCAAGTTACTTACAGGAGGTAGATAACCCAGTAGGCCTAATCTTTCACGTTAGTTGTTCATGTTTTAAGTGGATCATATTGAAGGATATGAAATGACACGGAAGGTGGATATCAGTTTGGCCTATGGCGACAACTTGATGACTCTACTCAAAGTCTTGCCACTTGAAAGTGGGTGAACACTGGATTTTGAAATATTTTAAATATTTAGGACATAGGTGGCTCACGGCCCACGGTTGATGCTAAGGATGCTTTTGATCGAATCACTGAGGAGCCAGGTCGTATATTTCAGTCTGTTTCTCATTTAGAAATTAGAAATTATTAGCTTCGATGGATTTTAGTGAATATTCAAAACAGTTCCCTCTGAAAGGAGTTAACACCATGTGTGACATATACAGGCTAGCAGACAAGAGCACACTAATGACTGAGCTTAGCTTTCTGTATGAAGAAACTGATTTGAGAGAGACTGACGGCGCTTTCTTCAACTAATCCTGAAGAACAAATTGCAAGATACCTTCGCCCAAATAACAGAATTGCTCAGGATGTTGATTACGATTCCAATAGCCACTACAGAAGCGCAGTAATGAACTCTATCCATACAACAAAATGTGAAACTGCTATTACAAGAAGTGGGGACTTTAATCAGAAGATGTCACTACTGAAGTATTGTGTAATTGTGTTGTTGTGAAGTTGCCTAAACTGACTGGATTTATTTGCTTTGTGTTTGTTTACTTCAAGAAGTTTGGACATTTCCCCATAGTTGTCACTACTGGTCATGCACTCTGATGCAAGGGAACAGAAGTTTTTATTGAAATGTTGTGTTCATGGGTTATCTCTATTAAATCAACTTTCATTTGTTTGTCTTATATATTTCAAAGTTTGCAACACTCCTTTCTCATTCCGCCAGTTTCGAATCTGCCAATAGGAATTTTCTGTAATTATTTTTCAGCCTAGCACAGACTTCTTTTTGGTTCATTGGGTGTAACTTTGGGTTCTGCCAATAAAATTGAAAGGGTGTGTCCGGAATAGTCCAGAATCCTCTCGAACCTTCCCTTCGTGTATATAAACTGCGGCTGCTATGGCTACCTTGGCATTTGATCGCCGAATTTCTAAGAGTGTGTGTTAAGACAGGAGGCGGGGCGCCTCACTCTTCACCAGGCAGTTCATCAGCCCAGGTAATGGCCATCAGTTTTATCTCTCTGTAGCCACCTCCGCCGACTTACACGAGGGGAAGATTCAAATTTCTAACTATATGACCAACCTTTTCTAAAATGTAAATTTTTGTTCAGATAATGTAAAACTTCATAAAGTCTTTAACTGTAAATTGAGGATATAGAGTTCGTTACCCTCTCGAGTTTGCCTTCAACTCGGTCTTGAGGTGAATACGATTTAGTACCGTATTTCTTTTCTGCAATGTATTAAATTAACTTTCTTTCGAGTCACCTCGGTAGCTTGGGATTAGCCCCTGCATCATCGGGCCGAGAGCCCTGTTAGGTTTTTAATACTTCATTATCCAGGAGTGCAAGTGTACGCCTCCATTCAGTTTGCGTTCGGGCCATTTACTTAACCTGTCCTGTTTCCACAAAGTCCAGTAGGTTGGGTAATTGATACCCCTGCGTAAAACAATTTTGTAAATTGTGCCTTGAGAGGCCACGAGACCATAAAGTTTTGTGCAATGTTGCCTTAAGCGGGCGGTTAAAATTGGATGAATGTTGGAGAGCAAGTGAGCTCCTTTCTAGTTTACTGTAATATTGAGGAGTGCCTCTGGAAGGCTGTAAATTTGTTGGAGCAAAGTGCTCTTGATTTCTGCCCTTATACCACTTCGAAATTGTAAACTAGGGGCTTGAAGCGCAGACTGTAACCTCATTATTTCACTGAGTGAAACATTTGTTAAGTTTGAAATTCTGAAAAAAATATAACATTTAGTTAAAGTTTTAACTCAGTTTCTGATACCATAGTTAGACCCTTTCAATACCCGCAGCTTCTTTCACCTCTTTCTGCTCCACGGATATCTCCAGAACAAAAGGATGAAAACGATCCTTAGTAGAGGAACCAAGTGCGTCCCACAGCCCGCCAATCAGAGGCCGCGGAGCGGGTCACATGACTGCTTACTAAGCAGCGTGGGAAATTTGAATTCGGCGGTGCACATTTGAATACCACGTGCTTTCGTTTTTAAACATAGCCACGTGCTCTTGTTTGTAAACAAAGCCACGTGCTCTTTTGACAGCTGTCAAGTGGCAGCTGGCATCTGTAACAAGACAGCATCGCTAACCTCAGTGCCACCAACTTGACGGCACTAAACCTTATAGGTGCCACCTTAGGCGCGTGGGCGTGTAAAATTTGAAATTCCACATACTTTTTTTACAGGTACCAAGCTGACAGCTGCCATCTTTAAACAAGACAGCATCGCTAACCTCATTGCTGCCATCTTGACGGCACTAAAGCTTATGGGTGCCACCTTAGGCACGTGGCCGCGCGAAATTTGAAATTCCAGGTGTTTTTTGACAGCTGTCATCTTCAAACAAGGACGCATCCCTAACCTCAGTGCTGCCATCTTGATGGCACTAAACCTCACGGCTATTACCTTAGACACGTGGTGGCGGTCAATTAGAAATTCCACGTGCTTTATTGACAGCTGTTAGCGGCCATCTTTAAAGAAGAGTGCATCGCGCTGGCATCTAGACGAGGCTAAATCTTCATGGCTGCTACCTTAGGCATGTGGGTGCGCGAATTTGGAATTCCACAGCTGTTATCTTAGGCTAACCAAAGTAAATGGTTAGGCTTTATCGACTTAGGGGGAGTGTGGGGTGGGTTTACTATATCTCCCCTTACCTAAAATAAGGGACGGGTGAGTGAGAGATGTGATCTCCCTCTCTCCCTAGAGGTGTACCGCCAGGCGAGGCAAGCAAGGGGCACATTGTCTTACACTCGTACGTTGAGTGGGTGGGAGAGAATGCTTAGAACAGCATGTGCGCGTGCACCTCCCGCTATCTACTGCTCGTTGATCTGTGCGCGCACACGCGATCGTTGCACGCTCTGTCAGAAGAAGTTTAGTACGATAGTCGATGCATGCATCATCGATAGGTGATGCGTACACGCTCTAGCGGTAGAAAATAAAAACTTCACAATATTTTAAGAATCTATTTTTTGTGTAGCTATCTCGACAGACTCTAACCTTATTGCTACAATGTTAAATACTCGATGTCGTTACCCACAACACGTGTTCAGATTACTAAATAAGTAATAACATAACAAGACTAGAATCGAACACTGTACTCGATGTCGTTACCTACAACACGTGTTCAGATTACTAAATAAGTAATAACATAACAAGACTAGAATCGAACACGGTACTCGATGTCGTTACTTAGAACATGTGTTCAGATTATTGATTGTTGTGTTCAGAACATGTTTACTGGTTAGCAGGCGATACCTTTGTTCTAAGAAGATGGATTCGAACAGAGAAAAAATGTATAACGCCTACTGTAATGATAACAAGACTAGAATTCTGAACAGCTTGCGCAAGATGGCGGCTATACATACGCTGTAATAACCTTCTCCTCCACCGCCACCTCCTCTTCCCGCTCTGTTAATGCATAGCTTTACAGGTAACGTACATCCTCTATCATTTGCCTAGTGCGAAAATAAAAACTACGGAAAGAAAACATATTGCACTTACCGTGTAGCTAACTCGCTTGGTAAAAAATAATTTCAAGATATGAATACAGGTAACTTACAACTTCTATGATTTGTTAAGTGCGAAAATCAGAAACTAAGGAAAAACACATATTGCACATACCGTACAGCCAACACGTTCAGTGATTGCAAATTTACAAAATATGAATACATCACAACACGAGTTATCGAGCAGAACACTGATATACGCATACACATCACTCCTTTTTTCATGAAACGGAACACACAGACAGGAATGTCGCGATATAGCCCGCACGATTTTTAATTTACTCAACACACACAGATATATGAATTACCTAAGATACTTACATGAAAAAGGGGGAGGAAAAAGACTAAATCATAATTTTTTTATGTATGCATGTAGTCTGCTCCAAGTTATAAGGGCAAATGAGAACAGTACTGTGAGTTCTGCTACTGCTTGCTAAAACGTGAATGAAAGTCACATGACAACACAGAAAAATACACATCACCTTAAAGACGTGATACTCCATAGGCTTTTGGGCTTATGCCGTGTCAAGAAAATAAGGTGAAATTCGCAACGTTTGCAGGGAACTCTGCCCTGCGTCCTCAGAAGAAATCTCGACTCTCCACGAGAAAGGCTTCTTAAACAATGACACTTTAAATTTGGAACGTTATAATAGAAGTAGAAAATGATACGTTCAATCGCCACCAGGTGGCCCCCAGGACGTGGCAATGCTAGCGTTCGAAGCGGGAGCTGGCCGAACCATTACAATCAGTCTAAGCGGTTCACATAACGTGTTTGCGTGACATATGACACATGACATTGTTAAATTGGGCGAACAAGAGGCGAAAGGAAAGCTCTGAAGGAACTTACAGATGATTCGGAACTGACCATTCTCCCAGCTGATAAGGGTAATGTGACAGTGGTTATGGACACTGACGAGTGTAAGAATAAGATCTCGGCTATATTGTTAGAGCCTGTTTACAGACTGAGCTCACGTGACCCCACCACTCGTGTGTCCAACGCCACCGTGAAGCTCTTAAGGCGATCTTCAATTCCAAAAGAAGAGGGTAAACATCTGTCCCCGGGAGATGCAGTGCCACCTAGATAATATGGACTGCCTAAGATCCATTAAAATGATGACCCCCTCAGACCTATTGTTAGTGCGATAGGTTCTCCTACGTATGCTGTGGTTAAATAGCTCAGCAAATTGCTTCAGCCACACATAGGACGTACTGAATCATACGTCAGGAACTCTTGGTATTTCGTCAACAAGCTGTCAACCATAACTCTTCAACCTAATGCACTTTTGGTGAGTTTCGATGTGGAGTCGTTGTTCACTAAAGTGCCGATTGACTCGATCATGTCTCTCATTGAACACCCGTTCCCTGAGGACATTACCAAGCTATTCTACCACTGCATGACGTCCAGCTATTTCTTGTGGGGGGGATTTTTACGAACAGACGGACGGAATGGCTATGGGAAGTCCACTTTCTCCCGTAGTGGCTAATTTCTTTATGGAGCATTTTGAGGAGGAGGCTATTGCTTCGGCGCCCGTCAAGCCTATGATATGGTGGAGGTATGTTGATGATGCATTTGTGGTCTGGACGGAAGTTCCTGAGAAACTTCATCTATTCCTAAACCACCTAAATCAGCAACATCCGTCAATAAAATTCACTATGGAGATGGAGTCGGACGGATGCCTTCCTTTCTAGGATGTTCTAGTGAGAAAGAAACCGGACGGCTCCCTAGGACACACCATCTATCATGAGCCTACCCACACAAATCGCTATCTCCATGCAGATTCTCACCACCATCCTGCACAAAAGCAAGGCATTCTCACGGCACTCGCCAAGAGGGCGAGACGAATCTGTGAGCCATCACATATCCAGGTGGAGATGGACACGCTCAAAGTCGCGTTCAAGGGTAATGGTTATAGCGATTTGCAGATTCATAGAGCCCTACATTTCAGAGAAACGACCAAGCAAAGCTCACAGAAGGAAGAAGTGCAGGGAACTGCCTACTTGACTTACATTCACAACATCACAGATCGAATTGCGAAGGTCCTCCGCAAACACAATGTAAAAACTGTGTTTTGCACCGCCACTAAAATTGCTCACAATCTGAGCAAAACCAAGGACTTTTACATCCTGGGGTATACGAAATTCCCTGTACTTGCGGTAAGTTATACATCGGCCAATCATGCCGGTCCATTGATACTCGTAACAAAGAACATGAACGTAATATTCGTCTCAACCAACCTGACAAATCGGCAATAGCTGAGCACGCGATGCCATGTTCCAAGATGCTCGAGCTCTTACCCACACTTGACACTACAGGTCCAGGATCATACGGGAAGTTGTGGAAAAACGTCGTAATCCTAACAATTTCAACAGGGACACCGGCTATCAATTAAGTAATACCTGGTTGCCAGCCATTAAGAATTTACGTAGGTAGTTCCCTTTCCGGTCCCTTCACTGTTGTTATTTCGTCTCGGTGTTTTCCAAATCCGTACGTTCCTCGTCGCCAGGCTTGTGTCTATGCCACACACCTGCCAATGTCATGTGTCACGCGAACACGTTATGTGAGCCGCTTAGACTGATTGTGACGGTTCGGCTAGCTCCCGCTTCGAACGCTAGCGTTGCCACGTCCTGGAGGCCACCTGGTGGCGATTGAACGTACCATTTTCTACTTCTATTATAACGTTCCAAATTTAAAGTGTCATTGTTTAAGAAGCCTTTCTCGTGGAGAGTCGAGATTTCTTCTGAGGACGCAGGGCACAGTTCCCTGCGAAACGTTACGAATTTCATCTTATTTTCTTGACACGGAATAAGCCCAAAAGCCTATAGAGTATCATGTCTTTAAGTACGGGCCGTGAAAGCAGTAATGCTTGTTCGTGCATAGTGAAGTAAGACACACACATTTAGTTTGAAATAAAATGATGGATACTGTGATTCAAATCCCGGTGACTTAATGTCCTGTTACTTGATAGACCTTAGGCGTTAGGAAGGGCATCCGGCCCTAAAACAGATTCTTATGTTTCTAGTAATTACATCTTAGCGTTGTTGTCAGGAAGACTATCCGGCAACGATGGAGCTGGAAAGGGCTAGGAACGGGAAGAAAGTGGCAGAGGCGTTAATTAAGGTACAGCCCCAGCATTTGCCTAGTGTGGAAAATGGGAAACTACGGATACTATGTTCAGGGCTGATGATTGTAGTTCGAACCCACTATCTCCCGAATACTGGATACTGGCCCCACTTAAGTGTAATGCATGCAGGTACAAACTTCTAGCTGTGTGAAGAAAACTACCTCACGCTTCTTTAGTGTGGCTAGGCTATCATAGCAGAGCTTGTTGTTGACAGGAAGACTATCCGGCGGTAAAACAGTATCTTTGGTGGCTATGATCGTTAAGGCATTGAAGTCTAAAACAGTCTGACACCTAGTTTAACCGGTTCGAGTCCCGTTGGTCGAAAAAATATTCACCATCAGAATGTTAGCCAGCAGTGTAGGGGAGGTGGTGGTATACAATTTCTAAACACTAGATTAAGTTCCAAACCTCTCCGCAGTGCTCATATCGAGTGAGGGATATGACGTGCTTGATGGTGATTCGTCCGTCGGATGGGGACGTTAAGCCTCGAGCAGACCTCTTGGTGCTTTTCGACAGGAGTAGGCTATGTGCCGGCACCGGGTTTCACCCTCTCCCAACTATCATATATCACGTCATTTATTTCATCTTATTAATTCCTGTGATGAGGTTGACGCCACGAAGGGCATCCGGTTATAAAAATCCGCCACGACAGTTTCATCTCACCTCATACCGACCCCGAAGGGAAACAGGAGAAGGGTTGGACACAAAATTCGTCATGACATTACTTAAAGTAATTATTTATTTTCCTGATACAGCACGTTAATGATGATAGAGGTGATTATTGTTTTAAGAGGAAGTACAGCTAGGCAACTAATCTCTATATAACACTAGTCAGAGCGAAAAAATAGAGCGGGATCAGATACTTTGAAAAATGAAGATATCGACTAAAGGAAGTCAACGGATACTGCTCTCCCCGAAGACCTGTATGAACGAAAGCTTAGGCAAAATCTCTATCCTTTTTTGTGAAGTAAAGAGACAGGCATCGTGTCTTGAAGTGACCTGACCCTAGGCCATTATTTATTGTAGAGGAGACATCGCTACGGCGGTAGACTTCTAGGGACAGAGGAAGAACACATCTCTCATTCACCCGTCCCTTATTTTTGGTAAGGGGAGATATAGGAAAGAGGACTACCTCTTTAAACACCCCCTATACTTCCCCGAAGTCAATAAAGCATAACCATTTACTTAGGTTAGCCTAAGATAACAGTTGTGGAATTTCAAATTTCGCGCACCCACATGCCTAAGTTAGCATCCATGAGGATTTAGCCTCGTCGAGATGCCAGCACGATGCCCTCTTGTTTTAAGATGGCCGCTAACAGCTGTCAAAAAGCACGTGGAATTTCTAATTGACTGCCACCACGTGTCTTAGGTAGTAGCCATGATGTTTAGTGCCATCAAGGTGGCACCACTGAGGTTAGGGATGCGTTCTTGTTTAAAGATGGCCGCTAACAGCTGTCAAAAAGCACGTGGAATTTCTAATTGACCGCCACCACGTGTCTAAGGTAGTAGCCATGAGGTATAGTGCCGTCAAGATGGCAGCACTGAGGTTAGCCATGCGTTCTTGTTTAAAGATGGCAGTTGTCACCTTGACAGGTGTCAAAAAGCACGTGGCCTTGTTTACAAACAAAAGCACGTGGAATTCAAATTTTGGGCGCCGAATTCAAATATCCTGCGCTGCTTAGTTAGCAGTCACGTGACCCGCTCCGTGGCCTCTTATTGGCGGCTGTGGGACGCACTATGTTCCTCTACTTTCCTTGGAAATGCTATGTGTCAAGATTGGTTGAATACGTCAGCGATGCTATCAATCGAGAGAAGACTTATCTCGAAAATAAAGAACCTCATCCAATCACATTCGAAGTTTAAATGAATTAAATGAATGAATTAAATTAAATGAATTAAATGAATTTGCCATTAGAAAGTTTACCAAGAAGCTGAGAAGCTCGAGAAGTTAGAGTAGTTAAATCAGAAACTGTACAAAATTCGCAGCTCGAAGGCTGAACGTATTTACAAAATACAAAAGATATTTGCACCATCGAATACAACTTGCTTTGAGTGGAACTGTCAAAACATTTGACCCACAGGTGTTCAGAATCTTGCAAGGTGGAGGCAACCCCTTCAGAAAAAAGATGCCTTGGGTTCCAACACCGAGGGTTTCTAAACCCCGGGAATGCATTTTACATTAGAGTAAAATTTGCCATTTGATGGCTATGAAAATGTACAAATGACTACGTTAGTGAGAGTCACAATATGTACACTGCTGTATAATTACCCCTACACAACTAATTCGTATGCTACCCTCTAAGAGTGGAGAATTATTTTTTCAGAGGCATAAGGTGTACACTACGCGGCCGTAGAAAGAGAACAATGAGGTTTAATTTACACAGAGAAGTGGAGGTGGAAAAAAAAGCATCCCGAATAAATTTTGTTATAAGAAATGTAAGTGGGCGTAAGCTCCAGTGACACAGAGCCTAATCCCACAGTACAGCGTGACTAAGTAAAATAATATTTAAAGCCGAAGAACGAGTAGGAATTTAGACGGTTTTAAAAGTTAGTTACCATACATTAATTTAGAGAAGGTTAACGGTGGTAACGACTCGTGCTTCCTTACATTTCAACTATTTCCCATGGAGGAAATGAAGTCTGAAAATCCGAAGACTGAAAGTTAGATTTGATTTTGAAAAGAGGAAACCTTATATTTATTTTGAGGAAAGAGCCGGCGACCTAGCTATTATATATTAAGGGAGAACGTCCAAATCTTCCGTAGTTCCCAACGGAGTAGTTCACTTGGACCATAATAAAATGGAGTGCTATACCTTGTTTATAAAGATTCATGTTGCCAAAACCCCCGACTGTCGTCTCCCGAATGAGATCTCCTTATTCCGCAGAACACACAATAAAGCTGCCGTAAGATCAGACGGCTTCTGCTAAAAATTTGCTCCTTAGAGCCGATTACTCCTTAGCTTGTAATTAATGTTTAAATAGCTGGAGAATGTTGATATTCGCTACAAAGGTAATATAATTCTTTTTTAGATGTCGCACATAGGAGATTCCGTTTCTTCAAGATGACACTTAGGAGATTTGTTTCATTAGATTACATCATTTATTATTTGAAAGTGTTTGCCAAATTAATTGTTCAGATTAGAGTAATAGAAGGAATAATGGTACAGTACATAAACACACACACAGCTGCTGGCAGATACTCTACATGTAACTTGTACAATACAATAGTTCGGTTCCTTTTGTTAGCATGAACTAGTGTAATAATCTGTCAATCGAGTGAGTTGGCTTCCAGTTAGAGGCGGGCAGCTGTGAGCAAAGTGGCTTCGAGCCCAACTGTCCACAGCCCTGAAGTTGGTTTTCCGGTTTTCACATTTTCACAGCAGGCAAGTGGGACTGTACCTTAATTAAGGCCACGGATGATTCTTTACCACTTCTACCTCTTTCCTATGACATCATCGTCATAAGACCTGTATGCATCGGTGCGACGTAAAGCAACTTGTAAGAAAAAATCTGTCAGGTAGGAGGTAGAATATATCCTGAAATAGCAGGTATACTTACGAGGGGCGTACTATATTGTTTCATACTTTATATTTTGTACGTCCGGGTTTGGTTCACGTTCCACTTTTGAAGATGGTGACGTATAACTAGTGTCTTGTTCCACCGTTTGGTAGCAGCACACGCATAGGGGCCAACGAATGCACTCGTCATAGCCATTTCATAACAACACTGTCCGCGTAGGACCACACAACATGGAAAGCAACCGTCAGGGACAGCGCTATACGACTTGGTTCCTAGAGAAAGAAGGCGTGACCACTGCAGAAATTCATCGGCGCTTGGTGGCAGTCTGTGGAGAACATGCACCTTCACGGAAATCATTTTACAACTGGGAGGAAGGTTAGTAACCAGGGCGCATATCGATGAAAAAGGGAGCCAGTTCTGGAAGGAATGTGACAGTGTCAACATTTCTAGGGCCGAACAGGCCATCCAAGGAAACAAATGCATCACATTTACGGAAATGGAGGCAGCCACGGGAATTAGCCGAAACACCCTTCAGCGGATCGTGCACGGCCACTTACAGGTGGGGAAGGTGTCATACACGTGGGTGTCCAGAATCTTGTCTGAAGACGAAAAGCAGAGGCGTGTGGATTTGTGCAGACAACTTTTGCAACGCCATGATCAAGATCCAGCCAACTTCTTGGCTAGAATTGTGACTGGTGATGAGACATGGCTCCATTACCATGAGCCACAAACGAAACAACAGTTGACGCAATAGAAGTATAGGGGCAGTCCACCGCCAAAGAAATGTCAAACTGTGGACCAAGAAACCTCTGCGTGGTCCCCGTTTTGGCAGATTTTGTAGAACTGGACACAGCTGTCAAGGTATGGGTACGCACCACTCCGAAAGAATGGTTTCAGGAAGATCTGGAGTGACTGACACATGGATAGCATTAACAACTGATGTGTAAAACAAAATAGTACGCCCTTCGTCACGCAAGATGTAGAGCGCATTCTCAGTGCTGGTTTGTGTTCGCAGGTACCGCAAGTACCACCTCCACGGGGAGTTCCCCTTGGTTCAAACAGCCGAGCCGGAGTACTCAGTGTTCGACACGGATTTTGGAGTCCGCTTCGGAATGTTCATCTCTTTTGACATGAGCTTCCAGGAACCAGCCACGAAGCTGGTCACCGACCTGGGAGCACAGGACATAGTGTTCAGCGCGGCCTGGCTCTCCGAGCTGCCCTTTCAGACAGGTACACGGCTCCTTACCAGAACGAAACGTATCCATCGACTTTTATGATTATTTCTGTTTCAAAATTGAATAAAATTGGCTTAATGCAAATATTCTTAATCCGTATACCCTCCAGGATTGACTCGGACTCAGCGAGGGATTCCACCTCTGTCGTCCGAATGGCAGTGTCCTGGATTGGTGCTGGTGATTTTTGTTTTAAGAGGAAGTACAACTAGGTAATGATCCTCTCTGAACAAATTACATGGAAAATAAATTTAAAGTAAAACAAAATTATTTATCCAAAAATAAATTTTAAAATGAAGTACAAAATAAAACCGAATAAAGCCGAAGAGTCGCTAACGAACGTGTGTTCCCTGAGTAAGAGAAAACTTGCAGCTTACATACATACTGTCACGTGAGACTTTGGGTTGAGGGATACAACTGTTGTGGTGGGGCTTTGTGGGGGGGATTGGAAGCCATGAGCACGTAAGAGGGAAATAAGCGGTCTTGGCCTTAAGTTAGGTTTCAACCCAACATTTGCCTGAAGAAGAAGTGAGAAACCACGGAAATCCATTTCAAGGATGGATGAGGTGCGAGTCGGAACCCCATCTACTAAGTTGACCACAGGAGGCTGAGTGGACCCCGTTCCAGCCCTCGTACCACTTTTCAAATTTCTTGCCAGAGCGGGGGAACGAACCCGGGCCTTCGAGGATGGCAGCTAATCGCTGTAATCAGTACACCACAGAGGAGGACCCTTCGCGTAAATAAATAGTCAAATTTCGTAAGGTTGAATAAATATGATTATTGTGATTATATGTACACGACGACTTATTCGCTGCAGACAAGACTTTCTTATGTGGCATTGCGTTTCATCGTGCCGTCTTTCGTTACTTCTCTTGAGGCCCAGGCGAGAGTATCTTCAATACATCAGACCTTAATGCAGCTATCAATATTAGCCAAAATGGCACCGCGTTTGGTTTGTTCAAATGTAAACATGAGAATGTGCGAAGCATCAATTTAGATTTTTCTGTTGCTTTGGTTTGATTAGGAAACGTCAGTGTAGTGATATTTTTTATTGAAATTTGGTTGTAAAAAAACTAATACGATACCACATAGCAGGATCGTGTTGTTCCTGCTTGGATGTAAATCATTTTGAAGCAGGAAGCGTACTCATTGTGATGGTTTCTAGTTACAGATCATCCAATGGGGTGCATTGAAACGTTCGAGGGTAAATTTTTTATTAGAAAGGATATTTTCCGTTTACTTGCTAGTTACTTTCTCCGGGTAACGCCAAGGCTCTGAGTTGGTGCCTGTCCATTTACCACTACTATATCTTTTGAGGTTTATTTGTGAATTAAGATTATTATTCTGTTTGTTATATTAGAGGTCCAGTTATCCTCTCCCTTAAAGTGAGTATTTACTGACGAGATACGAAAATTCATGTGCCACCAGAGAA
Source organism: Anabrus simplex (assembly GCF_040414725.1). Taxonomy (NCBI): domain Eukaryota; kingdom Metazoa; phylum Arthropoda; class Insecta; order Orthoptera; family Tettigoniidae; genus Anabrus; species Anabrus simplex. The sequence goes on along the minus strand of NC_090268.1, from coordinate 451,791,072 downwards.
CTTCAAATCGACTCCACTAGTGAGAGACGAAGATTATCTGAAGTGTAACAGAGGAAGTATAAGAGGTTAATCATTATCAGAATCATTGCTATGAGAGAACTGAAATTCCTGACAGGGCTATGTTTCTAATTAATTTCTTGAACGAGCTAGGCTATTACGTTTTAAAGTGTATGTAAATAGAACGTTCGTTCAAATAAATGTATTTATAAAACAAGTGCCAAGCAGAGAAGCTCAGGCGTTTGAGGCGTTCGCCTTCTGACCCCAACTGGGAAGGTTCGATCCTGGTTCAGTTCGGTGGTATTTGAAGGTTCTCAAATACGTCAGCCTCGTGTTGGTAGATCCATTGGCATATGAAAGAACTACTGGGGTATAAATTCCAGCACCTCGGGGTCTCCATAAACCGTAGAAGTAGTTGGTGGCACGTAAAGCCACCATTATTATAAAACAAGTATTGATTTATAGGCAGAAGAATTACGGACTGCGGGGGAATCAAACGGGATTTTACTTTTTAGTTAAATTCATTTATTGAAAAACACAAGCAATTACAATTTATATTTCCACATATTTTCCTGCTTTGGAAATGCATTTGTCCCAGAGTATGGGCAACTTTTTGATCCCTTACACGTAAAAGGAACAGGTTCGTGTCACCACAGTCTCGTCATCCTCAAACCGTTGTCTTCCTAGAGCTTCTTTAAGCGATCCGAACAAATGGAATCCGGGCTGTAAGGAGGATGATCAAGTGTAGCGCCGCTCATTGTCGTGAAGGAGGATGACCTGTCGCATCAGTTGGTCTCGTATTTTACGACGATATGCAACCCTCGCCTTGTTCAACAGCTTGCAGTAGTAAGCAGCATTGATTGTGCGTCGCTTATGCTAAAATCAATCAGCAAAATGCCTCGCCGATCGAAAAACAACAACGGTTGAAAGCACCTTGCCAGCTGACAATCACTGGTGCTGCCTCCCCTTTCCTCCGCCACACCTTATTGGAGTGTAGTGGTGGACCCATGTTTAGTCACAGGTGACGATCCGACACAAAAATGCATCATCCGCAAACCTTGATGTAAGCCTCTGACAGACCTCTGAACGTCTGAACTTCAGATTTTCCGTCAAAAAGGCGAGGGAACAATCTGAAAGACACTTTACGGAACTGTAGGTTGTTTGTGACGATTGCTTGACAGCTCTCATAACTGATTCCGAATTGTTCTGCAATTTCTGATACTCTCGCACGTCGATCTTTAACTGCACGAATGTTTTCGTCTGTAATAAGGACGGCGGTCGTGTTGCTCGTTCTCGTCCTTCCTGTCAGGCAAACACACGCGTCTTTGACGAACTGTGCAGTCAATCTCCACCACTGTAACTCCTTCACGTTGCGCAGTGGAGCGGTGCACCTGTTGCTCCGACATCGTGAGCATTACAGACGAAACGGGGGGAAACACCTAACAGCACGCTTTCTCCACTGCTATTGGTCCCGCCTAAGCATAGCAGAAGAGCGGGACTGGTCCTACCAACTACTGATGCTCAGCAACAAAAATGCGGTTTATATTTGACCGACCTTCGTACGATAAATTTCCAACTTGTTAGAAATCACTTAAGAAAATACCAGATAAACAACAGACAGGTAACCTACCCCCATGGACTACAGCCCTCAATGCAGCTCAATGGTGATGATTTATTGGAAACTGCCGCTCTTTGAAAGGCATCGGATATCCCCCAGGACTGTTATTTTAGAATGCAATCGTATCTTACCCATTTCTTGGACTATACCAGTTCATGGAAAATATTTATGTTTTGACTTTTACACATATTTCTAGACAGCATTGGTTCTATTACCCCAAGTTAAGCATTCTTGAATCGAAAATAGTATACTGCTTTTCGAATCAGGAATGTAGTGTGACATGACGTGCAGAGGATGAAAAGTACGTATTGCGTACGGCAGAAAATACACTTTTTATTTCGTCAATCTCATATCCACGAAATAAGGATATTATTGGCCTCCCCTGCTAATGGTACACCATATAACATTATAATTGCCGTTTCAGAGATAATTCTAGTGATACAACTGATGTTCAATATCGCTGAAATAGGTCTCTGCGTTACATGTGTCGACATTTGGTTTAAAGTGTTCTATATTTTGTTACTTTATCTTAAAATGATACATTGACATGTGTACGTCATTATTTACAACTTAGCAATTAAATACGATGATCAGAAGATTATTTTTATGTATCACCGATGCGTCGGTTATGTTGATTTTGTATTAAGGTCTGATACTATAGGACATGGTTTTAGCCCAGGGCTGGCACAAACGAATTTCCAGTGTTATGACTGTCATGACTAGCGCGGGCAGTTCAAATCGGAAAATGGAGGTGAAAAGTATAGAGGATATAATAACCTTCTTTAGAGACGACAATGGGAGATTTTATGAAAATTGCAAGACTTAAGACTAAATTATGTATTTCAATAAAATAGGATTATTCTCGCACTACTATAAATATTCATTAACGAATTCGGGCAAAAATCAACAGACCGATAAGGATAGGAAAATTCAATAAATAATAATCAATGAAAGCAAAGAACTTCAGTTGCAGGAAGACTTCACAAACCAAAGACGTACTAAAGCCCAGTGATGTAGTAAATAGCAATAGGTACTCCTAATGTACTCTGCAGTGAGCGTATTTATATATTTCTGTTTTAATGATCCACCTAATTTCACTCGTGATTTACCCTAAAACAATCATTACCTTCTATTTAAGACAAAAATGATCATGGAAGTCGATGGGTACGATTCGTTCTTGTAAGTTAAGGTTGGATAAAATAAAATGAACCAGAAACCACAGAATTAAATCAACAAGCACCAAGAGTTCGAAAACACGCGATCGAAGAGGGTGTGAAGACTATCTGGATGGCAGAGAACAATTTCTTCATTGTATGGATGAGGACATCTCAATTGGTGCCCACAGGGTTCTGTATTAGATCCTATTCTCATGACATATTTATTAATGATATTTGTTGTTTAAATTTGAAGGGTAGAATATCTTTAGAGGCTGATTATAAACATATTTTCTACGTCGGCGATACTTGTCATGACCTTGAATAGAAAATGCAAAACGATGTAAATTTAATTTAATGTTGGCTGGATGAAAATGGATTAACAATCAACCTGGAAAAGATAAATGACATTGTTTCCCACAGGCCTTCCTTTGAACCTAACACCAGGGTCGATATGTGCAAAGTCGACAAGGAAACGCTCCCTTGCTGTTTGTTATTCCTGCTATAGGTATCTTGAGCAGGCTGAAATACAAGTTAAACCCGGGGACTGCTGAACAGTATTTATCATGCATTTACTGAGAACCACCTCACGTGATCCATATTTGGGCAGGACGAGACAATTTGAAAATATCAATATCTTGCATAAAAGGGCACGGAAATATTCTTCAGTCTACTCTTTTTGACACCAATTACACATTTCTATAAATATTGTAAGGTGCTATCATTCACTAGTCTTCGTCAAAAGGCCTCAATTCTCATCGTTCATAAGCTAAAGCACAAGTTGATACACTCCTATACTTCCTGTACGGTAATTCAGATATCCATATACAGAGTGTATCCGTGATTATGTCACAAACTTGCAGAGTAAATGGAGGATGGCAAATGGATTAATTTGAGATAAAGAACCACGTTCCGAAAATAATCGAGTCAAAAGTTGAGCAAAATTGTACTTATTTGAGTCCCTTTACCTGCACAAGTATCACAAGCTTATCCATTTACAACAAACGTTCGAAATGGCGTCCCCCTGCGTCAATGCAGACATGGCATCGTCGCAAAACGTTGTGTGGTACGCGTTCGAATATCCTCGGTGTCGTTCGAACGGCGTCGCAGGCATCGAGATCCAACATATGTCTCATACACAAGGCTCCGCAAGAAGAAATGAAGTGGGGTGAGATCAGGTGAACTAGCGGGCCACGAAACAGGACCTCCTCTTCCTAACCAGTTTGCAGGGAATGTCTGATCCTCTATCCAAAGTGAGGTGGGATTCCATCATGTTGAAACCACATCCATTGACGAAGTGCAAGTGAAATGTGTTCCAGGAACGTGGTTAGTATATCTCTGAATTTAGGCGGGGAGAAAGAAGAAACGGGCCTACCACGTAATCATTGACTATATCTGTACACTCGTTGACTAAACGTTTGTGCTGATGGCTCTTCAAAACTGGTGCGTGGGGATTCTCATCGGTCCAAACATGATTATTTTGGCATTAATTTCTCTGGTGCAACAGGCTTAATCTGTGGAAAGCACATATGCAGGAAACTGAGGATAGACAGCAAGGCGCTTTGGGTGAACACGACTGGAGGTGCGAATTCAGCAGGACTAAAAGCCTTCTCTTTCTGTGTATGGTAGCGGTGTAGCTGCATTTCACGTAGTACTCGCCACACAGTCATATGCGCAACTACTCGAATGCTCATTCTAAGTCGGGAGTCCTCCTCATTCATTGTACTGTGGTACCGATTGCTCTGTTTCACTTAATCGTTGGAACAGTCGCGGAAACAGGGTGTGAGACGGATGTCTCCTACGTTGATATTTGGTCCTGTACAACGGTTCGGCTTCCTTGCTGCTTCAATTTGCTTGCCCATATATGAACACCTCATCAGCAAGTTCCATAACCAGGTACATCTCCATTTTGATAGGGATGATTAACGTATCACTTGAACCCGTAAACACAGACTGAAGCCTAGAGTACAGACATCGCACACCGATCACGTCAGTACACAGCACGCCATCTGCCTTGGAGTCGTTGAGTTACTACCAAGCCTCTTCTGCTCGTTGGGATTGTCTCCCCTATTGTACTCTGAGCACATGTCGTGCGCAGTACAGTCGGAAGTATCAGACTGATTTTTGCTTTAACGTTTCACTGCCGGTCAAAGTGGTGTAGTGGATACGGCGTTGATCTAGTAATCCCAAGTTAACGGGTTCAAACCCGACTGAGGTCGGTGGCTTTTAAGGGTGTTTAAAAGTGACAATCCCAAGTCGTTAGCTTCCGGCACGTTAAAGAACTACTGTGGGACGAAATTCCAACGCCCCGGCGTCTGTTAGGACTCGGCCTCCATTTGCCTTCCTCCATCATTCCTGAAAGATTGTAACATACACCAGAAGGGCTTCAATCATTCATTTTATCCGAATACATACTTGTAAGATTGGTACAAATTTAATATGGAATAATTTCGATTCATGTATTTATTCACGAAGAACTAGATACAGCTACGCTGAGCAAATTTCACTTATACTGTCAACAGGCTAATCATCAAGTGTAAACTTTCATAATAAAATATAACAAACATAACAAAAGGTAACAAGATCAGGTACACAGCCTACTAATAACAACTGTCCAAATCGAGCATATCCATGTTCATAGCCAAGTCGTCATGAGTCAAAATGGCGTATAAGCATTTCACTCAACTTATCGTTAAGAGAATGTTTACAACCATCTCGAATATACTTTTACTTGATGCTGTATCGAGCTCGTATCTCCTATTAATATTGTTAAAGAGAGTTGGGAGGCGGATTAGGAAATGTCGCTGAAGCATTGAGTGTCGTGTGTGGGGAATGTGGGGAACGTCTTTGGTTCGAGTGGAGCGGGAGAGAGAAGAGTGAGACAAGATGTTCCGAGAGGTAATGACATGGAGGAAAGTCAGGTCAGCTACCTGTCCCCTGATGTGCAGCTGTGACACATTGATGATTCTATATATGTTTCCAATAGCCTCCCTGTAGACATGCACATTGTTCACTTTTAAGTGTAAGCTAGTTAACTGCCTCCTGTCAGACAATGTTTGTATGTAATTTAGATTAAATCTGCTGTATAAGTGAATGCATAGGCCCTTTCTTACGTCATGTGGCTCTGTCTTAATGTTGCAGCTGTCCAGTACCAAGCAGCCTGGTCATATGCGATGGATGTCAATTTCCTAGCGTCAGGTTACAACTACCCCGAGTACGGTAGTGGAGGCAGTGGGATCTACGCCGGAAGAATGGGTACACTTGTAGCCGTCGTTCCACAGGTGCGAAGTAACTATTTGTTGGTGTCCACACTGGTCAAGAAACAATCATCTTGTTTCGATCATTTCGTCCAACTGCTTCCCAAGGGACTGGTCATACCACTGCCAAGTGAGGCTGGCGAGGAACCGGCAGCACCGTTCGAGTACGACCGCGACAATCCTGTGGGAGTGCCTGCTTCAGCACTTACCTCCCCTTCAAAAGCCGCACCCCGAGAATTTGCTTCCCGCGTGGATCAGCCCGTGAAGGAGATATTCACGATTGACCAGCGGCAAACCGGTCCTAAAAAGGAGTATAAGGAGGAAGATTTAGAGATGAGCGAAGGCGAGGAACAGTACCAACCTGAGGATGATGAAGAGGAACAATTTCAAGAACCTCAGCCAGAGTATGATGACGAACCTTTCTATTCTGAACCTGAGGAAGGTGACAGTCCCTCAGATGAAGACACATCAGCTACTGAAGCAGATGATGCTGAAGCACGAGATACTGAAGAAAGCGATGCAAATGATGGCGAAGCAGAACAAACTGGGAGCGAAGATTTCTCAACATTCGCGGAAGAGGTGACTGAACCTGTGATACTGGAAACACCTCCGCAAGATGAATCAGAATCAGAGTCCTCTTTGGAAGTGCCCGGTACAGTAAAAGAACCTTCGGAAGTTGAAACAAACTTGCCACACCCGTGCACTGACGAGTCTCGCATCACATATAATGCAAGTAAATGGCTACCAATTTACGTTTATCCGAAAAATTCAATAGGATCAGGACTTCATATAAACAGAGAGAGTTTGGAGGACTTTTCAACCTTCATACTTACATCCGAGAATGTGAAGGAAAATAGTACAGTTAAGGTATGTCACGGTACCTTCTGTTGTGATTTTGACTTCATATTATATTCTGGCACAGAGAACAACCGCTCTCCGCACTATCATTACCGTCTTGTGGCCTTCGATGGCGTAAGAAATATGAACCAGTTTGGTGAGGGCCGATATCAGATCTGTGGAGTGATTTCTTGTAAGGACGAGAGTCTGGAGTCCTGTGGACAGGTCATAAAGGACCCCAACGTGGACGTGAACTTCGCTCGCTTCCATAAACTTGACATAAGAGGCACCTTCAAGAACAATAACACGATAGTCGGCGCCAACACAGCCATTCACAACCTCCTGCCCCTCCCAGCCTCCAAGTTTGATTATGTTTCTGAGCCCATTTCTGAAGATGAGTTGAATGTGAAGATGACATCCACAGTTCATGATCTCACATTCCTAACATTTGGGATCTATGCTCGAAACTATGACGCAGATGATTTCCGTATCAATAAAATAGTGTGTGAAGTTTAAACATGGCTTTGTTTACAGTAAATGAAAGGATTGCGAGAGATTGCAAAAAAAGAAGTCAATAATGTTACGAGTTGGACAGCAGAAAATGGAATGATGGTAACCGCTAAGAAGAGCCAGGTTTTAAGTTTCGCCAAGAGGAAACGTTCCCTCTATTTTAGTTTCTGTACAAGTGAAAGTGTTTCCTATGGACCAGATAAGTACCCACAGCAGGTTTTAATATAAGGAAATATTTTCGTTTTTGGTTATCATATTAACGAGGTTTTAAATGAAGGTTACAGATCAATTCGTATGATTATGATGGCATTTGAAAGTATTACTATAATAAATTCAATAAATAAATTATCGCTGAAGGTAATAGATGCACAAGGGAATCAAAAGAAGAATAGCTCTTGCTAAGAAGGTCTTTCACAATAATGGAAGTCTTTTGTTTAGAAACAAGAAAGGCTTGGAGTGCGCTACTTTACGGCTGTGAGAGCTGGACTGACAAATCGACGACTGGAGTAATTCTAAAGGAAAATCAATGAACAAAGGAGACTGATAAAGGATATGGAAAGAAGGAAGATAAATCTCCTCGGTCACATTCTGAGACGTAATTACTTCCTAGTCAACGTCTTTGAAGGAAAATACTAGGAAAGAAAGGGAGAGGAAGACATACGAAGGGTGTACATTACACATCAGTTGTTACGTCCACCACCTCAACATAATCTCCTCGTAACTGTATGCACTACCGAGCGCCCGGCTGTGAGGTAGTGGGTTCGAATCCCACTGTCGGCAGCCCTGAAGATGGTTTTCCGTGGTTCCCATTTTCACAAGGGGCAAATTCTGGGGCTGTACCATATTTAAGACCACGGGCGCTTCCTTCCAACTCGTAGGCCTTTGCTATCCCATCGTCGCCGTAAGACCTATCTGTATCGGTGCGACGTAAAGCAACTAGCAGAGACTGTATGCGCTTTTGCCACCGATGTGTCAGTCTATCCAGACCTTCCTGAAACCATTCTTTCGGAGTGCTGCATACCCATACCTTGACAGCTGCGTGCAGTTCTGTAAAATCCGCAAAACGGCGAACACGCAGAGGTTTCTTCATGTTCCCGAACAGGTGACAATCACTTGGTCCACAGTTTGACATTTCTTTGGCGGTGGTCTGCCCCTATACTTCCATTGCATCGAATGTTGTTTCGTTTATGGCTCATGGTAATGGAGCCATGTCTCATCACCAGTCACAATCCTAGTCATGAAGTCGGCTGGATCTTGATCATGGCGTTGCAAAAGTTGTCTGCACAACTACACACGCCTCTGTTTTTCGTCTGCAGACAAGAATCTGGGCACCCACGTGGATGACACCTTCCCCACCTGAAAGTGGCCGTGCACGATCCGCTGCAGGGTGTTTCGGCTAATTCCCGTGCCTGCCTCCATTTCCGTAAATGTGATGCATTTGTTTCCTGTTCGGCCCGAGAAATGTTGACACTGTCCCTGGTTCCCTTGTCCACCGATGTGCGCCCTGTTTCCTAACTTTCCACCCAGTTATGAACTGTTTTCCGTGACGGAGCATGTTCTTCACAGACTGCTACCAAGCGCCGATGAATGTCTGCAGTGGTCACGCCTTTTCTGTAGGAACAAAGTCGTATAGCGCTGTCCCTGACTCCTACGCGGACAGTGTTGTTATGAAATGGCTATGATAAGTGCATTCGTTGGCCCCTATGCGTGTGCTGCTACCAAACGGTGGAATAAGGCACTAGTTACACGTCACCACCTTCAAAAGTGAAATGTGAACCATACCAGGGCGAACAAAAAATGAAGTGTAAACCAATATAGCACGCCCCTCGTACTGCGAGGATTTGAGAAGCAGGAGAATGGTTGCAGTGTACGATGATGATGAAATGAATGATTGAAAATCCACAGTCTGTTATCAGTTGCAACCGGATCAGGAATAGAATGAATGAATAAAGCCCCATCTAGTCGCAAAGATGGGGAATGTGCCGACCGCCAAATCCTGTCGCACTCCTGTGGGACTGGCAGATGAAATGATATTGGGTAGTGCTCCTGGAATGAAAGATGACGGGGAAGACCGAGAGAACCTGCAGAAAAACCTGTACCGCCTCCGCCCTGTCCAGTTCACATCTCGCATTGAGTGACCGGGATTTGAACCTTTGAATCCAGTGGAGGGCGGAACTTCATAATAATAATTATTATTGAAAAGTATAGGGTTCTTCAAACAGCGCCCGCGTATTCGTTATTGCGGTTATCCTGAGAATGCACTGACTTATTGTCCAGACTGATGTGCGTAACTCTATAATCGACAACTCTATATTTATTTTAAGTGAGTTGGTTATAATTGTACCGGGCGGTACACCTCCACGCCGCTAGTTCAAATATTGCGCCAATTTATTCTACTCTACAGGAGAAAGCCCGAACTTTGAAAAACTGTATTAATTCTACTATTTCTCCGTAGATGGCTCTATGTGAGTTTCGAGGTGTTTTTGTTTGCTCTGTAGCAAGAAATGTGGACCTTCTCTTCTAGATGTCTCTACATAAAAACTATACCTGTACACATTACACTCAAGGCCGTCACAGTCCTAATGGTGTATAAAAAGAGGATCCATTTTGGTTTTAAACGCTCAAATATTCATGATTAACCACGTTATAATCTTCAAAAACTCTTAATTCAAAATTTTTTAACGTACTTTCCGTGCAATATCCCTATTTTAGATGTTATAGTACAGCATTTTATGAGATCATTGTCCAACATTTTACTCTATAGTTTATAAGATTAGAAAGATCCCGTATCCATTAATTTTTAAGATTGATATAGGCTGATGATGCCTGTAAAAATGGTGAAACATGTACCTAAGGCCTTTATGTATTATGTATATGTTTTAACCACATAAAATAGTGTATTGTATTGCATTGTACTGAAGAGGTGGATCTATAAATATTATTATAATATTTGTGACTAAAAAGATCCGACCCAACAGATACAACGTCTCCTAAAATCAGTCCTAAAATACCTCGTTTTTATTTAACGTAACCTTCTTGAAGAAATATTGTATTCCTAAGTTTTATTTTTACTAAATTTTGTTCTGTGGTTTGGGGGGTTGCCAATATAAATCAGTTCTTTCCGCCCGTTTTGAATGTAACCAATCATGAATTTTCTAAATTAATTTTCCACCAATACTAGTTTTCTTCTTCAGTTTTGACATGTAATCTTTGGCTGACCAATAAATGCTTGTGGGCGGGTGTTATCATTCATGAAAGGTCTCGAATGTTCCACGAGGGTATATAAACTGCTGATTTTCTGGGGTCGGGGCCACTTCAGTAACATCTTTCTTTGTGTATGGATATGTAGCAGGGGGCGGGAAGCGCCTCTTCCTTCAAGCAGCAGTTCTCCTACAAGGTAATGGCCTGTTAACATCTTCATTCCTAGCTAGCTCAGCAGTTTGACTCTCGGGGAAGGTTCGAACCCTTTAATATGTAACCGACCTTTTAAAACGTTAATTCTTTTCTGTCTATCTATAAAGTAGAAATCTGTAAAGCGGGGATAGAGAGTGCTTCTCCCTCTCGAACTCCCCTTCATTTTTGTAAAAAGGAGGTGACTACGTTTTCGTAACCGTTCTTCTCTTCTTTTATGTGGTAAAATTTTCTCATACGTGTCACCTCCCTAGTATGGGATTAGCCCCTGTATAACTGGCCGAGTGCCACCTAGGTTTTTGGCAATTTCATGTAGGAGTGCAAGCTACGCCTCCAGTCAATTTGGTTTTCTGGGCCATTTAATTAACCCGACATTTTGTTTTCCTCATGTAAAGGCCCTGTAGGTTGGATATTAAATACCCCTGTTTTTGGTGTGCCTTGAGGGCAGTCTTATGTGAAGGTTGTTGTAGCCTTTGATAGGCTTGTAATATTGAGAGCGGTTCTGCTCTTTTCTTTAACATTGTAATTAGGAGCAAGTGCTCCTTGTACTTAGGGGTTTTCTGCCCTGTAGCTCTGTGATTGTGAGCTGAGAGCTCGAGAGTTAATGAATTCGGGCCGTAGCCCAGTAAATTGTGTACCTGATGTAACTTGTTGTTATTTGCTGTCAAAATTCTATACTACCATTGTTAAGTTTTGAAAATATAACCTTGTTAACATTTTAATTCATCTTTCATGCTTCGGTAGTTGAGACCTATTCCAGCCAGCACCTTCTTTCTCCTCTGCAAATCCACAAATCTCCGTAAGAATAATTATTATTTAACACACAGTGCGCTCTTAATTCGGTCATTCATAATCGATTTTGGCCTCCTATGGACCACTTCAGTTCTCATTCATTCATTATTTTGTTAACTGCCTCTTTCTTTCCAGCCGTCCAATGCTGTTTCTGTTTCTTGCTCTAGGAACCCCTCAGATGGATGTCTTGAATCATGTTAACAAACATAGGTCATAAGAGTTTGCTTTCCTATTGGGCTAGGTGTATCGTCGGGCATTCTTGAAAAATGTTCAAAGAATTCTACCGGTCGTTTGCGTATTGTATCTCAAATCCTGCTGCATGTTATATACATGTCTTTACTGCTACGTAATCAGTGTCAGCGCATCTTTTTGATCCGAGAATTTTTCTTAAAAACTTCCTTTTCTTGTCCTCGATTTCTTCATTGTCTTTTCTGGCTGTTAATCCTAGGCATTCTGAAGCATACAGGTACTATCGTTGGATTATTGCCTGATAGCGTCGTAGTTTGATCCAAATAGAAATCGCTTTCTTGTTGCATTTGTTTTTCGTGATGTGAATTAGAGAACGCTTTTATACTACAGTTATTTAATTGATTAAACAGTAGATATTAAACAGATATTCAGATAGGTTAGTTATTAATGGGAACCAGTCATTAATAAGGTGACAATTAGATAAAGCATGACTCTTATGTTATGTCAAAGGTGTAGTGCGATAGCTTACTTGAGAAAAAGTTTCTTTTTACAATTAGTTTTACGTCGCACCGACACATACAGGTCTTATGGTGACGATGGGATAGGAAAGGCCTAGGATTCGGAAGGAGGAGGCCGTGTCCTTAATAGTCTTTATCTCCCGGTATCATCAGCAAAGAGGCGCACTTACCATTTTATCGAATCAGGCGTATCATTCATGAAAAGTATAAAAAGAATTGGCCCAATAACGCTACCCTGAGCCACACCAGACGTAACGTTTATTGGAGAAGATAGTGTTTCTTTGTTCAGCAATTTCCTGGCGAAGCGTCATCTTCATGAGCACAGATGTATGTAATTTATTGTAAATAAATTTGAAACTACTGGCTCAGTGCTGGAAATATAATACATGCGTGCACACGAACAGTTGTAACACAGAGATGCCATTGGTGTGAATCTTGAACGGTCACGAGATAAATACATACATACATACATACATACATACGTACATACATACATACATACATACATACGTACATACATACATACATACATACATACATACATACATACATACATACATACATACATACATACATACACAGATACATACATTATCATTATAGACTGTTATGCCTTTCAGCGTTCAGTCTGCAAGCATCTGTGAATTTACTAAAAGTCACCACAATCCTCGATTTGCAACTAGTGTTGTGGCCTCATTTAGTTGTATACCTCTCATCTTTAAATCGTTAGAAACCGAGTCTAACCATCGTCGTCTTGGTCTCCCTCTACTTCTCTTACCCTCCATAGCAGAGTCCATTATTCTCCTAGGTAACCTATCCTCCTCCATTCGCCTCATATGACCCCACCACCGAAGCCGGTTTATGCGTACAGCTTCATCCATTGAGTTCATTCCTAAATTAGCCTTTATCTCCAGATTACGAGTACCCTCTTGCCATTGTTCCCACCTGTCTGTACCAGCAATCATTCTTGCTACCTTCACGTCTGTTACTTCTAACTTATGAATAAGATATCCTGAGCCCACCCAGCTTTCGCTCCCGTAAAACAAAGTTGGTCTGAAAACAGACCGATGTAAAGATAATTTCATCTGGCAGCTGACTTCCTTCTTACAGAATACTGCTGATCGCAACTGCGAGCTCACTGCATTAGCTTTACGACACCTTGATTCAATCTCACTTACTATATTACCATCCTGGGAGAACACACAACCTAAATACTTGAAATTATCTACCTGTTCTAGGTTTGTATCACCAATATGACATTCAGTTCTGTTGAATTTCTTGCCTATTGACATCAATTTAGTCTTAGAGAGGCTAATTTTCATACCATACTCATTGCACCTATTTTCAAGTTCCAAAATATTACATTGCAGGCTTTCGGCACAATCTGCCATTAAGACCAAGTCGTCAGCATAGACCAGACTGCTTACTACATTTCCACCTAACTGAATCCCTCCCTGCCAGTTTATACCTTTCAGCAGATGATCGATGTAAACTACGAACAGCAAATGTGAAAGATTACAGCCTTGTCTAACCCCTGTAAGTATCCTGAACCAAGAACGCATTCTACCATCAATTCTCACTGAAGCCCAATTGTCAACATAAATGCCTTTGATTGCTTTTAATAATCTACCTTTAATTCCATAGTCCCCCAGTATGGCGAACATCTTTTCCCTCGGTACCCTGTCATATGCTTTCTATAGATCTACGAAACATAAACACAACTGCCTATTCATCTCGTAGCATTTTTCAGTTACCTGGCGCATACTGAAAATCTGAACCTGACAGCCTCTCTGTGGTCTGAAACCACACTGGTTTTCATCCAACTTCCTCTCAACGACTGATCGCACCCTCCCTTCCAAGATGCCAGTGAACACTTTCCCTGGTATACTAATCAATGAGATACCTCGATAGTTGTTGCATTCCTTCCTGTTCCCTTGCTTATAGACAGGTGTAATTATTGATCTTGTCCAATCTGAAGGTAACTTACCAATACTCCATGCTAATTTTACTACTCTATGAAGCCATTTCATCCTGCCTTCCCACTATACTTCACCATTTCAGGTCTAATTTCATCTATTCCTGCTGACTTATGACAATGGAGTTTATTTACCATTCTTTCCACTTCCTCAAGTGTAATTTCACCAACATCATTTTCTTCCTCCCCATGAGCTTGGCTGTTCGCGACACCACCAGGATGATTTCCTTTTACATTGAGAAGATGTTCAAAATATTCCCTCCACCTCTCCAGTGATTCCCTGGGATCTATTATGAGTTCACCTGAATTACTCAAAACACTCTTCATTTCCTTTTTCCCTCCCTTCCTAAGATTCTTTATTACTGTCCAGAAAGATTTCCCTGCTGCTTGACCTAGCCTTTCCAGGTTATTACCAAAATCTTCCCATGACTTCTTTTTGGATTCAACTACTATTTGTTTCGCTCTGTTTCTTTCATCTACGTGCAAATCCCTGTCTGCCTCGGCCCTTGTTTGGAGCCATTTCTCATAAGCCTTCTTTTTACGTTTAAGGCTGCTCTCACTTCATCATTCCACCAAGATGTTCGCCTTTTCACATCTTTACACACAGTTGTTCCTAGGTATTTCCTTCCTGTTTCTACTACAGCATCCCTGTATGCCACACATTCACTTTCTATATCCTGAACCTGCCTACTGTCTACTGGTCGAAACTTCTCACTAATCATATCCATGTACTTCTGTCTAATTTCCTCTCCTGGAGATTTTCTACCCTTTTTCGTTTGCAGACAGATTTCACTTTGTTTACGCTAGGCCTAGAGATACTTAGTTCACTACAGATCAGATAGTGATCTGTATCATCAACAAATCCCCGGAAAACTCGTACATTCCTAACAGATTTCTTGAATTCGAAGTCTGTTAAGATATAGTCTATTATGGATTTGGTACCCCTAGCCTCCCATGTTTAGCGGTGAATAGCCTTAAGCTTGAAGAATGTATTCGTAACAGCTAAACCCATACTAGCACAGAGGTCCAGCAAACGCTTCCCATTCCCGTTAGCTTCCATATCTTCCTCACATTTACCAATCACCCTTTCGTATCCTTCAGTTCTATTCCCAACTCTCGCATTGAAATCGCCCATTAGCACTATTCTATCCTTGCTGTTGACCCTGACCACGATTCCACTCAATGCTTCATAAAACTTGTCAACTTCATCCTCATCTGCACAGTCACATGGTGAATACACGGAGACAATTCTTGTCCTAATTCCTCCAACTGACAAATCTACCCACATCATTCGCTCATTTACGTGCCTAACAGAAACTATGTTGCGTGCAATGTTATTCCTGATAAAGAGCCCTACCTCAGACTCTGTCTTTCCCTTTCTAAAGACAGTCAAGTACACTTTATAATCTCCTATCTCTTCCTCGTTATCTCCCCTTACCCGAATATCACTTACTCCTAGCACATCCAGATGCATCCTCTTAGCTGAATCAGTCAGTTCTACTTTCTTTCTTTCTTTCTTCCATAAGCCCCATTAATATTTATAGCTCCCCAGCGAATTCCACTTCGTTTGCCAAGTTGTTTCCGAGGAGTCCCTCGCCTGTCAAATGGGAGTGGGACTCCAATACTCCCATAGGTCCGAGGCTTGCTTAAAATATTCTGAGATCGGTAAATTCATGAAGCAGGATGCTGCCCTGCTTGCAAATAGTGAAAGTGAGGATCTCTCCTCTAACGGGTTAAGGACTACCGGTGAATTGTATAGTCCTAGCCGCCTGAGCACAAGGAAGGCCACTCAGCCGTTGAACTAGGACGTGACTACAAACATGAACCTTGAATAAATCACTCACAAAAGTAGGGCTTTCGGTTTCTTCTGCTCACAGAAGTAGTACTATAATACAGGGATTCTGACTCCTCCTCCTCCTCCTCCGGGTCCCAGGGGCCCGCTCTTCCTTCTCCTCCCGAGGGGCCTTCACAGGGGCCCGCTCCTCCTCCTAATCCCGGGAGCTTTCCCAGGGGCCCGCTGCTCCTCCCGCTGGAAATTTGAATTGGTAAAGAAAGCCACGTGCTTTTGGAAGCTATCATCGACAACAACGCATCCCTAACCTCAGTACTGCCATCTTGACGGGCCTAAACCTCAATGCTGCCAACTTAACCTCACTAGCACGAGATTTGAATCGGTAAAGAAATCCACGCGCTTTTTTGACAGCCACGTGCTTTTTGACAGACAACAACGTATCGCTAACCTCAGTGCTACCATCTTGACGGGCCTAAACCTTAGTGGTGTCAACTTAACCTCACTAGCTCGAGATTTGAATCAGTAAACAAAGCCACGTGCTTTTTCTAACGTCTGTCCTCCGCCATATTTAATCAAGAGAGCACCGTGCTGCCCTGTTTCGGGCAATTTCGTCAGCCGTCATCCGCCATCTTTAATCAATAGAACACCGTACTGCCCTCTTTATGGCACGTAGTAGCGGGCAACTTGAAAAGTTCTGTTAGCTGTCATCCGCCATCTTTAATCAAAAGAGCACAGTGCTGCACTCTTCAGCTACTTACCTTTGAAATACGGTGGTGGCAATTACAAAAATTCTACGTGCTCTTGTTTGGAAACAAACCCACGTGCTTTTTTGACAGCTGTCATCCGTCATCTTTAATAGTCAGAGCACCGTGCTGCACTCTTTATTTGAAATGCAGTGACGGCAATTTGAAAAATTCTACGTGCTCTTGTTTGTAAACAAACTCACGTGCTTTTTGGACAGCTGTCATCCACCATCTTTAATCAAGAGAGCACCGTGCTGCACTCTTTAGCTACTTACCTTTGAAATGTGGTGGTGGAAATTTCCACATTCTCTTCTTTGGAAAAAAACTCACGTGCTTTATTCGACAGCTGTCTTGCGCCATCTTTAATCAAGAGAGCACCGTGCTGCACTCTTTAGCTACATACCTTTGAAATGTGGTGGCGGCAATTTGAAAAATTCCACATATTCTTTTTTGGAAACAATCTCACGTGCTTTTTGACAGCTGTCGTCCACCATCCTTAATCAAGAGAGCACCGTGTTGCGCTCTTTAGGTACATAGCCTTGAAATGTGGTGGCGGATTATTTGAAAAGCGGCCATCTTTAATCAACAGAGCACCGTGCTGCTATTTTTATCGTAGTAGTGGGCAATTTCTACGTCACATCTTTCATCCGCCATCTTGCATCGCAAACCTCAGTGCTGCACTCTTTAGCTACTACATTTTAAATATGGTGACGGATAATTTAAAAATTTCTACAGCAGCGATCCCTCAACGCTAATTGCACAAGATGGCGGCTATCCATGCCTCCTTAAGGGTGCTTACGCAAGATGGCTGCTATACATAGGTTCTTATGAGAGGCCCTTGAGGTGCTTGCGCAAGATGGCGGCTATACATGGCTCCTTATGAGACGCCCTAGGGATGCTTGCTTAAGTTGGCGGTTGCTCTTATGAAACGGCTTAAGGGTGCTTGCACAAGATGGCTTGAGACTCCCTAGGGATGGTTGCGCAAGATGACGGACACAAGACGGCAGCTATACGGACCTCCTTATGAGACGGCTTAAGAGCGCTTGTACAAGATGGCTGCTGCTCTTATGAGACGCCGTAGGGGTGCTTGCGTAAGATAGCTGTGACAAGATGGTGACTATACATAGCTCCTTATGAGACAGCCTAGGGGTGCTCGCACAAGATGGCGGCTACTCTTATGAAGAAAGCTAGCTTAGAAGCTACTGCGCATGATGGCCGCTACGGTTATGCATGCGGTGGAGGGCAATTTGAAAATCCATGTGCTTGCGGTCATCTTTAATCAACAGAGCATCGTGCTGTTATCTTTAGCTACTACATTTGAAATATTGTGGCGGCAATGTCTACGTAACAGCTGCTAACTTCAATTAACAGAGCACTGTGCTACCATCTTTAGCTACTACCTTAGGTACGTGGTAGCTTGTAATTTGAAAAATTCTACGTGCTTTTTTGACAGCTATCAGCGGTCATCTTTATACAATATCGGTTATACATAAGCTGTTAAGGCCTTTTCCTATGTCAACGAATTGCTCTGTCAAACAAGTTTAACCCTGCATCGCGAAGGCAAGAGTGTGCAGCGATAACATTATTGTGCAAGTTTAGACTTGCAGATCACAAAAGAAACATGACAAGACTAGAATCAAACGCTGTACTCGTTACAACATGTTTTTAGAACATTGCTTGATGTGTTCAGAACACTAAGAAATGATCAAGACTAGAATAGAACACTGTACTCGTTACAACATGTGTTTAGAACATATTAGGGGGTACCTTTGTTCTAAGAAGATCAAATTGAAACATAACAAGACTAGAATCGAACAATGTAATCGATGTCGTTAACTTCAACATGTGGTCAGAACATTGATTGATGTGTTCAGAACACTAAATAAGTGATCAAGACTACAATCGAACACTGTACTCGATACAACATGTGTTTAGAACATATTAGGGGGTACCTTTGTTCTAAGAAGATCAAATTGAAACATAACAAGACTAGAATCGAACACTGTAATCGATGTTGTTAACTTCAACATATGATCAGGACATTGTTTGATGTGTTCAGAGCAAAAGTACAATTTCAATGATTTGCTTAGTGTAAAATCAAAAACTATGGAAACACACTGTGCACATATCGCGTAGCTAACTCGCTCAGTAAACTACATTGCAAAACTAAAACTTCAATGATTTGCCTAGTGTAAAAATCAAAAACACACTGTGCACATACTGCGTAGTCAACTCGCTCGGTAAAGGATAGAGCAAGAGTACAACTTCAAATAATTTACCTTCCATCATTCGTCTTGTGGGAAAATCATCGAACAAGTTATCGCATAAACATAAAATATCAGTCAATCTGTTGGCATGGGTTACAAGCATGTAGCTCATGCGGAAGGTAAAATTAAACAGAACGCTAGTGCTATAAAAAATACACTGCTTACATTTAAGTCTTTAGCTGTTGAACAAGTTATCCCATAAACATGTAACATGGAATATCGGTTCGGAAACATATTGTTTCATTCTTTTAGCATGGGTTACAAGCATGTAGCTTGTGTAGGAGAGGACTACTATGCAAAATGCTGAACCGAAAAAATAATCGTGATAGGGAATGGAACCCAGGTGTTACGTCTTTTCATAAGGGCAAAAGGACTCTTCCTCCACCACCTCCTCCTCCTGCTCCTCCGCCTAGGGCTAATGGGCTAAAGGGCTAATGGGCTCCTCTACTACCTCACTACACCCTCCTCCTCCCGGAAGGAGTTAGCTGAAGTTGGTACATTTTTAACATAATATCCCCGAGGTGCGGTGAGTTGCTTTTTTCTAACAGAAATCAGTATGTGCTTGATATTTTTAAGTGTTTGGAACATCGAACTTTTCAAGATGGCAGCAGTGAGATTAGCGATGTTCTGTTGTTGGATTTTAAATTCCGCGCTACGACATGCATAAGGTGGCAGCCTTGACGTTTAGCGCCGTAAAGATGGCAGCAGTGAATTTAGCGATGCTCTAGTGTCCTCCAAAGTGAGGTCAAGATGACAGCTGTCAAAAAAGCACGTGGCTTTGTTTACAAACAAGTGCACGTAGTCGTGACGTCATGGTCACGTAATCAGTTCTAAGCTCTGCGTTGTTAAGAGCAGCATTAGCATTAGTTATGTTTAAAAATCTTGGGATTAGAACAGCAGTAAGAATAGCTATGATTAAAAGTGTGTACACATCACCTATTTATTTTGCATGCATCGACTCTCGTACTAAACTTCTCCCGCTAGATTGTGCTGCTATCTTAGCATAACCTATACGCATGAACTTAAAGTACAAGGAATAGCCATGTTTTAAAGCGTGTACACACATCACCTATCGATGTTGCATGCGCCAACTATCGTAATAAACTTCTTCCGCTGGATTATACCGCTATTTCAGCATAACCTATACACATGAACTTAAAGTACAAAGAATGGCTATGTTTTAAAGCGTGTACACATCACGTACCGATTTTGCATTTATCGAGTATCGTACTAAAGATTTTTCACTACATTGTGCTAAAATCTTATAAGTTTGCTGCTATCTTAGCATAACCTATACGCACGAACTTAGAGCACAAAGAATAACGATGTTTAACAGCGAGTACGCATCACGTATCGATTTTGCATTTATCGAGTATTGTACTAAACTTCTTCTACTAGAGCGTGCAACTATCGCTTGTGTGTGCTGGAATCTTAACATAACCTATGTAAACGAACTTAAAGCACAAAGAATAGCGATGTATAAAAATCTTGTGAACATAGCAGCAGCAGTAAGAATACCAATGTTTAAATGCGTGTACACATCACGTATCGATGATGTACGCATCGACTATAGTGCTAAACTTATTCCACTAAAGTGAGCTAAAATGGTATAAGTGTGCTTCTATCTTAGTATAACCTATATGCATGAACTTACAGCACAAAGAATAGCGATGTATAAAAAATATTGTGAACACAGCAGCAGCAGTAAGAATAGTCATGTTTAAAAGCGTGTACACATCACCTATCGATTATGTATGCATCGACTATCGTACTAAACTTATTCCGCTAGAATGTACCACGTTCACATGTGTTTATGCTGCTACTTTAGCATGACTTATGCACACGAACTTAAAGCACAAAGAATAGCGATGTTCCAAAATCTTGCGAACATAGTAGCAGTAAGAATAGCAAGGTTTAAAAGCGTGTACCCATCACTTTTTTATAATGCATACATCAACTATCGTAAAAACAACTTCTACTCGAGCGTGCGACCTTCGCTTGTACGTGTGCTGCTACCTTAACATAACGTATGTGCACGAACTTAAAGGAAAAATATATCTATGTCTAAAAACCTTGTGAACATAGCAGAGTTTTAACTACGTAGGCGTGGATTTTAAATTTCGTGTGCTGACGTAGCATACCACGTGGCCGTGACGTCACGACCACGTGCACTTGTTGGTAAACAAAGCAGTAGTATAGGGGCCCATCCAGGACAAATCCGGCATTCACCGGCATGCCGATTTACAACACATAATATTTTTCCTATTGTATTCAATGGCCCCACGAAAAAAATATAAATAACAGTTATTTAACAATTTTTTATTATTTTTTCCTATTGTCCTAACTGGGTCCTGACGAAAAACTGTTTAAATACCTATAATTTAACCTAAGTTTGGTCCTCGGAAAAAATATAAAATACCCATAATTTTTCCTACTTGTCCTAACACATAATTTTTTTCCTATTGTCCTCAATAATCCCACGGAAAAAACACTATTTTTATTATTTTTCCTTTTTGTCCCAAATGCGCCCCAACGAAAAAAAATGTTTAAATACCTATAATTTGTCCTAAGTGTGCCCCTCGAAAAAATATAAAATAACAATCATTTAAGACTATTATTATTATTATTATTATTAATTGACAGTACTCATTCATACTCGTTCTCTGTTGAAACGACCTTCCAGAGCAACGTTCTATCTTGTTGAAGCTAACAAGGTCATTTCCTCAATGTAATTACTGCTTGCGGTATTAATCATTCTTCAATGTCATCTACACTGTTCCGGTGACGTAATCGCACAGCGGTGTGCAATCTTGTTTATCCGCATGTGCTGCCATCTTTTAGCTACTGACAAGTACTATTTGCTAATGCTTTCGTACTACACTCTAGCGGCAAACGATAATAACACTTAGACAAGACTATTTTAAGAGCACTCTAGCGTCTGCTAATAGAACATTTTAGAAGTGAGCATGATGTAACGTAACACATATAAGCAGTTAATCTGACCTTCACTCGTCAAGTCGTCGTGGCGCAGTGAGTAACGTGTGCAACTGGTAACAGCAAAGACTACAGTTCGAGTACAACTATTAGAAAGAATTTTTAACATTTATTCAACATTAAGTTCATATATATATCCCTACCTGAACGAGAATCTTTGTCTGCCACGTTAGCTCAGGTGGTTAGATGTTAGGTAAATGTCTAGGATTTGTTCTCTTTCGGTCGAAGGCGTCTCCTTTCAAAAATTCTGAGCTATATAGGAGAGGTGAGAAGAGGTTAGAGTGTAATGTTGGTGAAGGTTCTCCAGCGTTTACAATGCTGAGAGATGACTTCGGAGGAGTTGGCCGCTCCAGGAAGTAAAGAGAAGGAGAAGGAGTGAAAGAAGGAGAAAGGAGCGAATAAAAAACCCTGGGGTTAGATCGAGGAAAAATTAGAAAACCAGCGCTGGCTTCGAAAAGTCCCCAGGGTTTCTCCTAAGTTAGGAGTTTTGCAATATCTAACAGCGCTGGTAAATAAAATATGTATATGTTAAGACCTCTGGCAAGTAAGTCTGTGTGTATGATGGCCTCTGACGTAGTGGTAAACACTCTCAAGCCTGAATGTAAAGAGACTCCTGGCGAGGCTTTAACTAGTCCGTAAGTCTCTCTGTGGGTATTTGGCCTCTGGCACGGCTATAAACGCCTGCAAGCCTAAAAAAACCTGTAAACCTTAAGACTGAATATAAGAGACCTCAGGCGCTGCTATAACTAGCCAGTAAGTGTCTCTATGTGTGTGTGTGTATGAGGCCTCTGACGTAGTGGTAAACACTCGCAAGCCTGAACGTAAAGACCTCTGGCATGGCTGTAAATGCCTCTAAGTCTGTGAGAATGAAAGACCTCTGGCGTAGCATAACTGCTCGTAAGTCTGTGTGTATGTTTTGCCTATATATATTTATATGAGTACATCTAGTCTATGCTTTCTATGTGTTAGTAACCATATGGAACGGTATCATAATTAGGAAGAACTACTCTTTTATCGTACGCAAATGAAAATTGTTTGGTTACGTCCTTATTTACTAAATTTTTAGTTATAGCGTCTCTGGATATTTGATTGTAGTGTAATGGTATATTTTCCCTTACTTCGCTTTCAATAATCTTTAGCATAGCTTCACCATTCAGACGTTGTAAATTTCTCCAATTTAGAGTGAAGCCCTTAATTTTCGTAAATAGCGGAACTATCATTATTTTTTAAATAATAACTCTTAGGGCCTGTCGAAGCCAATCAACGCCGCAAATACCTTTTCCCAGTTCATTTGTCCATTCACCTAACATACAACCTGTTTCTATAGTATTTAAACCATTATCTTTATACACTATTGAATCCGTATCGAAATATATCACAGCATCCCCCAATTTTTCAAGAATGTGATATAAGCGTAGTCTTGCGTTTGAAGTAGTAAAAGCAGCAATAAAGACGTTTGTTGCAGTATTACTTTCTATATAATAATCTTTAAAGCTGTACTTCATTTGAACCATATCGTCATTGAGAAAATTCACATCTATTCTCTCTAACCTGTCGTCTAGAAGAATTTCATAGAATCTATCTAGCGTAGTTACGTATTCAGTTTTACTAATATTTTGTCTCTGACCAAACTTACCCCATAAAGAATTTAAGCATGTTTTTGAAACATTACGTTTTCCTGGATTTTCTCCAATATTGTCTAAATCTAGATTAATATCTAATTTTTCCTTAACATCCTGTACATAGTGTTCCTTGCTTTCGAAATCATCTTTCCAAGGACTTGTTTCCAGTTTGATTTTCATAAAATCTTTCACATACCCTCTAAATAATGTGTTGCTCTTGTTTTCAAAATGCCAGACTTCATATATATTAAGTATTTTATATCCCTTTTCTATAGCCATGTTGACTTCATCTGTTGTCCATGTGCCTATAAAACTTCTTTCTATTTCGGTATGGTTACAACTTTGTATTTGTTCCTCTACACACTTGTAACATAGAGGAAATAATAATTTTTCATTCTTGTCAATTTTGATTTTTGCAGGAAGAACAGGGTGATATAATTTTCTTGGTGCTGTAACTCTGCATTTTATTAATCCGTACCAAGTATGATCATAGTAATCCGGTTTATATATTTTATTGGGTGTCCGACAGGATAGTAATCATAATACTGAACAGTTGGATAAAGACTGCAAACATCTACGTATTCTATTTTTTCATGAACTCCATCAACTGTAACTCTTAGTTTTGTGGCATTCGTTCTTCCTCCAAAGAAAGCATCTCTTGGATTAAGAGGTTCAATAATTTCAGGCAGTTTTTGTTCTTTTTCATCGTTTTATACGTTTGAGAATTTTTCCATTCGCATTCCCAAATCTCAATTAGGTTGTTTCCAGCATCTCGTATTTTTTTTACTTCGCTCTAATGTTTTTTGATACAAGTCACTCATAGTTTCCTGATTTTTGTTGTTAATACTTTCAGATTTAAAACATCTTCGACATCCGTGCCAGAAGCATCCGTGGAACTGATAAACGGTATTATTTTCTCTGTCAAAACCATCGACTTTAGCGCCCGCACTTCTAACTTCTCCACCATTCAAAGCATGCTGAATATTTTTCTTGTAATGACTTGATAACCACGAAATAGATTCTTTACTGTATCTTTCATTTTGTTCTTTATCCAGTACAGCGATTGTATTTTCTTGCAGATATTTTGAACGATATATAGCCATACAAACTCCAGCTGTGGTGAGATAACAAAAAGGATCAATATTTACAATTTCTAAAAATTGTTTCCGTAATTATGGACAGCCTCTTCGCAGAATATCAACATCTGAATTACAATATTCGTTAATTTCTTTTTTCATGTTGAATACGTAATTCTCTTCAACTCTTTCTTTATGCCATTTCAAAAACATTTCTCTGTCTTTTGGCTTCATTGTATCGATGCAGTAATATTCTGTATCTGGAATAGAACCTATATAATTTTCATTTCCTTGAGTATTAAACAAGTGTGGGAAGTATCCTTTTTTCAGTTCTTTCAAGCCAAATGTTTTTGGAAAAGCACTCAGAGCACCTTGTACAAAATTACTACTGTCAATAATTTTTAGTCTGATACTCTCAATCTCAAGAAGCATAAGTTTCGTTCCAGTGTAAACAGTGTAAGGTGTGATTGTATTTTCAACGCAATATTTCAAAATAAACTGTGAATCGTAGGCCTTAGCATAATGAGCTATAAATGTATAAACCTTGTGTTCTTTAGAAATCAACCACTTACAGAATTCTTCATTTGTTTTGAATCGGTAAACTGTATCACCACTGAAATTGTGAACTATTATTAAATTAGGTATATGAATACCTGTTTCTTGCTGAGCCTCGTAATCAAACCACATATACTTTTCGGTATAGTCACAATCGTTCTTAGGTTTTAAATATCTGCCTTTTTTGTAATTACAACACTTGAATTCAGAGATATTATCACATTTTAAAATTTTGTGGCATTCTGAGCACTCGAAATAATAATATGGAACACGCTCTACAATTTTTGTCTCATCGAAAGCATTCGTTAAAGTCGTGCCATCTTTACTGCAATTAGGACATCCTCTTGCCATCAAAGGTTTACCCTCTTCTTCTTCAATTAATCTCGTGCATATTCCACCTCTTTGTTTTCTTCTCTGCATGTAACATTTGTGATTTTTAATCTCTACCTCTTCTTTACAGTTTCTACACCATTCGAATCCGCATTCATGTTCTCGATTTCTTAATATAATTTTATTACATCCTGTACATTTCAAAACCGTGTCACAAACGTTTTGATGGTTATCTAAATATTCTTGATTGTAACAATATCTATTACATTGGCGACAATATATTTTATCCTCTTCCGTTTCATGTTCATCTCCAGAACACAATATACATTTGGTTTTTACCTCTTCTCCTTTACACGTATGTTTATTTTTATTATTGTATGGCTTTTTACATTTGTGACAGAAGTAAGAAGAACCCAAGAAAGCCTGCATACTGTTGATTACATCGAAGTGATTTTTATTTTTATATAGGTATATTTTTGTCCCACTATCCCTACCGCTGTAAATAATCGAGTTAAAATTTTCTGCGCATACAACGTTGATTTGAATATTCAATAACTCTTCTGTATTTTTTATATCAGCCAACGTAAACCCTTCTTCATTAAATTCACCCAATCTGTTACACAATTCTACAGCAAGTTGATCCTGTAATTTTCTCCCTTTTCTAATATATGTTACTTCATTATCACTTAATTCACGGTCAAGAATTCGTTTTGTGTGATAGGTTAAAGCCACAATAACAGCCCTCGGACAACATAAATTATCAGTATTGTTGATCTGAGTTACACACATTTTTGTTCTAACATCTTGACTTAAATTTATAATTTTCTTTCCACCACCAGCACCTCGAGGCATTGAAATAACTCGAATGCTAAAACCAGTTTCAGCAAAGTCTAAAGTTAAAATCTGTGCTATTCTTTCGAAAATGAGTGAACTGATTCCTTGTAGCTGTGAAATTTGTAAAGTCCTGTAGAGATGGGATTATTAAAAGATAGATTATTAGCCACAACACACACCATATCGTCTCTCTGTAGTTTAGTCCTCTTTGCAACCAACTTTAGCATTCTGGTTAGTGTGTCTTCAATTATGTTAACATCTGTAGTGGTATTTGCGTTGTTATTGAATTCAAAACGGTAATTAATTTCGTAGGATTTATACTTTTCGTTAAACCTTGGATTTGACTCTACAATGTTAAAAATATCTGTTCTTTCTCTCTTGGACTCTTTCTCTTCATCTCTTGGTTTCTTAAACAGTTTATTGCTGAAGGGAAATATATCTTTTAATTTTTGTGGTCTCTCTCTACTGTTACTAAATAAATCATCATCGAACCGATAAAAAGTAATTAATATTTGGAACACGCTTTTGTCTTGGAGGTCTTGGTTTTTCAAAGATATCATTACTAAACTCGAGGAATGGATTGCTTACAGATTCTTCTCCTTGTATAAGATTTTGAAGTCTTTGAATCAGATCAGCCTTTCTTAATGTAGAATAATTCCTAATACGATTTTCTCTTGCTAATGCTCTCAACTCTGTTACTTTTAGACTGTTCAAGTTATTATTGTTAATTGGCGGTACCTCTAGGGGATTTTGAAGTCTTTGAATTAGATCAGCTTTTCTTAATTGAGAACAATTTCTAAGACCTCTTGTTCTAGCTAGTTCTCTTAAATCTCTCACTGACAGATTTCTCAAGTTGTCCATTTATATAGGAAAAATATTATGAATAATATTTTCTTGTGAAAGAGACTACGCCCTTTCTATTTATATAGGAAAAAAGTTCTTAATAAAAAAAGATGAAAAATGAAAAATAAAAGAATATTCAGCATAATTTAAGCGGTAATTTTCTCATGATAAGGTAGTTTTAGATGGCTTCTCATACTACATCTGGAGAGAACCTTACCACAAATGCATTCAACTTTCTCTGTTAATTTCGAGCGATATTTATCATAGTAAGCCTTTGCACAATCTCTACACCTATGCTCGCTTGTACAGTTTAAACATGGTTTTTCTTTTGTTGGTTGAGCACATTTGTGATTATATCTGCTACCATTTTTAATGTCTTCATTACATACTGGACAGGTAATTGTTTTTTGCTTCCAGTTACGTTCGAGTTCCTTAAGATGTTCAGAATGTTCCTCTCTATAATCTTTTTGTTTCTTCTTTATACATTCAAAGCACCCACTCTTCGATGGTAAATTTTTCTGATTAGTTATTTTGATCTCTTTATGCATTTCTTTCTCTTGTTTACACAAGGGACAAATAACCATAGAAACAGTTTCCATTTGTTATAGGAAAAAGAACATCAGTAAAAATCTCTAAAATAAAAAATAATAATTTTTCATTTATTATAAAACACCTTCATCAGGATCAATTTCGGTTTCGATAGAATCCTCATCAAGTGTTATTTCACTGAACATAATTATTTTCACTTGAGCGGGTAAGATCTTAAGACCTTCATTAATTTTAAATGTTATTTTGTTGTAAATATTAACCTTAAATGGTTTACCTAAATTTAAATGAGTGATAGTTTCTTCCATCGGATTATTTTGGATATACACAGAAAAAACTTTATTGATATCGCTTCCAGAATGTATCTCAGGAACGGGTATTTCGATATCAAATATTGAAACAACTATTTTTCTGATATACAGCTCATAGGAAAATACGTAGCTTATTTCAGTATCTAATTCAGTTGAAAATTTCTTTTCTATTTCAGTTTTATCAAAAACTTTCCTGTTTATTTTATTTACCTTCCGTTCCAGATTATGTATATCATTTGTTAAGGGAGCAATTTCTGATTTTGTAGAATATTCTCGAAATACTGTTTCAATTTCTTCCTTTGTATAATAATTTTTAAACTCATCTTTAGGTATATATTTTGAACTTGTGACTTTTTCTGATGCTGTATTAAATTGTTTCAAACTAATTCCGTCACCATCTTCAACACCATCGCCAATATTTCTTAACATTTTTTTCCTGAATCCGAAATAATCCTTACCATACCAGATTTTACTTTTGAATTCTTCATCAAATTTGTCTTTAGATATAAGATCTTTAGTTTTATTATCAATACTGTTTATTAATTTTGATATTTTTTTGGATTCGTCATCAAATTTCTTTTTATGTAACAAATCTTTAATTTTGTTATCTACAGCTGTCTTTTTGTAAACATTTTCATTAGTATTATTTATTAAATCCAATATTTTTTTGGATTCTTTCTCAAAATTTTCTTTTGGTAACAAATCTTTAATTTTATCATTAGTGTTATTTATTAATTCCAATATTTTTTGGATTCATCGTCAAATTTCATTTTAGGCAAAAAATCTTTAATTTTATCATCTATATCTATCTTTTCATAAACACTCTCCAATTCTTCCCGTATTATAATACTATCATGTTCTTTAATTTTATTTCCGAATATATCCATTTATTATATCCAAAATGTATGGCCCTATAACACTATCTTTCGGTACCCAACTGTTGTGTGAGTTATCGAACCCGAGCCACTTGACATATTCTTGATCACCTTTTTTTCTTAGAACCTTTTCAACCAAGTAGTGATCAGGATGTTTTGTTTTCTGCAGTCCTTGTTCGTAAAATGTGCCCTTAATCTCTTCTCCTCTATAGTCTTTAAGAAAATAGTAGATAGGATTCGTTGCAAAAACTTTGTCAATTTTAAATATTTCTGTGGACCAGTTCCCAGTATATCCTTTTTCAAATAACCCTTTTATTTTGCTTACACGTACGTAATCACCTATTTTAAATTTTGGTTTTCCATGTATAGTAGGCTCAGAATCAAATAAATTATTATATACATCTTCTCGGTTCTTTGGACTAATATCTACTGGTTTCATTTTAATAGTGCGATGAAATGTGTTATTATAGTCATGTACTAATTTTGGAAGAATGCCTACCCATTTATAATTTCCTTGTAGTGAAAACTGCTTCCACATTTTTTCTTTCAGTGTTCTATTGAATCTCTCAACAACAGCTGCTTTGAAATTGAAAATGTAGAGTAGTGATTGATGTTGAATTTCTTCATGAGATCTTGTACATCCTTGTTGTAAAACTCTTTACCTTTATCTGTCTGTATATTTTTTGGAGATCTATTTGATGTTTTAAATATATGGTCTAGTGCATCTCTAACACATTTACCTGATTTATCTTTAAGTGGTATAGCCCATGCGAACTTGGAAAACACATCGATGACAGTCAGTAAATATTTATTGCCTTTATTGATTTTCGAAATTCCTTTCAAGTTACCAGAATCCATTTCTACAAGATCAGCTTGCCATAGATCATCGATACCGTATGTGATAGTTTTTCTAGTAGGATAATTTCTTCTAGCTGGTTTGTGTACTTCATCGATAATGTCTTCTCGTATTCCCTCACCGATCAATTTTTTTTTTACAAATTGACTTTTCTTTGCAACACATACCGAACATATGCCTGATATTCTCTCTCTTCCATTTACTGTTTTCACTCGTTGAGAATCAACTGTGTTTGTTTCTTTCTTGCACTTCAGGCACCAGATATGTTTCATTTATAGTGTAAAAAATTCTCAACCTTATTGTAACTCTAATATTATGGTAGTCGTAGCACCATTAAAGTCAATCAAGTCATCATTTTCATCTGTAATCTCGAGATGTATATTTTGAATTCTGTCATAAATCGGAACAAATAAAGGGTATTGTGGTTCGTAGATTGTTGCTCCTCCAAATTCAACATCTGGCATAAAACAAGAAATTACGTTTGTTTCTCGGTGATAGTGATTCCCATCTTTTTCAAACATTCCATCGGCTAAATTAAAGTGAACTTTGATCATTTCGAAGGGTATTATTTTTGGTAAGTCAAGCGCAAGAGTTTTTGTTTTTGGATATACGATTTGATCATTAAATCCTAACACTGAACCGATGCTCTCTACTTTAT
Organism: Anabrus simplex; assembly: GCF_040414725.1. NCBI lineage: Eukaryota > Metazoa > Arthropoda > Insecta > Orthoptera > Tettigoniidae > Anabrus > Anabrus simplex. The sequence goes on along the minus strand of NC_090268.1, from coordinate 451,760,512 downwards.
CAAAGTACAATTTAAAATCACTTTTAATTTCAACTCTATTTAGCTGTTTATTTGCTTCAATACTTATATTGGTAGCATTGAAAGGTGGTTGACTCTGAATACTTTTTTCTAAACTCTCTAATGTATATTGTCCTGGAGGAATAACCATCATAGATATTACATGTGTTCCATCATCTGATGAACCAGGAACAACTTTTTCATAATGTAGTTTATTGTTTTTTGAAGTTACATTTGGTGTCAAAAATCTAGAATAAAATCCGGCGAGCCTAACTTTTCTAAACTCGCTATTCAAGGGTACTGTTAGTCGCTTTTCTAGGGTAGATGAGTCTCCGCTCAACTTTAATAATCTACTCATGTATTATAGCTAAATAAATGAAGGTTGATTGGGATCCAAAAATACGATTACCAGAAAAAGGAGATAAAAACTAAACATGGAGAGCTTTTACCGAATTCTATTCGTTGTGCTATCGTTGGTTCGAGTGGATCTGGAAAAACTACACTTACGATAGATAATTACATCTTAGCTCCAGGATGGCTTAATTGGAAGAAAATCAACAATTTGTACGTTTATTCAAAGAGCTTAGATCAATCAAAGTATCAGGATCTCATCAGCAGATGTAAGAAAATTGAAGATAAAAATGGTCTTTCGATAGCTACGTTTATAGACAATAATGAAGATGCTATACCTTTAGACGAGTGTGAAGATTGTTCTATAGTTGTATTTGACGACTTTATTCTAGAAAATCAAGATATTGTTAGGGAATACTTTACGAGAGGAAGACACAAGGATATTGATTGTTTTTATTTAGCTCAAACTTACTCTAGAATTCCTAAACAGTTGGTTAGAGATAACTTGAACTTTTTAAATATATTCAGACAAGACGACACCAACTTAAATCACATTTACCATGAAAAAGTAGGTGGAGTAGTGGAGATATGAAATTCGATAAATTTAAAAACATGTGTAGTAATTGTTGGAATCAAGATACTTTCGGATTTTTAACTATAGATTCAACTCGTAAACCACACATCGGTCGATACAGAAATAAAATTCAAACATTCTTGTAAACAGACACAACAGACACAATAGACAAACACACTGTTTTTTCGTTATATAAATGTTAGCACATTACGAGTCTATGATGGCTAAGCCAAAGAAAAAGAAGGCAACCAAACTGAGAGAACAAGAGACTTCGAAAGACTCGGAGGAATTTGAAGCTGTCAAACAAGCAAAATTAAATATTAGAAAATCAGAAGAATTGAAAGAAGACCAACCTGTTATAGATGCCATTAGTATGGTTACTAATAAATTAGAGGCATTAGAAGATAGTGTTGTAAAAGCTATAGAAGAAAACAGAGAGGTTGAAAAAAGATTAGTACCATACAAACACGATGACTTTAGTGATTTATTTCCGATACCACCAACACCTGAAGAAACATCGTTTGAGAGAAAGATATTCCTAAGTGACGATGAATCAATCTCTTCTCCAGCAAGGAGAAATTTAGAACCACTCTTGGAGCAAGTTGAAGAGAAAGAAAAGAATAGAATTGCTAGAAAACGTATGTTAAAAGATAGTCCTAGTCTCATAAACGTAGGGCCTGAATTACTAGAAGCCATTAACAATTCTGATGATTTTATATTTGGATTTAGACCTGAAGGAAAAGAGAGATATATTGGTGATTCGAAAGTTACATTCGATCACGATGATTTTATCGTTCAGAAAACAGGTAAAAAATATACAGGGACAAAAGGTCTTCTAACACTTCTAACAAGGAAGGAGATATCCGACAAAGAGTATTAGAAAAACGATTTAAATAACTACAAAGAGATAGCTGAACACACGAATTTGATTTTCGAGGACTATAATCCAGATACAGGAAAAGTACGATCATCAAGAGGAGAAAAATGGACAGATATTTTTAGTGATCTATGGAACGACATTAACGTAAAGAGAGGAATAGGAAAAATATCAAGATCAGCATCTTTAACTACTCCTCCAAAATCTGCAATGTCTCCTGTAAAAACTGGTACAGGTTTTGTGAAAAAATACACAGAAAAGCCTGTAGAATATGTTTGGATGAATGATGTTCGAGATTTGATTGATAGACTTGCTGTCATTCACGGTAATAATTTTTTAAATGAGAAGGTTGGAATCACACAAATGTTAACGAGTAAGTTTAATGACTTCATTGTGAATCATCCTAAAGGTATTCCTTATCTTATTCGATTCTTGAGTAATCTTCCTCATACTTTTTGGAAATCTGAAAAACATGGAAAAGGAATAGTAAATTGGGCTTTAAATAATTTACCTCTTCCAGAAATGCATATACCTGGATTTAATTATTGTGGCCCTTACACGAAGTTAGAAGAACGATTAGCAAGAGGTGATAAAGGAATAAACCCTTGTAAAGCTTGTAAATCTCACGATATAGGATACAGAGATTATAAAGATTTAGAACATAGACATGTAGCTGATAAAGAATTACAACAAGTAGCAAAAGAGATAATGTATAGTAAAGATGCTGATATGAAAGAAAGATTGGCTGCTGCAGCTGTTAGAGGAATAATGTACTCTAAAAAAAATTAGGTATGGGCATAGAAGTTGATGAGAACGGATTAGGATTGTAATATATTTTTATCTATATAAATGAGTCCAATTAGTATTAACTATACAACTTGTCCAAATGTTAAACCCAAACCCAAATCTGTTTCTATCAAATTTCCAAAAGACAAGGTAAAAGAACTCAATAGCATCGATGATTATTTGACTGCCACACAGAAGACGAGAAAACAAAATCAAATAAAGAAAGGTGGTAATTTACTCTTAACATTTACTATACCTGTACTGAAAAAAATATACGAACATTTAATAAAACAGAAAGAGGGTTCAGGTCTATCAAAACATGAAGGAGGAATTTTACCACTTATATTTGCTGCTCTGGGTGCTCTTGGTGCATTAGCTGGAGGTGCGGCAGCAATAACAAGTTCTGTACACAATAAACAAAAGAATGACGCTGAACTAGAAGAACAAAAGAGACATAATCTAGCTGTAGAGAAAAAAGGTTCTGGTTTACCAACAATTCTCGGATCACTTTTAGTCAAGTACGGTTTAGAAAAATTATAGAGGCACTAAAAAGAAATCTGGTCGAGGGATTTTTTTAGAGAAATAGACGACGATATATTAAATTCATTGATCAAACAATACCCACAGGCACTGAGTAATTTTGACATAGAGAAATTAGTTAAAAAATTAAAGACTAAAAATTTTAGAGGTGTATTTATGATTGATGAACTACCAACTAATCCTAATAAAAAAAATTGAATCAGGTATTGTAAATCTAGATACTTCTGATCATGTTGGTACGCACTGGATTTGCTACTACAAGAAAGGTGATGAAAAATTTGTATTCGATTCCTACGGTGGTAATGTTTCGAAAGAATTAGTTGATTATCTATAACCCGAAAATTTATTCTTTAATGCTGAAAGAATACAAAACTATGACGAATATATCTGTGGTCACTTGTGTCTATTTGTTTTGAAACTGTTTTCGGAAGGACATAATAATCCGAGTGAAATTTTAGATATCGTAAATAGGCTTAGACGCTAAAGCAAAGACACGATATTTTCTTTTATATAAATGGAAAAAATCGAAAGCTATCAGTGGCATTCATTCCCAGTGAATGAAAGAACTAAAAATAATGTCATGGTTCCAAACAAAGACACTGAAATAGAAGTCAAAGTTGCTGATGGATGGATAAAAGATAAATTCCAACTATTCATGAATTTAAATGTTACTCATGTTAATGGCACAGACTATACACATTACGAAGGAAAATCGAACGTGAGACTCATAGATAATTATCCAGCATTCTTGTTCTCTGCAGTAACTGTTAAAAAAGGTAACAATGTTGTTTCTAGAACAGAGAATCCAGGTATCGTTGCCTCTGTATTGCATCAACTCATTTCGTCTTTAAGTGAGGAAGTTAGACTTGAATCTAACAATGTCAACAATGGAAAGTTGCAATCAAAATCAGTCGAAGTACTGTATCCGTTAGAAAAGTTAGGTGGATTCTTCAAAGATTATCAAGATATTGAGTGGGAAGGTAATTATACAATTAGTTTCACTTGGAGCCCAAACGCAGGAGATGTGCTATATAGATGGTTCAGTAAAGATGAAACAGGAGGTGATATCGCTGGAACTCGGCCTGAGGAAGGAAAAGTAACTATTACACATTTAGAGATACGCACTCCCGTTGTCAAGTACGAACCAAATTATGAAGTTGAGTGCAGGGAACAAATATATAAAAATCCAAAAAGTCTCATCTCATTTTTTGACCTACAAGCACGTGAATTTTCAGATATTGTTGGTAAAAGGAACTTTGAGATAGACATTACCAATTACTATCAGTCTGTGGGGTTTGATCAACCTTTATTTATTTTTGTAGTATTCCAGACAAACAAAAGGAAATCAGTTGCTAGATTCGTCTCTCTTTGACGACGTACAGCTTCAGAACATATACGTAAAAAATGCTCGAGATGAAATATTTCCAGAAGAATCTTGGAATCTTGACCCTGCAGGAAAATTCTTAAAAGCTTACGACGCATTTACAGATTTCAAGAGAATAACTCAGTTAAGCACAGATGTTGGTATTAGTCCTCGTCAGTATATTAAATCATATCCTGTTTATGTTATTAATATGAGTAAACGTAGAAATGTTATAACTGCTACAAAAACAAGTATGAAGTTGTGTGCAACATTTAATGCACCTATTCCTGGTAATACATCGATGTATGTAATCATGTATGGAAAGAAGAATATAATCTTCGATGCTCAGCATAGACTAATTACAGAAAAATTTTAAGCTATATAAATGAATAAAAAAACTAAAAAGCATTCTAGAGTTGATTGTTGTATGTTTTTCATCGTTAGTTAAGTTTCTTAGAAAACGCGAGAAGAAGAATAATTAATTCAAAATCTTTCTTTTATATTTTTATATTTTCATTTGTGGGGAGTTTAAGGACAAATACGAAATTAATAATAATAGTCTTAAATGATTGTTATTTTATATTTTTTTCGAGGGTCACACTTAGGACAAATTATAGGTATTTAAACAGTTTTTTCACCATTTTAGGTATTTACACGACTTTTTTAGTTAGGGAGCGTTTGGGACAAAAAAATAATAAAAATAGTGTTATGTTTTTTCGTGGGTTTATTGAGGACAATAGGAAAAAAATTATGTGTTGTAAATCGACATGCCGGTGAATCAATAGGAAAAAAATATGTGTTAGGACAAATAGGAAAAAAATTATTGGTATTTTATATTTTTTCCGAGGACCAAACTTAGGTTAAATTTTAGGTATTTAAACAGTTTTTCGTCAGGACCCAGTTAGGACAATAGGAAAAAATAATAAAAATAGTGTTAAATAACTGTTATTTATATTTTTTCGTGGGGCCCATTGAAGACAATAGGAAAAAAATTATGTGTTGTAAATCGGCATGCCGGTGAATGCCGGAATTGTCTTGGATGGGTCCCTATACTACTCAAAGCCACGTGTTTTTTTGACAGCTGTCATCTTGACGGACCCTAACCTCACTTTGAAGGACAATATAGCATCGCTAACCTCACTGTTGCCATCTTTACGGCGCTGAACATGCTTGTAACCCATGCTAACAGATTGAAACTATATGTTTCCGAACCGATATTCCATGTTACCTGTTTATGGGATAACTTGTTCAACAGCTCGAGACTTAAATGTAAGCAGTGTATTTTTTATAGCACTAGCGTTCTGTTTAATTTTACCTTCCGCATGAGCTACATGCTTGTAACCCATGCCAACAGATTGACTGATATTTTATGTTTATGCGTTAACTTGTTCGACTGATTTCCGCACAAGACGAATGATGGAAGGAAAATTATTTTTAAGTTGTACATTTTCTTTATCGTTTACCTAGCAAGTTGACTACGCAGTATGTGCACAGTGTCGTAACGCGAAATTTAAAATCCAACAACAGAACATCGCTAAACTCACTGCTGCCATTTTGAAAAGTTCAGTGTTCCAAATACTTAAAATTATCAAGCACATACTGATTTCTGTTAGAAAAACGCAACTCACCGCACCTCGGGGATTTTATGTTAAAAATGTACCAACTTCAGCTAACTCCTTCCAGGAGGAGGAGGGTGTGGTGAGGTAGTAGAGGAGCCCATTAGCCCTTTAGCCCATTAGCCCTAGGCGGAGGAGGAGGAGGAGGTGGTGGAGGAAGAGTCCTTTTGCCCTTATGATAAGACGTAACACCTGGGTTCCATTCACTATCACGATTATTTTTTCGGTTCAGCATTTTGCATAGTAATCCTCTCCTACACAAGCTACATGCTTGTAACCCATGCTAACAGATTGAAACTATATGTTTCCGAACCGATATTCCATGTTACCTGTTTATGGGATAACTTGTTCAACAGCTCGAGACTTAAATGTAAGCAGTGTATTTTTTATAGCACTAGCGTTCTGTTTAATTTTACCTTCCGCATGAGCTACATGCTTGTAACCCATGCCAACAGATTGACTGATATTTTATGTTTATGCGTTAACTTGTTCGACTGATTTCCGCACAAGACGAATGATGGAAGGAAAATTATTTTTAAGTTGTAAATTTTCTTTATCGTTTACCTAGCAAGTTGACTACGCAGTATGTGCACAGTGTGTTTTTTATTTTTACACTAGGCAAATCATTGAAGTTTTAGTTTTGCAATGTAGTTTACTGAGCGAGTTAGCTACGCGATATGTGCACAGTGTGTTTCCATAGTTCTTGATTTTACACTAAGCAAATCATTGAAATTGTACTTTTGCTCTGAACACATCAAACAATGTTCTGATCATATGTTGAAGGTAACAACATCGATTACAGTGTTCGATTCTAGTCTTGTTATGTTTCAATTGATCTTCTTAGAACAAAGGTACCCCCTAATATGTTCTAAACACATGTTGTATCGAGTACAGTGTTCGATTCTAGTCTTGTTATGTTTCAATTGATCTTCTTAGAACAAAGGTACCCCCTAATATGTTCTAAACACATGTTGTATCGAGTACAGTGTTCGATTATAGTCCTGATCACTTATTTTGCGTTCTGAGCACATCAATCAATGTTCTGACCACATGTTGAAGTTAACGACATCGATTACAGTGTTCGATTCTAGTCTTGTTATGTTTCAATCACTTCATTTGTAATCTGTTGTTAAGGTATCCCCTGGCATGTTCTAAACACATGTTGCATCGAGAACAGTGTTCTATTCTAGTCTTGATCACTTATTTAGTGTTCTGAACACATCAAGCAATGTTCTAAAAACATGTTGTAACGAGTACAGCGTTTGATTCTAGTCTTGTCATGTTTCTTTTGTGATCTGCAAGTCTAAACTTGCACAATAATGTTATCGCTGCACACTCTTGCCTTCGCGATGCAGGGTTAAACTTGTTCGACAGAGCAATTCCTTGACATAGGAAAAGGCCTTAATAGCTTATGTATAACCGATATTGTTTAAAGATGACCGCTGATTACTGTCAAAAAGCACGAAGTATTTCTTAATTACCCACCACCACACTTCAAAAGTAAGAAATAAGTGCTGTAAAGATAGCAGCACGATGCTCTGTTGATTAAAGATGAGAGCTGTCACAAATTGCCTGCTAGCACATTTCAAAGGTACTAGCTAAAGATAGAAGCATGATGCTGTATTGATTAAAGATGGCCGCTGTCAAAAAAGCACGTAGATTTTTTCAAATTACAAGCTACCACGTACCTAAGGTAGTAGCTAAAGATGGCAGCACAGTGCTCTGTTAATTAAATATAGCAGCTGTTACGTAGACATTGCCGCCACAATATTTCAAATGTAGTAGCTAAAGATAACAGCACTATGCTCTGTTGATTAAAGATGACCGCAAGCACATGGATTTTCAAATTGCCCTCCACCGCATGCATAACCGCAGCGGCCATCATGCGCAGTAGCTTCTAAGCTAGCTTTCTTCATAAGAGTAGCCGCCATCTTGTGCGAGCACCCCTAGGCTGTCTCATAAGGAGCTATGTATAGTCACCATCTTGTCACAGCTATCTTACGCAAGCACCCCTACGGCGTCTCATAAGAGCATCAGCCATCTTGTACAAGTGCTCTTAAGCCGTCTCATAAGGAGGTCCGTATAGCTGCCGTCTTGTGTCCGTCATCTTGCGCAAGCATCCCTAGGGTGTCTCAAGCAATCTTGTGCAAGCACCCTAAGCCGTCTCAAAAGAGCAGCCGCCATCTTAAGCAAGCATCCCTAGGGCGTCTCATAAGGAGCCACTTATAGCCACCAATTTCCGCATCTTGTGCAATTAGCGTTGAGAGATGGCTGCTGTAGAAATTTTTTAATTGTCCGTCACCATATTTCAAAGGTAGTAGCTAAATAGTGCAGCACGGAGGTTTGGGATGCAAGATGACGGATGACAGCTGTGACGTAGAAATTGCCCACTACTACGATAAAGATAGCAGCACGGTGCTCTGTTGATTAAAGATTGCCGCTTTTCAAATTATCCGCCACCACATTTCAAAGGTATGTAGCTAAAGAGTGCAGCACGGTGCTCTCTTGATTAAGGATGGCGGATGACAGCTGTCAAACAAAGCACGTGAGTTGTTTTTTTTGCTAGGGGCTTTACGTCGCACCGACACAGATAGGTCTTATGGCGACGATGGGATAGGAAAGGCCTAGGAGTTGGAAGGAAGCGGCCGTGGCCTTAATTAAGGTACAGCCCCAGCATTTGCCTGGTGTGAAAATGGGAAACCACGGAAAACCATCTTCAGGGCTGCCGATAGTGGGATTCGAACCTACTATCTCCCGGATGCAAGCTCACAGCCGCGCGCCTCTATGCGCACGGCCAACTCGCCCGGTACGTGAGTTTGTTACCAAAGAAGAGAATGTGGAAATTTCCACCACCACATTTCAAAGGTAAATAGCCAAAGAGTGCAGCACGGTGCTCTCTTGATTAAGGATGGTGGATGACAGCTGTCAAAAAAGCACGGGAGTTTGTTTCCAAACAAGAGAATGTGGAATTTTTCAAATTGCCACCACATTTGAACTAAAGGGTGCAGCACGGTGCTCTCTTGATTAAAGATGGTGGATGACAGCTGTCCAAAAATCACGTGGATTTGTTTCCAAACAAGTGCACGTAGAATTTTTCAAACTGCCGCCACCACGTTTCAACTAAGGAGTGCAGCACGGTGCTCTGTTGATGAAAGATGGCGGATGACAGCTGTCAAAAAAGCACGTGGGTTTGTTTCCAAACATGAGGACGTAGAATTTTTGTAATTGCCACCACCATATTCCAAAGGTAAGTAGCTAAAGAGTGCAGTATTGTGCTCTTTTGATTAAAGATGGCGGATGGCAGCTTACAGAACTTTTCAAATTGCCCACTACTACGGACCATAAAGAAGGCAGCACGGTGTTCTATTGATTAAAGATGGCGGATGACATCTGACGAAATTGCCCGCAACAGGGCAGCACGGTGCTCTCTTGATTAAAGATGGCGGAGGATAGATGCTTTGTTTACTGATTCAAATCTCGCGCTAGTGAGGTTAAGTTGACACCACTAAGGTTTAGGCCCGTCAAGATGGTAGCACTGAGGTTAGCGATACGTTGTTGTCTGTCAAAAAGCACGTGGCTGTCAAAAAAGCGCGTGGATTTGTTTACCGATTCAAACCTCGCGCTAGTGAGGTTAAGTTGGCAGCATTGAGGCTTAGGCCCGTCAAGATGGCAGTACTGAGGTTAGCGATGCGTTGTTGTCGATGATAGCTTCCAGAAGCACGTGGCTTTCTTTACCAATTCAAATTTCCCGCGGGAGGAAGAGCGGGCCCCTCGAGCCGGAGGAGGATGGGGGGGGGGCGGCAGAATCCCTGTATTATACTACTGCTGTTGTACATCAACTCGTACAGATTTACACAGGACCATTGTTTAAAACCTGCTGATCCAGCCACAAGAGTGAGATACTGTGAGTGGTATCTTGCATAATTGAATGATCGTTTTTCGACCCCCAGCTTGTGCTCTTTACGGATGAGGTCTGGTTTTACCTTAATGGTCGTGTGAACAGTCATAACTCTCGCTGTTGCTGTGCAGAAAATGCTAATGAAGTCCGTCGTTATGAAGGATGATACGTCTACCACCTTTTAACATGTAAGATTTCATATAAGATTTTATTGACGCTTAAAGCAGGGCGGCGGCGCGTGATGGGCACCTGCTGTGTGTATACAACACAACAATAATGCGTGCAGTAAGCAACTGACAAAATTACTGGACAATTACGGCATTTAACGGTTTTTTGGATTGTTTACGATTGTTTTTACATGCACATGATAGTAGTGTAAATAAATACAAAGTCAGCTGATTCATTATTCCGATAATTTGTAGTCTTAGTTCCCTGCATCTCTTTGCTTTGTATTTTTCACCTTCATTTATTCATCGAGTAATAATAATCAAATTCCTATATCCCAATAATATTGCACTTCAAGCCCCCGGCGTGGTTTTGACAGACATTAGAGTAGGCAACCTCTTATTCTCAGCATTTAAGGACACTTTTATTCTCCGTCCCGCGTAGTAGGGAAAATAATACTAATCCACCAGCGGTAAAAGTTCATATAACCACAATTCAGCTGAAAAATGTAGTGTAGATACATTGTAGTATAGATACAGTACATTTAGATAGTGCCGTATCTTGCCTGGTATATTCGTGTGTATCTATTAGAGCGTAGTACTAATATAATTTGTCTAAGCATTTAGATTTGTTGGTAATCTTTGAGTACAGAAGTTCTTGCAAATTTCATTTCTGTTTGTGCTTTGTAGTGACATACGGTACCGGTATTGTAATTAGGATACGTCTGAAAGTAGTATAAAAACTACTGTAGTGTAGTGTACAGTAGTATACGAGTAATATCCTATTTGAATTTAGTGTGCTTATTTTATTTTTGTAAAATATTTGTGGAGTACTGGTGTAGTAGAGGTATCCGTAGAAACTCTTACTAAATACAGTTGTTGTAATTAGGATAGGCTTAATTGCAGTTTGGAATTGTGTAGTTCTTGTGTATTACTTTCGATATTCAATAATAAACAGTAGTTTTTATCCTGTTAGGGGTTGTAGGATAAAAAAATAGTGTACGACTAAGTAGTATTGTAGTGTAATCGTATATTAATTACCTTATTGTTGTGTGATCTTTGAGTACTATCCCAGATAATATATACCTCCGTTCATTTAATTTTTGCAAATAAGTTATTTTATTTTTATTTTCATTTCTCCCCGTAAAGAATGGCTAAGGAGCGCGAGTGTCGAACTGTGGGTGTGGCGAGGCATTGAGGAGTATGAGGGAGGAGTTGGAGAGTTTGAGGGAGATAATTAGGATTCTCACAGAAGACAGGAAGGAAGATAGGACCCCCTCAAACAATGTACAGGTTACAGTAGGTGTACAAGAGGGAGGGAAAGGAAAGAGGGAGTTGTAGAAGATAGGTGGTCTAATGTTCTAAGCGGAAGGAGATTGCAGGCTAAGGGCTCTATTCAGGATCAGAATTCAGGACATGTGCCTGTGCGAATTCGGTACGAGTCACTCCAGGTAGAACAACACAGGGAAGATGAGGGACAGGGAACTTTTGCTGAGATGTGTGGAAGTAAGAAGAAGTGAAAAGGTAGGAAAGGGAAGTGTAGAGTAGAGGATAGGAAAAGACAGGTGGAACAAGGTCATGGGAAGAAGAAAAGGGAGGAGGAATTAGCTTCTGCAGCTATCAGGAAAGATAGGGCTGACCAGGAGGGGAGGGGATCAAATGATGTGGGTAGGGTTGAGGCTCTGGTTATGGGGGATTCCGTCGTTAGACACGTGATGAAAGTGTGTGGAGAAAGGGAACCAGGGTAGAATGTTATCCAGGAATTAGGTTGAGGCAGATGTTGAGGAAAGTAAAAGAGAGGGAGGAGGGGATGGAGAAGGTGGTAGTGTTTCACGTTGGTACCAACAACGTAAGGCAAGCTGATATAAGTACCAACATAGTTGGAGATGTGTGGGATCTGGTAAATGCAGCTCGGGTGATATTAAAGAAAGCGGAGATTGTTATTAGTGGAATACTGTGTAGGAGGGATACTGACTGGAGGGTACTGGGGATTTAAATGAGACTATGGAGTGGGTATGTGGGAAACTGGGAGTGAAATTTCTAGATCCTAATGGGTGGGGAGGAGTTAGCGAACTGCGCTCAGATGGCCTTCACTTAAACCGCAGTGGTACGTATAAGTTAGGAAATTTGTTTCGAAGGGTAATAGGGAGGTACATTCAGGGAAACGGGATGGCCTAGGGAGCGATGATAAGTGAACAGGGAACTGGAAATCAAGTAGGGATGACATAAAATTGTTAGTGTTGAACTGTAGAAGTATTGTAAAGAAAGGAAGTAGTTTAATATATATATATATATGATGTCCCCGTTAAAATTGGCGATATTACGAATATTTTAACAAGTGGAAAGTGAAAATTTTATTGTCTGCTTGTAACTGCAGCATATCATTTGGGGAGTTGTGGCGAGCTGAGAACGAGTTTTTTTCGTCGTTCAGAGGGGTGACACACCGGCAAGATTGTGCCAAGGTCAGAGTAAACCACGTGACTGCCTTCGCACGCACGCAACCCAGCTTGTTTCTGGAATAGTCTGCGCCAATTAAATGAGACCATCAGCCAATTACCGTCCTCGCTGAAGATCACACCTCCCAGGCTAATTAGATAAAAGGCCTTGTTTCGAGTAAATCGCTCTCTTAATGCTCTTAATGCTCTTGATATTCTGAAGCTCTTTCTGGGACACCACGTTCTCAGACCACGTGGAGAAGTAATTTCAATTCAAGTCGACGCCGTTCTGCTAGAATTTAGAGAAACCATTAGTGAATTCTATGGAATAAAGACGCCTAGGAGCCAAGTTAAGTGTGACAGTGTAGACGAGCTATTTATATTCGGCGTGTGCTTGTGCAAAGTACTTAATTTTGTCATCTCAGTTACAGCTTGTGACCGGCACTCTACGGAAGTCGTCGTAGAATTGAACATCTCAAGATGGATAATTCTGCAACCACCGACAACATCATTTCATCGAGGGACACCTGTTGCAGAGCCTCCATGGAGCTGTAAAATGTGAGGCGTATCTGGTAATTGGAAGGAGACTGACCGGAGGAGTATGCTGGAATAACTGACTGTCGACGGGAATCGAACCCCATCAAAAACTTGATACCTTTTTAATTTAATTTATCTGTCTTACCTTTTGTACAACTAGAGGTCTTTCTTCTTAAGTCGTAGATCTATTAGTTTGTTGTAGTTAGAAATATTTCATTTTTCCACTTCTTAAGGTGTCGTGGTAGACTAGGTACGTGTAAATGAAATTTTGGAATCTATTAGAGTAGACATGTAGGTTGTCTTTGAATGATTTCCCATGCTTAAGGAGCTTTATATTTAACAATCACTGACCACACGATAAATCTACTTTCCTTGTAATGCTGAAAGTTACTGGATGGAAATTTACGTGTACATTTTGAGTGAATAGGGTCGAACCTAGTGTCTTTCAAGATCACTTGTTGTATTTATGATGAAGTCATCTAATTTTACGATATTCCATGAGGATCAGTAGATGTAATAATCACTTAAATAATAAAAATATTAACTAAAGATCGGGTAAAACAGAAGTAAACGCTCGTGAGCCATAAAACTACTGTAGAGTCCTTATATGTGAGATTGAATGTGCTCTGTTCATGAAGGGTCTGGAATATGACCAATCCTGAGGGATACTTGTTGTATAATTGTGCAGTTGATGATTTAATGATGATATTTGACTTATTCTTGTGTATTGGGAGCGCAAGATAGATTATAATTATTGGAGCACGTGTTGCGAGTGTATTTCACAGGTAGGAAATAAAAGTAATACAAGCAAGGTTCACGCTTGCGGTAATTTCAACCTGTAGCCCAAATGATGGTAGTGCTTATGGATTTTACTAGAATCTTCCATTATAATTTCATGAGTTAGATGAACTTACATTGATATGTGAAATGTGTTTCTACCAAGTGATACCCATGACTTCGATCACTAGCCACCATAAATGAAGGATAATTTCAGTGCACGGATTATTTCTGCTAGACATTACGCGTCCTGACCACCAATAAAAATCATGCATAAACTTGCCAAAACAGGATTCGATGTAAGTAATGTACATAAAAACGTGTTTCCCTAGTGTGAATGTGTGTGTGTATGTAAATATGTATATTTCTCTTGTGTCATGTTGGTTTCATATAATTTTGATCTGGTCACGCACTCGCTGTGACGCAGATTACACTCATCGTTGTGTGTTGCCTTAAGAAATAATTTTCATGCCCTTAAGGGAAAGTTTGATTAAGTTAAGTCGAGGAAGACTAGGAAGAATTTATGTTCTTAATTAGCGAGATTTAAAAGGAAAGATCATCTCGTTACTTTATGAAGGCACTCGATTTGTAAATAAAATTTATTTAACTAGCTCACACGTTGGTAATGCAAATTTCTAAAATTTGAAATATTTTTTAGATTAATTTGAATAGAAATGAAATACAAAGATCAGAGGTAGAAATTTGTTAGCCGCATGATTAATTGGAGTTATGGTGAAAATAAGTCATTAATAATTAATTCAAATTAATTATTCTGAAATGCTAATGACGATCATTAGGTAAATAATGCAGTGTAAAATTAATAAGAACACGATCGTGTGACAATGAAACGTGGGCTAATTGAATGATGAGAAATTAATAATATTAATAATAATAATCAGAATAATAATTAATTAATTTTGAGAATTTTGAAATCAATTTTCATTTTCTATTGAGGTTCATGTTGGTGTCATTGACTATTATTAAATACTGTAAATGACAAATTCAGTTGAGTACATCCTAAAACCACGTGTTGAGACTACTTTGAATTGGTAAAGCTTTGAACACATTTATTGTAAAACCCTCGTTAGCAAGACAGCTGTTTATGATTTTATGAAGCTCTATGTTAATTTATTTAATTCTTTCAGTCAAATATTGTGATTTGAAAAGGCAAGAGGCCTAATTTTTCTTTGGTTTCATTACAGCACAGTAAGGCTGGAGATTAAGAACACGAGTCACTCTAAATCGAGGAAGAAATGCAACATTATGAAAGTTCTCTGTTATAAAAAGAAATATCAGCCAGAATGTTTTCATTTGTTTGTTTGCTTATGTGAATAAATGTCAGAGTGTTGTTTTAACATTTCTTTTTATCCTGCTTGGTCATCAATCCCTAACAACCCTTAAATGCCTCTAGAAAGTGATAGCCAACGATCGAACGGTCCACCTTGGGATCTCTCGCTCGATGGCTGGGCTTAGCTCGGGAAAAATGGGGGCAATATATACAACATATTGTAATAGGAGTTGAATCATGGCTGAGAAATGATATAATGGATGCAGAAATTTTCTCACCGCACTGGAGTGTGTATCGTAGAGATAGGATAGGAATGGTGGGAGGGGGAGTATTCATTCCGGTGAAAGAAGTATTTGTAAGCTACAAAAAAGTTAAAGATGAGACACATGAAAGTCTAGGTGTAACGCTCATTTCTAAAGATAATAGGAAACTTGATATATTTGGAGTGTACAGACCGGGAAAAGGTAGCACTGACGCGGATTCGGAATTATTTGATAGGATAGTCGGCTATGTGGGAAACGACATGGAAAGAAATGTGATTGTAGCGGGAGATCTGAATTTGCCAGATGTCAATTGGGAAGGAAATGCGAACGACAGGAAGCATGACCAACAAAAGACAAATAAGTTAATATGGGAAGGACAGCTGATTCAGAAAGTGATGGAACCAACCAGAGGGAAAAATATCCTGGATGTCGTGTTGATAAAACCAAATGAGCTCTATAGAGAAACTGAAGTAATAGATGGTATTAAGGACCATGAAGCTGTCTTTGTCGTAGTCAAAAATAAATGTGATAGAAAGGAGGGGCTCAAAAGTAGGACTATTAGGCAGTACCGTATGGCTGATAAAGCAGGCATGAGGCAGTTTCTAAAAACTAACTATGATCGGTGGAAAACGGTAAATGAAAATTTAAACAGACTCTGGAATGGGTTTAAAGAAAATGTTGAGGAATGCGAAAACAGGTTTGTACCTTTAAGGGTGGTAAGGAATGGCAAATACCCACCTTATTATAATAGAGAAATAAAGAGACTAAGAAGGAGATACAGACTGGAAAGAAATAGAAATGGCTGTGGAAGTAAGGAGAAATTGAAGGAACTTACTAGAAAATTGAATCTAGCAAAGAATGCAGCTAAGGATAACATGATGGCAAGCATAATTGGCAGTCATACAAATTTTAGTGAAAAATGGAAGGGTATGTATAGGTATTTTAAGGCTGAAACAGGTTCCAAGAAGGACATTCCAGGAATAATTAATGAACAAAGGGAGTGTGTATGAGAGGATCTTCAAAAGTCAGAAGTGTTCAGTCAGCAGTATGTAAAGATAGTTGCTTACAAGGATAATGTCCAGATAGGGGAGGAGACTAAGGCCAAAGAAGTAATAAAATTTACATATGATAACAATGACATTTACAATAAGATACAAAGGTTGAAAACTACAAAAGCGGCTGGAATTGATCAGATTTCTGGGGATATAATAAAGACAATGGGTTGGGATATAGTACCATATCTGAAGTACTTATTTGATTATTGTTTGGTCGGAGGAGCTATACCAGATGAATGGAGAGTTGCTATAGTAGCTCCTGTGTATAAAGGAAAGGGTGATAGACATAAAGCTGAAAATTACAGGCCAGTAAGTTTGACATCCATTGTATATAAGCTTTGGGAAAGCATTCTTTCTGATTATATTAGACATGTTTGTGAAATTAATAACTGGTTCTATAGAAGGCAGTTCGGGTTTAGGAAAGGTTATTCCACTGAAGCTCAACTTATAGGATTCCAGCAAGATATAGCAGATATCTTGGATTCTGGAGGTGAAATGGACTGTATCGCGATTGACCTGTCTAAAGCATTTGATAGGGTGGATCATGGGAGACTACTGGCAAAAATGAGTGCAATTGGACTAGACAAAAGAGTGACTGAATGTGTTGCTATATTTCTAGAAAATAGATCTCAGAGAATTAGAGTAGACGAAGCTTTATCTGAACCTGTAAAAATTAAGAGGGGAATTCCTCAAGGCAGTATTATCGGACCTTTATGTTTTCTTATATATATAAATGATATGAGTAAAGGAGTGGAATCGGAGGTAAGGCTTTTTGCGGATGATGTTATTCTCTATAGAGTTATAAATAAGTTACGAGATTGTGAGCGGCTGCAGGGTGACCTCGATAATGTTGTGAGATGGACGGTGGACAATGGTATAATGATAAACGTTGTTAAAAGTCAGGTTGTGAGTTTCACAAATAGGAAAAGTCCTCTCAGTGTTAATTACTGCGTTGATGAGGTGAAATTTCCTTTTGGGGATCACTGTATGTATCTAGGTGTTAATATACGGAAAGATCTTCTTTGGGGTAATCACATAAATGGGATTGTAAATAAAGGGTACAGATCTCTGCACATGGTTATGAGGGTATTTAGGGGTTGTAGTGAGGATGTAAAGGAGAGTGCATATAAGTCTCTGGTAAGACCCCAACTAGAGTATGGTTTCAGTGTATGGGATCCTCACCAGGATTACCTGATTCAAGAACTGGAAAAAATCCCAATAAAAGCAGCTCGATTTGTTCTCGGTGATTTCCGAGAAAATGGTAGCGTTACAAAAATGTTGCAATGTTTGGGTTGGGAAGAATTGAGAGAAAGAAGAAGAGCTGCTCGACTAAGTGGTATGTTCCGAGCTGTTAGCGGAGAGGTCACGTGGAATGATATTAGTAGACGAATAAGTTTGAGTGGCGTTTATAAAAGTAGGAAAGATCACAATATGAAGATAAAGTTGGAATTCAAGAGGACAAACTGGGGCAAATATTCATTTATAGGAAGGGGAGTTAGGGATTGGAGTAACTTACCAAGGGAGACGTTCAATAAATTTCCAATTTCTTTGAAATCATTAGGAAAAGGCTAGGAAAACAACAGATAGGGAATCTGCCACCTGGACGACTGCCCTAAATGCAGATCAGTAGTGATTGATTGATTGATTGATTGATTGATTGATTGATTGATTGATTGATTGATTGATTGATTGATTGATTGATTTTTGAGTAACTGCACTTCTGTTTATATGTATGCTCATTATAAAATACTAGAAGTAAAAGGCTAACTTTACGAATCTATTGCTACGCTAAATACGTATAGTTAGAGGCAGATTATTCATTATTATTATTATAATTATTATTATTGTTATTATTACAGTCATGTTCATAAAAACCAGAAAACATTGAAGGAATAGAGGCAGGAAGTTCATATTCACAGGACACGTGCATTAGTATCTTTCGAAGATTAACATTTAAACTTGTCGGCCTTCAGGTTCAAGGTCCCGGCGCACCACCAACGCCTGCGGCTCACGTTTTCGCTCTAAACCATAGGTAACGGATCAGTGTGACTTTAGCAGACGTGAAAGGTGCCTCGCAGACGTATGCGAGAACCGTACCGTCAAATGAGTCAGTTCAAACGAGGGCGCATTTTTGACCTGATAGAACGTGATGCATCCATCCAAGAAATTGCTGCTCGTGTGGGACGAAGTGTGTCGGTAGTGTACAGAATGGTTAACAGAAGGCCGCTTAATACGACGAGATCAGTCTGGTCGCACCAAACCACCCCTCCCAACTCCACCACCGAGAAGATCGACACCTCATCCGACTGGCATTTCAGCACAGATGTGCGTCCTCCTCGGCTCTGGCGCAACAGTGAAACAGTGTAATAGATCATTCACTATCGTCGTTTATTACGTCCTGGATTACTGGCACGTCGTCCACTTCTACGCCTACGTTTGACTAAACATGCTCTGCTGTATGGAACGACGTCACTGGGGACAGGAATGGCAGCAGATAGTGTTTTCGGACGAATCCATGCTCTGTTTGTTTGAAAATGGTGGCCGCATTTTGGTTCGCTGCAGACAGGGGAGAGGCATAACAATGACTGCATTCGCACAAGTCATACAGCGGCAACTCGAAGCCGTATGGTGTGGGGTACTAATGGGTACAACCACAAATCACAGCTGGTGCGTGTCCAGGGCACTGTGACCAGTTTGCCCTACGTGGATGACATCCTTGCAACCCGTAGCGATACCCTTTCTGCAGGACACCGCAGACACCATATTTAAGGAGGCCAATGCGCGACCACATGTTGCTGCACGAACTCGTACCTTCTTGTTGTCACACGATGTCAGACTGTTGGCCTAGCCCGCCGGATCACCGGACTTGTCGCCAATTGAAAATATGTGGGATATGGTGAAACGACTGGTGTGGCGCTGTGACCCAATGCCAACCACCAAGATGAACTGTGTAACCAGGTGAATGCAGCCTTGATGGCTATACCTCAGGACGCCATTCGCGCCTTATACGCGTTGATTCTATCACGCATGGAACAAGTTGTCAGTGCCCATGGAGGACCCGGTGCCTATTAGCCAAGAGGACCTATGCTGAACGTAGGTAACTGAAATGCTAGTGAACATGTTCTGTGAATATAAACTTCCTATCTCTGCTTTTAAGAACATGAGTGTATATCACAGCATTTGTGACTAATATATATTGAAACAGAAACGCCCGTACTGTAGCTTAGTGGAGGGCGTGTACGTGCCATGCTCAGAGGTTTGTGCAATAAGTTCTTTTTAAGTGGAACTTGCAGTTTATTCAAGAAAAACAGATAAATCGTATCACCTTTACAGGCGAATGGTTGGAGTTTGAGTGTCTAGAAAGATGTAGAGAAGGCGTCGTTCGTCGGCGTCGGCGTCGGTCGTCGTCCCTCAGCGTCGGCGTTGTCCGACGTCCCTGAACTCCTTCCCCTCACCATGGCATCACGTCATCCCACGGCGGTTGTCGACCCTTGATGTTTGATAGAGACTCGAACCTGAAGTCTGACGTCTGGTGATAGTGCAGCGAGGAACACATTCCACTGAAATCCCATGAAGGGAGTAAAGAAACTCCTCTACCGCACGACATTGCACGAGTTCCACTGTCAATAGTGTTGGATGCAAACTACTTGGAAGAAATAAATTCAGAATCACAGTTCCGTGATGATAACAGTGCTCAGTCACTGACGAACTTGAAATGACCGTATGCAACTTCACTTAATCTCAGTTCAAAGGAAAGAAATAAATTGAGTCCCTGGGACACATTCTTTCGTAATGTTCGTAGTGAATACGGTGAAGCACACATAAACATTACAGTTTCTATGAAGGCAGTTTTAATTGGTCACAGTGCAGTCTCGTGACTTGAAACCAAGTTTTCGTAAAGTAACAGTTTATAAATTGTAACACGCAGTCTTGTGGAAAGAAACTAAGTTCCAGTAAGACATAGTCTTTACGAAGTAACTTAACACAGTCACTCGAAAAGAAATGTAGGCACAGTCTTTTAAGAAGTGAATAAACACAGAAATTAATTTTCCACTGAGGGACAGTTTTTAGAAGTAACTTAATACAGTCTCTCGAAAAGAAATGTAGGCACAGTATTTTACGAAGTGTCTCTCGAAAATAAATTGATTTTCGCTAAGGTAATGTCTTTATGCACCAAGTTAATTACACTCTTTATAAAAGCAATGTCCACGTGACAGCAATTAATGTACAGTCTCTACAAGGCGAAATTCACAAATCAAAATAATGTTAATCAGCTGAACCGATTCTATGAGTTGCATTACTATTGAACAAGTCTTCCCCGGCAACTTATTTCCTTCAGGCGAAGTTAAAGTCCTACGAGTACACGTTCGACATTTAGACACTCGAACCGTATCGCGTATCATCTACCATCGGCACTTAGCCGGACAGAATAACCGACTCAGCTGGGACACGTCTCAATGGACATAATTGGGCGGCGCCCAAGTCCATTTGAGCATAAGCCCTTCGGCCTGTATGGCCTTGAGTGCTACTTTCGACTGGTTGGGGGTTGAACAGAACGGTTTTTGAAGGATGTGGTATATTGATACTCACGGGTAAGATCATAACTGGTCAGAATGTGACCTGTACCCCGAGGGCTAGAAGGAGTGGCCTGGGGGAGTGCCCGAGGTAGTCTTAATTTCCCGTGTGGGAGCTTGTGAATTGGAGTTCATGAGATTGTATTACGGTTTGTAGGTAGAGCAAAAGGAGGGTGAGTGGTCACCCATCCAAGTAATGACCATGACTAATGTTGCTTAACTGAGCTTTGTAGAGTGATATAGCGGAATGAAGAACTTGAACGGAAAGAGAGAGGCAGGAAGGAGAGACTGATGGAGCTTGGACGGGAGATATCTTGGCATGGTTGCATGGTGGGGTTAGTTTATTATTAATTGCTTGGCAGGCATGGTCGGAGTGACAGGGGTAGCTTGGAGAACAATTAAGTGTAGTATTAATTGCAGGAGGAAGGAGGGGTCTAGGTTTATGTTCTGGAGCGGGCTGGAGGGAGGGCCTAGACCAGGGGGTGGAGGGAGATTACTGATTGGGGGCGGGGGAGGAGGTTTGTTGGGTTTGATGTGCTTGAAGTGCTTGTAGTGGGACTTGATTGCCTTCTTGATGTAAGGACAGCCAGGGAATGAAGCGGCGTGGCTTGCAATCGGCGAGGCGGTGTGGACCTCCACATCTGTTACATCTTGCAGCATCCTTGCAGGTAGCAGCAGTGTGATTTAGTTTGAGACAGTTGTAACATTGTATTACTGGTGATGGATTCGGCGGAGCGTGGGTTCGACGCTATGGGGGTAACCTGAGGGGGGAGTGGTTCTTAGGAGCAGGTTTGGATTTATTGTTTTTGCTTTTTGGTTTGAGTTTGCTTTGGGTCAGATCTGGTTGGTTTGAGGTGTTAGGTGCAGACAGATCGGATGTTGGTTCGGATGAGCTGGAGGGGAGAGAGTCTGGAGTGGTGGAGGATAGAGGTTGTAACAGAGTAGAGATGGTTTGAACTGCTTTAATCTGGAATTCCATTTTCGACCATTTTCGAGCCATTCATTGAGACTCTCAGCCAAGCGCTCGTCACGAGCACATCACGGAGAGCCAAGCTTCCGAGTCTCTAACTGCTTCGCCGCCAGCTCAAGCCTACAGCCAAGTTCCCTGCGCGGTCCATCTACTTTGATACACTCAAAGCGGACACCCAGTTACCCCATTAACCAGGACATGCAATCACAAACCACACCACTCCAACCCCCACTCCCTCCCCTCCCCCAGGTACATCAATCAACCCTCGCCCAAAACCCAACCGCCGCCTCCACACCCATCTCTCACTATTTTATGCTACAACTGCCTCAAACTAGACCATCATGCTGCTACCTGCAGAAATAAAACCAGATGCAATAGGTGTGGTGGCCCACACCGCCACACCGAATGTACAATACCTCGGGCCCAGGTGCGGTGCGCGAACTGTCAAGACAGTCACGCGGCCTCGTTTCCTGGCTGCCCATACTTAAAGATAGCAATTGTAGCCAAACAAAAAGCCAAACTTCAAGGTAAACCACCCTCTAAACCTACCACCCTTACCGCTAACCCTTCACAACTACTCCCCACCCCCATACCACCCCCGCCAAGCCAAGTAAATAACGCCCTCTTATTCCTACTCCTCAATATCCTAAGCAGCCAAGCATACCCAGCTCAGGGTCCCCTCGGTGGATTGAGTAGCTGAGGACCCTGAAAACTCCCAACCAAGACCTCACCAAGAACTACCAAGAACTCTCCCGAGTCCTCACTTCCTAAATTGACACTCTAAAAGCACTTCAGCCCCTAAGATGAAGCACTGGTCTCGGAACGAGGCTCGGTGCAACCCAAATGCCGATAAACAACGCTGCTATTTTTCCAAAACCAACATCTGCACGCTTTCATTAAACAGTAAACGCATAGTTTGCTAAATGTTAGCCTCTGCTCAGAAATCAGATAAAAGTCCCATTACACAAGAAAAGGTAAAATATGGGCGTGGTCAGTACTTGGATGGGTGACCATTCCAATACTACCACATATCTGAAACACTAATTCTGTGTCAGCCATCACTTAGCGAATAATTATTTTATGTCCATCTAACTTCACTCTAATAACTCTCCTACTAACAACTTCAAGCTACCAAACCGCCGTTAAGCAACATTGGGTTGGTCACTCACTGGATGGGTGACCAATGTCAGCATCACTTACCTTTTCATCACTTATTAAATATTAATTTCACTACTATCTACTAAACCACCGCTAAGCAACATTGGGCTTCGTCACCCACTGGATGGGTGACCAATGTCAACACCTCTCTACTTCCTGGATACACTCCCAGTGATCTGTCTGCGGTCCCGCATCGGAACACATTCTCAGCCCAGCGCTCGAACAGAGCACATCGAGAGACCCAAGCACAGGCAGCCAAGACAGTAGCACCTAGATCGCTAACCACGTCGCCGCCAACCAGACATACCACCGGTGAGCCCCTAGCTCGCCCAACACCAGCAACCAGCCAAGCGCCAGAAACCCACCAGCGAGCTCCTGCGGATAGGCCACCTGCCAGGACTAATTCAAATCCAACAATAGCCAACAATAGCCAACTGCCAACTGCCAACCAAGAACAGGCAGTTAAACCAGCAGCCTGTAAACCCCGAATACACAGGCACAGAGCATTTGTCAGAGCCTGTAAACCCCGAATACACAGGCACAGAGCATTTGTCAGAGCCTGTAAACCCCGAATACACTGGCACAGAGCATTTGTCAGAGCCTGTAAACCCCGTATACACAGGCACAGAGCATTTGTCAGAGCCTGTAAACCCCGTATACACAGGCACAGAGCATTTGTCAGAGCCTGTAAACCCCGTATACACAGGCACAGAGCATTTGTCAGAGCCTGTAAACCCCGTATACACAGGCACAGAGCATTTGTCAGAGCCTGTAAACCCCGTATACACAGGCACAGAGCATTTGTCAGAGCCCTCAGTGTGATTACTGGCTCGGAACTTGTCCCGTTGAGATACGGAAAAACTACACATGTTCCGACCGTACCCACTGAGCGATCGCCCTTACGCCGGTCCTCTAATAAGAGTTTGACCCGACCAGTGTTTCATCTTACCCTCTATACATTTCATAACCATGATCCACTCACAAGAATGGCAAGCCTTAATGGAAGCCGTTGCCAGCCAACCAGCCTCACACAACACTATTCCACCACAAGAATCAATCCTCACTCAACCACAACACACCCCACCTCCGTCAGCAGTACAATACACCCCTAGTCCACCCAGACATAACTCTCCACCCTAGTCCCCCACCTCACCCAGTTCATCACCTCTCCCACCCCTCCTACACTCATCCCAAGAAGAAGAAGAAGAAGAAAAGACAAACTGCACGGACAGCTACTCAGAAGATATTGACTACACAGACCCTCTTTTCTGTGTACGTGGGAACACCACCTTCCCAGTATCTCCAAGATGCAAAGTACTTATCTTCAACCTTAGAGATCCTGACCCGGTCCCAATGACCAGGAAAACGATCATCACCAGCCTTATGCCCATCTTCGATGAACATATTTCAGTCATAGAAGAGTCTCATAACAATCTTCTTTTAGTAACTCCATATAGAAATTCCTCAATTCATAACATACTGGAAGCACTTGAAAAGACCAACATTCCAACGCCTATCATTATAAATCCCATGAATAATGATGTCAGTCAGCTAATAACTCTCCCAACAAAAACTGCACAACAAACTACTCAAACTGAACTCTTCTCCACCACCATATCTCAAATGCAACCAACAGCACAACCAGCAATCCGGACGACCACGGCCCAAGACCGAAAGAAAAACCAGCACTCCAAAGAGGACCAAGATGTCAACGGCACGAGAAGAAAACCGAAGAAGATCAAATATACTCAAACCGACTCCTCCTACTTCACCACAAATACCATGTCACAAACAACTCCAAGCACACAAGATAAATGTCACCAAGCATCTCCTGCAGCCTCCGATATGCAAACCCAAACCATACCCGTCCCTCCCACCCTACCCCCCCCCCCCCACAGAGCCGACAAGAAAATCCAAGCAACCAGCACCACCATCCATTCACAAAACAAGCAAACCTCAGTCAACACTCATCCGTCCTCAAAACAAAACCAATCAAACTGCACCAATGCACCCCTTCTTCCCGCACCACATCTCAAATCCAAGCCTCGCCCACCACACCCATGCTGTGGTCCTCACCACCACAGCGACTGCAAGGTACCACGGGACCAGGCGACCTGCGCAAATTGCCACGGAAACCACGCAGCATCTTTCCCTGGTTGCCCATACTTCAAAACAGCCCTAAAACAGAAACATCGCAGAAACACGTACCCAAAACCTCAATCAAACTTGCCAAAACAGAAAACCATTCACCCACCTCTACTTACTACCACCACCTCCCAAGCTAATGCACCCAACAATAACCTGCTCCTCCTCATTCTTAATCTTCTCCAAAACCACCTCCAAGAAACTCAGGGCCCCCTCGGGTGATCGAGTAGCCGAGACCCTGAAGAACCAAACCAGCAATCCTCCACCCCCCCCCCCCCCAGCCATGCACAGTAAGAAAACCAAGTACGTCCTCACTTCCTTACTCCATCAGCCTTCACATCAGAAATACAACAACTAAGATGAAGCACTGGTCGCGGTGCACACATTATATGCTGCCAAACACGATGCTTTACAATTCCAACCGTCAAATTTATTTAATTTAAATATTCCAAATTGCTGTATTTCTAAATTTCAAGTATTAATAACATCTAATACACGGGAATACAAACATATTCCAGTTAACAATTCAGTGACAGGGTCCGATATAGCAAAGTAACATCGGGCGTGGCCAGAGTGTGGATGGGTGACCGTCCAGGTTCGGCCCCTGTCACTGATACATAAAAATTTAGAAATTCCATAAAACAGCCATGGTCAACACGGTCAATTGTTGCGTTAAGCCATCAACACTTAACAGTACTCACTTAACAGAAAAAATTCACCATCTTATTATTATTATTATTATTATTATTATTATTATTATTATTATTATTATTATTATTATTATTATTATTATCGCCATCTATAATTTATTCTTCCTATACTTATTTTCCCGAACAGACCAGGTGAGGAGCGCAATAGCGCACCGGTACTGGTACTACAACAGGCGCCCCTTAGGGGTGTCCATCCCTCGGGGGTGTCCAAACAGTAATTTGGCGGTCCCGCATCAGCCATTCACATTCGCCTGGTAGCCTTCGTACCGAGCACATCCCTGAGCTCCTCCGACGTTCTGCCCTATCTTCGCCGCTGCTAACGGCTTCTACGGAGTCTCCCTGGTCGCCTCCAGCAACGCCGTGATCGTCAAGCCGTTCCCGGCCAGCCGCTGCCGCCTTTAATTGGTGTTACCTGCCCGGATCACATAAGCTGTGAGGAGGTATTCCAACTGGCACTTGTGCTGGTTGCCTATCTCCCTCTGCTCTGCGGGCTACATTCCCTGCTGCCGTGATTCTCGTCTGGAACCCGACCTCTGCTACCTGCTGAGGCTCTTCTACCTGCGCTGAGGGTTGCATAACCCCTCCCGCCTGAGCCCCTTGGGCTCACACTGCATCGTCTCGCCGTTTGTTCACGGACACTCACGCTTCCGACTGACCGTTGCTATAAGCCAGGAGTGAATTTCCAAAAGAGCAATTCCGAAAGAGCACAAAATTTGTCGGCTCCTTGGCTTCTTAGCTGGTCTGGGTGGCACTGTTGCCTCCTCGCAGCAGCACTGGTAGTTTAGGGAGCAAAATTTAGCGTACTGCTGCGGGCATAGGTTCCCCTTAAATAATTTTACTGCCGCTTATCGGCCATCATATTTCCGTTTCCTGTTGCTCGGAGCTCGTGACTTGTCTGTGGCCACAACCACGTACAAAGAACTGTCCCTGGCGCGACTACTCTGACAACAGGTATACGGCTTTCTCTGTCCACCTCTGGTGTTTGACATTCCCCCATTCTGCCGCTCATTTTACAGAACCACTATAGCTGCATTGATGTCCCCCCACACTCTCTACTGACTGCCTCCCCAGGCCTAGTGACACCCCGTGCCTCGACAGGGGACCCCATTGTCGAACAATTTACTTATTTTTTTCACCAGATGCCGTACTATGACCAAGGTAGGGAAACACCCCTCTAACATGAAATCATCCGCTATCAATCGCCTTAATAGGCCTGCGAAAGCCAATCCTGTGAAGGGGAACAAACAACCCTGGCACGCAGAATTTATTCCCCCTATCACTCTCGGCAAAACCACTTCAGCTAGGAAAATTCTCAGCATTGATGATCCCTTATTCTCCCCTAGATCTACGACTGCAGCCTTGGTAGGCACTTTTACACAGGGTAACTCCCCACCCAGGACGAGGTCCCCCTCACCATGCTTCTCATCAGACTCAGGATCCACTACTCTGTCTCAGTCTACCCACGATGATCAGTCAACACGCCACCCTAACCAGGACGAAGATCACCCTCTCTCATATGCTCAAGAAAGATGTTTCACTCCAGACAGGAACTCAAACGAAAATGATTCTTCCTTAGACAAGGCCACTGCCACCAACCACCATCAAGATGGACGCACCATCGCTGGCCAAGAGAGAAACGATGTAGATCTCCCCTACTCTTCGCCGACAGGAAGGTCACAGAAGAAAAGGCTGAAGTACCTCACTGTTGAGCCGAGACCTATTGTGACTTCAAACAAATATGATGTATTCAATACTGTCATTCCATCTGTTACTCCCACTACCGCCCCCAAGCCTTCCAGCATTGAGAAACCTCCCCCCAATTCTCCAGCAACATCTTTCAGATCTCCTACTCATCAACCTTCTGATACCATAACCAATACTTCCAATCCCTCCTGCAATGCTACTACCCAAGCTGATCCAAATCCCCCACCTACGCAGAAGAAAATCAAAATTCCACCAGTCTATGTTAAGAATGTCAAGGACATCCATGCCTTCAATTGAAAATCAAATCGATTACTCCCTCAAGATCCTTCACGACGGAGTGAGGGTCCAAACCAAAACACCAGAAGATTTTGAGACTCTGAAATTGGTCATCCTCCACCATAAGGGCGAGTTCCACACCCGCCCTCTCTACGACAGGCGCTATAGAAAAGCTGTCATCCGAGGTCTCCACATTACACAAGACCTAGAAGGTATCCAAGAGGCTCTAAGGCAAATAGGATTCAACATTACATCTGTGGCCCAACTCACAGCTCTAAGGACAAAGAGGAAATTACCTCTATTTCTCATTACCTACTCTGGTGACACTACGGATGAAAATAATATCTATAAAGTAGAAAACCTGCTCCGCACCGATGTCAAAATCCAGCAATACAGAAGCCCTGCTGGACCTGTGCAATGCTATCGTTGCCAGGGGTTTGGTCACCTGTCTGGAGGTTGCCACTGCCACACCAAATGTGTAATTTGTGGTCAACTACACGCTACTAAGGACTGTCCGAGAAGAGGGGACAAGCAAGCCAAACCCTGTTGTGCTAACTACGGCCTGGAATACACAGCCAACTACCGAGGCTGTAGTGCCTACCAGCGCCTCATTGAGGCCCAGAATACCAGATTACCCTCCATCAGGAAGAAACCAGCTGGTCCTCCCCCTGCTCGTCTCAGACCGAATATCACATTTGCCAATGCCACTTCTGGTTCAGAACCTCCCCCTCAGCATGCCCCAATACTCTTTCTCCCTCCGATTTCCCTGCTCACCCCCTGACCTCGACGGCCCCCTTATCGTCAAGGGAACTACCGTCTCATTCTGCTTCCCCATCTTCTTCAGAGTTCTTAAACCTCTTCAAATTACTTACTGACCCATCTCTCAAAGAAATCATATCCTTTATCAAGTCTACTCTTCAAAAAATAGTGGCAGCCCCTACCATTAATGACAAAAAACAGATATTACTTGAAGCTGTATTCCTCTGGTTCAATAATGCTTACCCAGGGAATTGAGAGTCCTATTCTGGAATGCCGAAAGTATAAAGCGCCAGCATACTGAACTCTGTGTAATCCTAAATCAACTCCACGTAGATATAGCCCTCATCGGTGAAACCTGGCTCAAACCCCATATCCCTTTCCGTATACCTAACTTCACAATTTACCGTGATGATCGTCCCACCGCATTAAAAGGTGGCACCGCTGTCCTCATTCGACAATCTCTATCCCATCAAAGAATTCCCACCCCTCCGGATCTCACTTCCCTTGAAGCTACCACTTTTAAAGTTGATACCCAGAAAGGACCTCTCAATCTGATTGTTATATTTCCCCCTCAGCCAGGTTCGACTCAGCTGATTTGGACAAACTCATTCAGGGTAGCTCCCAATGCATACTGGCAGGAGATTTTAATGCCAAGAAACCCAGATGGAATAGCCGAACCACCAATCCCAGAGGTAATCTCCTCTCTAATTACTGTGATAGGAATCTCCTCCTTACTCATGGTCCAGACAAACAAACTTTTTACTCTCACAACGCTAACGTGAGACCTGACACACTGGACATTGCCATCTCCTACAGAATCAGACACCACATTCAACTTAATACCATAGATGTCCTCGATTCCGACCATCTCCCGTTGCGTGTAAGCTTTGGGAAAGCATTCCTTTTGATTATATTATGCATGTCTGCAAAATTAATTACTGGTTCGATAGAAGGGAGGTCGTGTTCAGGAAAGGTTATTCCACCGAAGGATTCCAGCAAGGTATAGCGGATATCTTGCAATCAGGAGGTCGAACCATTGACCTGTTTGAAGCATTTGATAGGGTGGATCATGGGAGACTACTGTCAAAAATTAGTCCAATTTCAGTAGACAAAAGAGTGACTGAATGCGTTGCTATATTTCTAGAAAACAGATCTCGAGAATTAGAGTAGGCAAAGCTTTATCTGACCCTGTAATACGAGGATTGAGGTAAAAGTCATGGCAACTTTTTTGTTGTAGATATGTGAACGGATCACAAACGTATATGTGTCGTGTGGAAGTTCTGCGGTCATAGTGTGTATGCAGAACAACAGATGGCTCTGTGATAGCTGGTAGTAGCGCAGCGAGGGCTGTGAAATCAGTCAGTTGGTGACTGCCGTGCGAGATGGAAGTAACCCGTGTTGAGCAGCGCACTTACATCAAAATAGCCGTTCTCCGAGGGAGAAATGCGATGGAATGTCACAGTGAATTAGTGGAAGCCCTTGGGAATAACGCCCTACCATACCGTACAGTAGCACGGTGGGTAGGAATGTTTCAGCAAGGACGTGTGTCAACCAGTGATGAGCAACGTTCGGGACGACCTGTCAGTGTGCAGAGCGAAGTGGCATGTGCCGTCATCGAGCAGCTCCTGGATGAAGACAGACGATGCACGCTATACTTGAGTTAGAGAGGGCAAGTGGCATCGAGAAAGGCACCGTCCACAGGATAATGCGTAATGACCTGCAACTGCCCAAAATCGCATCGCAGTGGGTACCGCATGCACTGACGGAAGTTCAAAGGTGGGTGCGCTATGCAATATGCTCCGACCACCTTGTACGCTGGCAACAGGACGGCGATAAATTCTTGCCACGAATAATCGCCATCGATGAATTTTTGGCCAGGACATACGAACCAGAACTGAAATGTCAGTCCGCGGAGTGGCGACATGCTGGATCACCAAGGAGGCAGAAGGTCCGTCAGAATCCTTCCCCAGTCAAATTGATGGTGATCGTGGCGAATGACGTCAGGGGTGTGATTGTTTGCCACTTTGTTCCACATGGCAGAACAGTGACCGCACAGTACTACAGGGACTTTCTGGTGTACAGGTACGACGTGGCGTTTGGGAGAAACGTCCGGATCTTGTGGACAGTGCAATAATCCTGCACGACAATGCAACACCACATAAAGCAGAGTGTGTAAGGCAGCTGCTGCGACGTTGGGGATGGGAAGAATTGGAGCACCCACCGTACTCTCCCGACATTTCGCCCTGTGACTTTGATCTCATACGAAAGATTAAGGAACCACTACGTGGTGAGCAGTTTTCAGTACGAGAGGACATCGCTAATGCTGTGCGTCAACAGGTGACCCGATTCACACATGGTGCGGCAAATGCTGAGGCAGATGGTATTGAGCGCCTCCCACATCGCTGGCAGCGTGTGATGTCAGTAACAGGGGACTACTTTGAGGGTCTTTAGGCCCAGGTTTGTCATGTCAACTTCATGTGTACTGTGTTGTCATTTTTTTGCACTGGGAAGGCCATATTGCCCTGTATACTACCGCAAAAAATTAGTGAGTTACGATATTTCAGTGCTATTCATTGTCCAAACATGTAGTTAACACCTTGTCCTTTCGTCTGTATATGTCACATTCTCCAACCGGAGTGGTATCTTCAAGAAAAAAAAAAATAGTTGCCACCACTTTTGCTCCATCCCTCGTAATTAAGAGGGGAATACTCAAGGCAGCATTATTAGATCTTTAGGTTTACTAACTTATGTAAAGGATATGAGTAAAGAAGTGGATACAGAGATATGGCTTTTTACGGATGATATCCTCTATACAGTAAGATTGTGAGCAACTGCGAAATGTCCTCGATAATGTTGTGAGACGGACAGCAGGGTATGTTATGATGATAAACGGGGTTAAAAGTCAGGTTGCGAGATTCACAAATAGCAAAAGTCCTCTCATTTTTATTACTGCGTTGATGGGGTGAAAGTTTCTTATGGGGATCATTGTAAGTATCCAGGTCTTAAGGGAAGATCTTCATGGGGGTAATCACATAAATGGGATTGTAAATGAAGGATACAGATCTCTGCACATGGTTATAAGGGTATCTAGGGGTTGTAGTAAGTATGTAAAGGAGAGGGCGTATAAGTCTCTGGTAAGACCCCAACTAGAGTGTGGTTTCAGTGTATGGGACCCTCACCAGGATTACCTGATTCAAGAACTGGAAAAAATCCAAAGAAAAACAGCTCGATTTGTTCTGGGTGATTTCCGACAAAAGAGTAGCGTTACAAAAATGTTGCAAAGTTTGGGTGGGAAGACTTGGGAGGAAAAAGATGAGCTGCTCGACTAAGTGGTATGTTCCGAGCTGTCAGCGGAGAGATGGCGTGAAATGACATTAACAGACGAATAAGTTTGAGCGGTGTCTTTAAAAGTAGGAAAGATGACAATATGAAGATAAAGTTGGAATTCAAGAGGACAAATTGGGGTAAATATTCGTTTATAGGAAGGGGAGTTAGGGATCGCAATAACTTACCAAGGGAGGTGTTCGATAAATTTCCAGTGCCTTTGCAATAATTTAGGAAAAGTCTAGGAAAACAAGAGATAGGGAATCTGCCACCTGGGCGACTGCGTTAAATGCAGATCAGTGGTGACTGAGCCAGATGCAATTGGAGGCCAAGTGAATGGCGTGGGTAGACTATGAAATCTGGAAACAAGGTACAGAATGCGAAAGATTTTGTTAACGTTTTGAGCAATAAGTCCAAGCAAATTACTGTTCAGGAGGTACCGCAGTTTGAGAGATAGATCTTGAAAAATGGTTGCAAAATGTGTCAGTCATTCCGGCCACACATTATGTAGGATGAACAATCAGTATGTACAAGTTTTGCAGTTAAAACCTAAACTGTTGCGCTAGTCAGCGTTCCTCGCAACAGTGTGCCGCAGTGTGTTCCATCAACATGAAGAAGGTCATCACGTAAATTACAAACACCGCACTATGCTCGCTTGCCACTAGTCAGCTACAGTAGGTGCTGATATTAAAAATATTATTTTATCTTGTTCATTCATGGCAATTCCGTTTGTAATATTTAAAGTGCATTTATATTACTGACTGTTCTGATTATTTTTTTGCAATAAACCAATGCCTATAAAATTGTATGAGAGTAAAATAATGTGAATTATAAGCAATAAACTAACAGAGTGTGACATTTATAATTGCGGAGATGTCAGCCAGTCACACACAACATGCTTTTAAATTTAGTTTTAGACGTTCTTTTTATGAAAGAGCACCTTAAGCCTTGTTCGCCAAACTATATTTTGGGAAACAGTATTCAAAATAAACTTTCAGAGAAATATGCGGAGGAACTTGTTCACGCGAAGAGGGAATTGACATTTATGTCAGTCATTCACGGAAAGATTGCAACCAAGTATTTAGTATAATTTTTATTTCTGAGCTACGTCTAACACAACATAACGTCCGGCTCCTTGGATAACTGTTTAGCGTGAATGGCCTTTGATCACGGGGACCAGGGTTCGATTCTTGGCAGGGTCGGGAATTTTAACCATAATTGGTTAATTTCTCTGACACGGAGGCTGGGTGTATTTGTCGTCTTCATCAACATTTCATCCTCATCACGACACGTAGGTCGCCTGCGGGCATCATATCAAGAGATCTGCATCTGGCGAGCCGGTCGAAAGTCATACGTCATTTCACTTCATTGTAATTGCCCAGTGTAGAACTTTCTATTTACACGCACCACGACGTTTATATATATATATTCCCTTGCCGAAATAAATTGTGAATATCAGACAGTCACATTTTATGTAATTGACCTGAAATATTTTTTTCACATAGAATGAATCCACCGACCCCGCAATGAACATCCTAATGAAAGAAATTGAAATTAGTGTAACTGGAATCATATTTGCCTTAACCACACTTGGGTCACAGAAATTGGAATTCGGACTCTTTTCCTCAGCTGGATTTGCAGTATAGCCGTTTCTAGCTTCTTAGGTTTACACACAGCACGTTGCAATGGATGTTAAGGGTTCATATTTAAAGCAAGTGAGATCTCTCTTCAGTTTCACTTTAATTTTGTTCATTTCATTTTATTTTCTCTTCTACTACAGAAAAGGTGTTTAAGAGGTCATGGATGAACTAATGAAGATTCGAACTGAGAATGAGTCAAAAAGCCGTTAAGACCTAAAGAGTTTAAAGAAGAGAAAAGCACCTTCAGTGCCCCAGAATGAACGTCTTGTGGTACGAGCGGCGATACATGCGATGGAAAAAGTGAAACAAGGAGGAAGATACAAGATCAGAAAAGGAAAGAGAATGCACAACTATAGAGGTCACAATCTCGAATTTTTAAATTCGTTTCAAGGGAGATAAAATAACTGTATTCATCTCACTATACATATAGGTGACCACAAGAATAGATAGAAAATAATTGCGAATTTGATATCACAACACCGCCGAATCAGCTCTAAGTAAATATAAAATTCTCTAACTAAAAGTACAAATGGTGTTGCTCAGGGATTCTCCGATCACAAGAAGACAGGATGCCACATACCGCCTCTAGCAAGCATCTTCCATTGTGATGGTGGGTTTTTGTAAGTTGAGTGAAATAAATTCAGAAATTAACACAGATATTTACTTTAATTCCTATACATTTCTCAGAAAATCATTGAACAAATTAACACAATGTCTAAACAAATTATGAACAGAAAACGTTCAAAATGATTTACCTCCGAACGCATTATCGAACAAATATTATGTACAAATGGCATTCATAATTTCAGATCCTGTATTCGTTTATTGATTTATTATTTATGCTCCGTGTGAATGCATTTTACAGCAAACGCCAGTAGTTACGTTTCTCTGTGTGTCTGTATCCGCATCACGAGAAAATGGCCGAACAGAATTTAATGGTAAACCGGAGAATAAGGCGCTACGCTTTAGGATATAAATACATTTTTTCCGGTCAGTGAAATGGTACTTCGGAGGAAGGCCTAATATTTAATTCTGACTTATCTACGTTATTACTGATCCTGTCAATAAATATTACATACCGAAAGTTATGCACAGTACAATTGGCAGTAAGTTCGTTGTACGCGTCCACTGAGGAGTACCAGGGCTGATGACGATCATATCGTCAGAGCTGTAATAAGTTAGACGTGATATATCTTGAGGAATGGACTGGACACACGAGAAACGTGGAACTTACAACATCAAGGATTATGGTCAAACCTCATTCTGAGGCAGAGGACTAAACTATTTTTTAAGAAGGGAGAGATCAATTCAAGATAAGCAATAATGAGAAAGTAAAACAGAGAGCAAAGAAGCGGGTACGTAACGACAAGCCACTGACAGTGTACAGAATCCGGGGAACATCGTACACATGTTAAGTGACGGGTACTAAAGGCAGCAACTATAGGTAGTGTGACTAGAAGACAGCAGTTAAATGATCTACTTCCTGACAAAAGAATACGGCGGAAATTAAGAGCGTCTTGCAGTTGATCTCCTCCTCCACACGCCAAAACCGTGCCAAGGCCTGCCATTCTTTTCATTCACTCCGATACTGAAAAATGAACCACGGTGCGACAAAATTGTCCTTTGTTGACGGACGACTGCTCCTGAGAAGTGTTGTCTTCAGGAGACTCTGAAGCGTGGATAATGAGTACTTTAGTACTAAGGTGGAGATAATATACTCAGAAAATAGAATTCGCTATTCTTTAAAATTCATACAATGTTATTTTATATGAGATTGCGGAAGACCTGGAAAAAAATGAAATGTCGTATGGCTTTTAGTGCCGGGATATCCCAGAACGGGTTCGGCTCGCCAGGTGCAGGTCTTTCTATTTGACTCCCGTAGGCGACCTGCGCGTCATGATGAGGATGAAATGATGATGAAGACAACACATACACCCAGCCCCCGTTCTATTGGAATTAACCAATTAAGGTTAAAATCGCCGACCCGGCCGGGAATCGAACCCGGGACCCCCTGAACCGAAGGCCAGTACGCTGACCGTTCAGCCAATGAGTCGGACGGAAGACCTGGAGAAAACGCAGAATGGCGTGAGTCTTGGGTAAGGAGTACAAGATGAAAATAAATAAGCCCAAATCAAAAGTAATGAAGTGCAATCGAACGAAGTCAGGTGATGAAGGAAATATCAGATTAGGAAATGAAGTCTTAAAGGAAGTAAATAAATATTGTTACTTGGGTACTAAAGTAACTAAAAATGGCAGAAGTAAGGAGGACATAAAATGCAGACTAGCACAAGTTAGGAAGGTCTTTCTTTAGAAAAGAAATGTGACATTGGAT
Organism: Anabrus simplex; assembly: GCF_040414725.1. Taxonomy (NCBI): domain Eukaryota; kingdom Metazoa; phylum Arthropoda; class Insecta; order Orthoptera; family Tettigoniidae; genus Anabrus; species Anabrus simplex. Next base: position 451,724,399 of record NC_090268.1, on the reverse strand, counting down.
TGATATAGGAATTAGGGAGATGTTTTTGAAGACTTTCTTCTGAAGGGTGGCGTTGTATGGAAGTGAAACATGCACAACAACTAGCTCAGAAAAAAGAAGAGAAGGTTTTGAAATATGGTGTTACAGGATAATAAGATGGATAGGTCGAATCACGAACGGAGACATACTGAATCGAATCTGTGAGAGGAGATCGATTTAGCTAAACTCGTCCAGAAGAAGCGATTGAATGATAGGATACACCTTAAGACACCCAGGACTTGTTCAGTTGGTATTTGAGGGAAGGGAAGACAGTAAGAATGGTATGGGTAGACCAAGGCATGAGTATGACAAGCAGGTTGTAGATGTAGGACGCAACAGTTACGTACGAGTGAAAAGGTTAGCACAGGACAGGATGGCTTGGAGACCTGCATCAAACTAGTCTCTAGACTGATGACTCAAATAACAAGAACAATATATTTTATCATCGTATGCTCCGAAAATCCAAATTCATTCCCTTTACACAGCAATTTACATTTATTTACTAGTGTACCACGAGTAAGGTCTCCCGGTTAATTTTAAACTGTGCATGCACCTCACATAGAAAATGTTTGTGTCCATAATTCTCTGAGGTTACCTAAACTCTAGAGGTGTGATATCAAGGTAATTCACCTATGAGAGTATATGATATTAATTTCATTATTAAGAGTTTTCACTAAAAGCTCAGTAAGATGCGAGCATTAGGGAGGGGGGGATCTCGGCATCATGAGATCATATTAGACTGCTACGCCCTTTTTAGTATATAACTGCTAGGTCACCGGCTCCGTTTCCAAATTAGATGTAGGGCTTTTTCTTTCAAAAAACAAACGCAACTTTTCGTCTTTACATTTTTGTATTTTAATTTCCTCTGCGAAAATAGTCTAAATGTAAGGAAGATCGGGTGTTTGCCCTCGTCAACCTTCCTCTAATATTCTAAACCTTCTGAATTTTCTTCCATTTTTCTGCTCTAATATTTCTGATATTAGTCACCCGGATGTATGGGATTTCCCTCTGTGTTATAGGGCCGGATGCCCAGTTAGGGATCTTACTTCTCACATTAAGGTGCAGTGTTTGGATTTCACTGTGTACTTTCGGCCTTGTAAATTTAAAGTAATGTAGGCCATATACCTCTGTAAATAATCTCTATTTTTTAAGGTAACATTCAGTAGCGGTAATTGTACGCTTTCTTCTGTCATGATTGTTACGGAGTTTTCCGTGGTAGGTAGAGGTGAAAGAAGGTGCGGGTGTGAATAGGTCTCCAGCTACGAAAGCAAAATTAATTTAAAATTTAACAAGGTTATATTTTCTTTTCAAAAACAAAGAAATAACAAGCATGGCAGGTACAAAGTAGCAAATCAAAAGGGGTAGTTACAATATTTACAGGAATTGGGCTTCGCGCCCTGATTTTACACTGCTTGGGCAATCAGCTCAGTTTTACCCCAAACAGGAGTTTTAACAGAGGGGCAGAAAACCCCATTCATACCTAGGAGCCCTTGCTCCAAATTACACAGAAAAGCCTCCACGAGGCATACAACACTCTATTTTCAAAAGAGCCACTCGCTCTCAAAATTTAAGCCTCTCCCAGGCCACACCAAACTCCACCTTCAAGTTGTCCTCCCTGGACATAGACACAGGGGTAAAATACCCAACCTACTGAGGTCTATTAAATAAAAATGGGCAATTACATGACCTCTAAAATAACAATTTGAGAGGAGGCGATCTTGCACTCCTAATACACCTGTTTTTTAAAAACCTAATCTGGCTCTAGGCCACTAATGCAAGGGCTAATCCCATACTACCGAGGTGACTTTAGGAAAGAACAATTTGTTTTACATTAACGAAGAATAGGTTGAGAAAATAAGTTCACCTCAAGACAATGTGAGTGGGAGCTCGAGAGGGTTAGCACTCTCTACCCCAATATGCATCTTAAAAGAGAATAGAAGAAAAGATCGTTACATTTTAGGAAAAGGTTACATGGAGGAACGCTTCGCACCCGCCCCGAGAGTTAAACTGCTGAGCTAGCAAAGAAAGAATTTATTAATCGGCCATTACCTTATTGATGACCGCTGCCGAGGAAAGAGGCGCTTCCCGCCTCCTGCTATGTACTTTATACACTGAAAGATGGAACAGAAGTGGCCCGGAGACCCTAAAATCAGCAGTTTAAATACTCTCGCAGAAGGTTCTAGGCGTTAGGGGAATGAAAACACCCTCCCGCGATGATTTTATTGGTAGATCAATAAACCCCCTACACAATACTAAGAAGAAACACATAATTGGTGGAAAATTAATTCAAGAAATTCGGGATAGGCTAGATTTAAAACAAGGGGAAAGAAGGGGTTAATATTGCCAACTTAACCAAAGACTGAAAATTTTTTAGCAAAGAACAAACATTTGAAATAAAAATTTCTCCAACAAAATAGTTCTTTGACTCCGCACTAGGTTGCACTATTGTTGATCTTCAGTAGTGTCCTCTAGAAGAGAAAGTTCACACTTCTTACTTCAAGCGAAACAAAACCACATCAAAAATGACACAGTTCAAAAACTCAAAATTTTCCACGTGGTGACATCTTCTGAGAAAGTAGAGAATTAATAGCGTAGATAAAGTTCAGACTTCCTCCAGCAGAGGAGTTTCAACTGGCGCACATTTTAAATTAGCGGAGTGGAGGTGTACCGCCCGGTACAGACCTCCCCCCCCCCCCAAAAGTTCCTCCCGGGGTGACACATGAAATTGTTTGAAAACAAGGTCCAAGTTTTGATGTAGATATGGAGATTAATTGCCAAAAAAAAATTTATAAGATTTTCTTAGTTTGGTTTGATCTAGTTTCAAAATTTTGTTGTTGCAGATGAAGAATAGTTTTTAAGTTTGTAGAAGTAGAATTCTGAGGATAAACTTTTAATACTTAAAAGTGATGAAAAATTTTGCAATGTCCACCAAATATTGCTGTTGAATTCCCGAGTGTAGTTATCTCTTATAGTAACTGTCCATGTAGTTGATGTTGATTAAGTTGGATGGCCAGACCGGCCGTTGCAGCTTGCGTCCAAAGGAGGTCGCTCGGACCCCTCAAGTACCCTGAGATACCGCTCGCCCGCACTATGAGGGGAGCAGTGGTGTTGAAACACGCCGCGCCCGCGGTGAAGGAATACAGGCTGCGGGCAAGTAGCAGGTCGTGCGCCGCACATCAGCCTTGGCCGGGAGGAGAGCTCCGGCTCGCCGTGCACATGTCGTCCTCGCTGGGGCCGAGGGGGCCCGTCCTCGAACCCAGTCGCGGCACAGCGCCGCGCGGCTGCGGGGGCACTGAAACATTAAAGCTAGGCGGCAGAATATTGTTGGACCATCATGTTTCTTTTGAGGGCACAGGCATGTAGAGAGATTGAGGGGCCAGCGGCGTGCAGATATCCATGGCATTTCATCTAAGCCAGCCACAGTGTGTAGTGGAGCAGGAGACGGGAGCGTGGTAATGGCCGTGGCAAGGACAGGATGGCAGTTTAACAAATCGGGGGAGGTTTCACAGAAATGCTTACATATAAAATAAAATAGAAGGAGCAGAATGCCTTAAGAGTGGAACTCAAAAAAAAATATAACCTTCATATTCCTATCAAATTATATGAAGCAAGTTGACACAAAATTTACACCGGTTTCACCTGGGACAGGTGAACCCTAAATATCCTCTCGGTGGCTGGATTGCTTACTAACAATGTAACCGGCGTAAGAAAATCGAGAATGATGCATGGCCCATGAAATCTGGGGGCAAGCTTGCCCGCGGGAACAAAATTCTTGACCATCACCTGGTCACCTACCTTCAAAGGGGTGGGTCTCCGTCCACGATCATACTTTTCCCTAACCTTTTCATGAGATACCTTAAGATTGGCTTTAGCCTTCTTCCAAAGATCTTTAATATTATCCGGATATATTGTCTCGGGTAGAATGTCACTCAGAGACCAAAGGTTAGAGAGCGGCGTGTTGGGAACAAACTTGAACATCAAGGAAGCTGGAGTGAACTTATGAGATTCATGAACCGCCGAATTCAAAGCAAAAGCTAACCAATGCAGGGACGTGTCCCACCTGGAATGATCTTCATGATGATAGGCAATAAGTGCGGACCTGAGATTACGATTAACCCGTTCAGCCAGAGATGGTTGAGGGTAATAAGCAGAAGTAGTTACATGAGAGATGGATAAGTCAAAACAGAATTTACGAAATAAGTTAGATGTAAAAGCCTTAGCATTATCAGATACAATATATTGGCACGGACCAAAAGAAGCAAAAATAGAATTTAAGCAAGTAATGGTAGACTGAGCGGTAGCCAGCTTAGTCGGAAATAACCAAGAAAATCTGGTAAAACCATCTACACACACAAGGATGAACTTGTTGGCATTACCCTTTGACTGGGGGAATGGTCCTACATAATCAATATACAGGCGTTCCATGGGGCTCGACGCTTGCTGAGAAGACAAGAGGCCTACCTTGGTGGACATGGTCGGTTTACTAAGCAAACAGGATTTACAAGCCTTTACTAGTTCACGGATTTCACCGTCCATACCTTTCCAGATGAACATTTCACGAATCTTTTCACGAGTTTTAAAGATACCAAGATGCCCTCCTAATGGGGTCTCATGATAATACTTGAAGATCATAGGTACAAGAACCGCTGGAACAACAACTTTCATCATCTTATCATGCCTCGAAGGGCAACATAGAACACCATTCCTCAGAACATAAGGGACAACATGTTCCCCAGAAGAAAGGGTTTCCATTATCGGAGCCAGCGTCGGATCTTCACGTTGGTATTTCTCTATATCCCTAAAGAGCATGGGAGCATCTGTTAGGATGGCATTAACCTTAGATAGTATGGACTCGGAAGGTGATGAACTGTCGACCGGTTCGTGGGTCTCAACGTCGTTAGAAAACATACGGCTGAGTCCATCAGCAACAACATTTTCGGTACCTCTGATATGTCTAACATCAAACTGGAAGGCAGAAATACGGATGGCCCAGCGGGCTATACGACCAGTACGACGCGGCCTACCTAAGACCCAGCTTAAGGCTTGATTATCTGTCTCCAGGTCGAATTTGACATGTTCCAGATAGAGACGGAACTTCTCTAAGGCGAATAAGACTGCCAAACCTTCGAGCTCATAGATGGAATACTTGGCTTCTTGAGCCGACAATGTCCTAGACGCATAGGCGATGGGGCGCCTCCCTAGTTCAGTCTCTTGAAGAGGACTGCAGCTACCGCTGACGACGATGCGTCGGTTTGGACAATGAATTTCTACGAGAAATCAGGCATAGCAAGTACAGGGGCATTACAAAGAGCTAATTTAAGGTCTTCAAAAGCGGCTTGTTGAGAAGGTCCCCACTCGAATTTGATGCCTTTCCTACGAAGAAGGTTTAAGGGCGCCGCTCTATTAGCGAAGTTAGGAATAAACTTCCTGAAGAAATTCACCATACCAATGAACCTGGCGATACCTTTAATGTCCTTGGGAGGTTTAAAATCACGGATGGCCTGTGTTCTAGAATGATCGACTGCTACACCATCAGGTGACACAATATGCCCTAGGAAAGACATAGAGGGCTTAGCAAAGGCAACCTTGGACAACTTAACAGTTAACCCAGCCTTACGAAGGCGATCGAGAACTTCTCGCAGATGATCTAGATGTTCTTCAAAAGTCTCTGAAAATACGACGACATCATCCAAGTAGTGATATAAGTACTCAAATTTGATGTCGGAGAAGACCCTATCTAGTAGCCTAGTGAGTACAGCTGCTCCGGTGGGGAGCCCGAAGGGCACGCGGTTGTATTCGTATAAATTCCAGTCCGTGGCAAACGCTGTAAGATGTTTAGACTCTTCGGCAAGGGGAATTTGATTATAGGCCTGATTCAAGTCCAAGATAGTAAAGAACTTGGCCTTACGAAACCATGAAAAACAAGAATGAAGGTCGGGAAGGGGCACAGATTGTAACACCACCTTCCGATTGAGAGCCCTGTAATCAATGACAGGCCTGAAGCCTCCTTGGGGTTTCGGGACTAAAAAATAGGCGAAGAATACGCTGACTTAGAGGGCCTAATAATACCGTCCTTCAACATCTGATCGATGATTTCTTTTAGAGCCTTCATTTTAGGTGGAGATAGCCTATAAGGTGGAAAACGAACAGGAATCGAATCCGTGACCTCAATTTTGTATTCAATAAGGTCAGTAACACCAAGAGTATCAGAGAACACCTCGGGGAACGACTGACACAATTTGCGAATACTATCAGCCTGCTCCTCAGGTAGATGTCTAAGGTCTAACAACATCTCATCCTGGGTAGGCGAAATAGAAGAACATGATGCAGAATTACACTTTAATAGAGGGATATTACAATTAGAGGCAAATTTGAAAGTGCAAGACCTACTCTGAAGATCGAGCACAAGACCAGTGTGAGAAATAAAGTCCGCTCCCAATATAATGGGGCAAGACAAATGCTTGGCCACAAACAATTTAACTTTCCATGTGAATTGAAAAATACGAATTTTTACATATAAGGAACCGAGAATTTCTAATGGAGAGGAATTAGCCGAAACGTATTGGATCGCCGACAAACAATAGTTAGGAAGCTTACAAACAGATTTCAATTTTGAATACCAATCAGCCGAAATAATAGAACAAACACTACCTGAATCTAAGAGAGCTGTTATAGGCTCGTTACTTAACTCAATTTTGAGAAAGGGGACCAGTGCGGGGGAATCCGCCGCAATCCTAAGACACTCTTTGGGACCTTCAAAAGATGAATTTGAAAATTGCTCGTTCCCTGAATTTACAACCTGTTTACCCGGGGCTGAGTCTCGGAAAGATGGATTAGTCGACTCAGCCGAAGCCACTAGTCACTTTTTATTATTGGCATAGGTGGAATTTGCACCAGAAGTTGAGCAGGAGGGGGTGCTATTAGAATTGGGACAATTCTTGGCGATATGTGAGAAAGCCCCACATTTAAAACAGCCTTGTGATGACCCGGCTCCATTCCTTGTCCCACTTGACTTGATCAGTGGACACTTGTTGCGCAGATGGTCAGGCGACCCGCAAGCATAACATTTACGGGGATTGACTGGTCGGCGAGGTGGAGGCCGAGTATTACTAAAGGAAGGCGGGGGTTCTTTCGCTACACGCAAAGAATCGCCGTATCTAACTCCTTCCGCTGAGACGGCCAATGCTTCAAGTTCCGAGAAAGTTTGCGGGCACGCCGCGAAACACAAATATGACCTGTAGGGTGGTGAAATTCCTTCCACAATAGCTTGTACAATCTGATCCTCAGGGAAATGAAGAGCAAACACCCTAGTATAAAACTTAATGTCCTGTATGAAATCAGCCAAGTTTTCATCCAAGCGTTGTACACGGTAATAGTACTTCTGAATAAGGGAGGACCTGGCCCTAGCCGGGATGAAGTTAGCTAGCAAATGGGCATGGAAATCCTCAATAGATGATTGCTCGGCAATGGCTCTTACGATTTTATCTGAGAGAATACCAATAGCATACGGATAGATAATTTGCAAAATTTGACATGGAGAAAGAGAAAACACAAGGGCATGATCCTGAAATTCAACTAGAAATCTTAAAAAAAAATTACATCACTGGTGGTATTAACGGAAAACTTAGAGATACCTCTGAGCAACATTGCCAATGGATGAGGCAAGCTGCTAAACCCGGGTGACATAGTAGGTAAAGGTTTTAATGGCAAGGAAGTTAATTCAGAACGGATGTTACTCAATGATGCACGACGTTCAGATTCGTTGTCCAATGGGGCAGGGATAGTTTGAGCAGCAACGGTTATCCTATTAACTTCTCCCTTGGGAGGCGTTTCCTCACTACCTGCATTCACTGTGGTGGGTAGATCGCTTTTGGGAGGAACCTCCCCTGTTAACAATTGAGTGACCTTGCTAGATAATTCAGACATATTTTCAAGCAGCGTACTAGCTTCCTTCTTCTGAACGTCATTCAACTTTAGAGACAACAGATCGTTAACCCTATTCGAAAAATGATATAGCCTAGCATGCACACGCTTAATTTGATTAGGAGAAGGATCATTTTCATCAAAAAAACTAACTACAGAAGCTAGCCCAGTAATATTCTCCGTGATCGTGGAAAGAGAGTCGTCAATTTCTTTCTCTCCCAAATTGGGGATGGAAATGGGCAAATCTAGGGACTCTCTAAGCTTGTTTGTGTCTACTGCAACCGTGCCTCCAGATTGTACATTTCTAATAGTCAATTCATAGATCAACTCCTCCTTGCGCAAATAGTTAAGATGGAGAACATCGCGAGGGCCGGGCATGGTGACAGAACAATTTTGAAAAACTCAAAAAATTCCAGCAACTGGGAAAATAGTTAGAGTTTGGAACAAACAATGTTTAGCCGTCAAAAGGGGCTAAATTGAGACCCATTCAACCACGCTCTGCTACCACTTGTTACGGAGTTTTCCGTGGTAGGTAGAGGTGAAAGAAGGTGCGGGTGTGAATAGGTCTCCAGCTACGAAAGCAAAATTAATTTAAAATTTAACAAGGTTATATTTTCTTTTCAAAAACAAAGAAATAACAAGCATGGCAGGTACAAAGTAGCAAATCAAAAGGGGTAGTTACAATATTTACAGGAATTGGGCTTCGCGCCCTGATTTTACACTGCTTGGGCAATCAGCTCAGTTTTACCCCAAACACGAGTTTTAACAGAGGGGCAGAAAACCCCATTCATACCTAGGAGCCCTTGCTCCAAATTACACAGAAAAGCCTCCACGAGGCATACAACACTCAATTTTCAAAAGAGCCACTCGCTCTCAAAATTTAAGCCTCTCCCAGGCCACACCAAACTTCACCTTCAAGTTGTCCTCCCTGGACATAGACACAGGGGTAAGATACCCAACCTACTGAGGTCTATTAAATAAAAATGGGCAATTACATGACCTCTAAAATAACAATTTGAGAGGAGGCGACCTTGCACTCCTAATACACCTGTTTTTTAAAAACCTAATCTGGCTCTAGGCCACTAATGCAAGGGCTAATCCCATACTACCGAGGTGACTTTAGGAAAGAACAATTTGTTTTACATTAACGAAGAATAGGTTGAGAAAATAAGTTCACCTCAAGACAATGTGAGTGGGAGCTCGAGAGGGTTAGCACTCTCTATCCCAATATGCATCTTAAAAGAGAATAGAAGAAAAGATCGTTACATTTTAGGAAAAGGTTACATGGAGGAACGCTTCGCACCCGCCCCGAGAGTTAAACTGCTGAGCTAGCAAAGAAAGAATTTATTAATCGGCCATTACCTTATTGATGACCGCTGCCGAAGAAAGAGGCGCTTCCCGCCTCCTGCTATGTACTTTATACACTGAAAGATGGAACAGAAGTGGCCCGGAGACCCTAAAATCAGCAGTTTAAATACTCTCGCAGAAGGTTCTAGGCGTTAGGGGAATGAAAACACCTTCCCGCGATGATTTTATTGGTAGATCAATAAACCACCTACACAATACTAAGAAGAAACACATAATTGGTGGAAAATTAATTCAAGAAATTCGGGATAGGCTAGATTTAAAACAAGGGGAAAGAAGGGGTTAATATTGCCAACTTAACCAAAGACTGAAAAATTTTTAGCAAAGAACAAACATTTGAAATAAAAATTTCTCCAACAAAATAGTTCTTTGACTCCGCACTAGGTTGCACTATTGTTGATCTTCAGTAGTGTCCTCTAGAAGAGAAAGTTCACACTTCTTACTTCAAGCGAAACAAAACCACATCAAAAATGACACAGTTCAAAAACTCAAAATTTTCCACGTGGTGACATCTTCTGAGAAAGTAGAGAATTAATAGCGTAGATAAAGTTCAGACTTCCTCCAGCAGAGGAGTTTCAACTGGCGCACATTTTAAATTAGCGGAGTGGAGGTGTACCGCCCAGTACAATGATGATCGACAGAAATGGGCACATTGTACTCCGGTTTAGAAACACTGTACATTGTAAATCTTCCGGAAGCTAAGGCTTCTCTTTTTGACTGTAGAAGAAGTTACATCCCCTTTTGCTAGTTTCTGAAGACCGGCCGCTCAAACATTTTGACTGAGCTACTCAAACGAGTTGTATTTAGTTCACCACACCGTTGTAAATGTTTTGAGTCTTCGAGCTCCTGATGTTCAAAATATCCGTAAATTCTAGAGCGTCTCGACTTTCCGTGAATTATTGAAGGAACCTGCAATTCTTGTAACTTTTTAAATGCAATGAAAGAAAAGAAGAAAACTTCAAATGTGATTTTGCTGGCTATATGTAAATTTTCGTTGTTAATTATCCAGAAAACCACCCCTGACGCTTCATTCCCTCCTCTGCTCTGCGGTAGTATTACTATCTGACGATTACTTTTTGAGAGAATTCCAAAATGAAGCCACCTGATTTGTATGTGAAATCCCCTTACCTGTATGATCTCTAACTTGCCTGCAGGTCAGTTCGGAGTGTCTGCTTTGTTTTGAGGGGTCACTAGCACTTTAACCCCCATGTCACATGCTCTTTGACCGAACCAACACATGAAAGTCTCTTCGAGATTATACAGAGTTTATGAAGTTATCGCGGTATTTGCCTAGCATTGAACTAAATACCTCAGACGAAGAGCATTAACGGCAGTCGAGCTCTGATCACACTAACATAGCTTTCCAATGTCATAGAGAGATATTCTTATCGATTGAAATGGAGTTCGTGTTGCAGAGACTATTAATATCAATACTTTTTATTACATAATAATATTAAGTAAATAGTATGATTTCATGATATTTTTAAATTCCAGTGTTATTGACAATTATAAACATAAGAATTAAGAGGAATATCACAATAATATAGCATGAAATAGATGATCCAAGACACTACACAAAATATTTCATACTAAATAACAAATATAAAAAACCACAGATCATAAATGTATAAAGGTTTTTTAACAACACAGATAGGTCTTTATGGCGACGATGGGATACGCGAGTAGCCTTCACAATAAAGGAAAATTGAAGTATGGAGTCACACTTGGACCGGGACACCCATGTCTGAGTTAACACCTAAATTGTTTATCCTTTGATACTGAAGCTAAAATCTAGTGTTTTGTGAAACTTTAAGTCAAACTTTATTATCATTGTATTGTACTTGATACAGCCACACATTCTTAAATTTCTTGTGCTGTTTTATGAAAATATATTTAATTTAACACTCTCATCTTATTTACGATTTGTATTTAAAGGAATGGTTAATAATCAGTTTAAATATCTTAATAATTAGCCAGGTACTCGTATTTTTATAAACCTATCGTTTAGTTGTTTCGTGGTGGTAGCCTCTGGTCTGAGATAGGAGTGTGAAGACAGGTGTTAAGGTATTAGACATGGGTATTATAGTAGAGAAATAAAAAGAAATAAAAAGGGCATCCACCCGTCAAAACGAAGCACATAACTAAGACTAAGGGGTGGACATACCGTTTCTCCGTTACAGGCAGCAGCCATCGAATTGACGCGATCGCCTTCAAGACCAGTGAAAGGCTTTATAATAGATCCGATGATCAGATTGGAGACATTCGAAGGAAAACCCAGTGAGGTACATGAGGATAGAAAACAACATTCTATCAACAAGAACACTTCGATTATATCAAAGTTTGGTTTGCGCTGGCGAAACCATTCCTCTCTTTCTCGTCCAGTTTTACAAATTATTTAACCTCAGAAAGGAAATTGCAGTGAATGCCTTGAAATGTTACATCCAAGTCCAAAACAACCTTATCTCCCTAACTTTTAGGTTAGAACGCAAAATGATTTGCTTATTAGAAAGTTTCGTTTAGCGCGTTCTTCTGGGATGTAGCACAACAGTTGTTAATGCCTTCTGTTCCGTTACTGCCTAAACATAAGAAGTCTAGTGATCATATAAGTACCGAGAGATACACCTCAACTCCGCGCCTTCAAAAGAAGAGCCTTAATGAACTCTATCTATCCAACAACATGTGAAACTGCTATTACAAGGAGTTGGGACTTTAGTCAGAAGATGTCACTACTGGAGTATGGAGTAATTGTGTTGTTGTGAAGTTGCCTAAACTGACTGGATTTATTTGCTTTGTGTTTGTTTACTTCAAGAAGTTTGGACATTGCTCCATAGAGGTCACTACTGGTCATGCACTGTGGTGCAAGGTAAAAGGAGCCGTTATTGAAAGAAATTTTGTGTTCATGGTTTTCCTCTAGTAAATCAACTTTCATTTGTTTTTCTTACATATTTCAAAGTGTGAAACACTTCTTTCTCATTCCGCCAGTTTTGAATCTGGCCAATGGGAATGTTTTTCAATTATTTTTCAGCCTATCACAGGCTTCTTTTTCGTTCTTTGGGTGTAACGTTTGAATTTGCCAATACAATTGAGAGGGTGTGTCTGGATTACTCCACAATCCTCTCGAGCCTTTCCTTTGGGTGTATAAACTGCGGCTGCTCTGGCTACCTTGTCTCATTGATCGTCGTCTTTCTGTGTGTGTGTGTGTGCGCGCGTTAAGACAGGAGGGGAGGAGTCTCATTCTTCGTCTAGCAGTCCAGCAGCCAAGGTAATGTCCACCAGACTTATGTTTCGGTAGCTATCTCCGCAGACTTACACGAGGGGAAGGTCGTAAATTCCAACTATGTAACCTGTTTTCTAAAATGTAAACCGTCTTTCGGCTAATGTAAAATTTCCTAAATTCTTAAAACTGTAAATCGGGGATAGAGAGTGCGTTACCCTCTGGAGTTCCCCTTCAACTTGGTTTGGGGTGACTACGATTTAGTTCTGTTTTTCTTTCCTGCAATGTATTAAATTAACTTTCATTCGGGTCACCTCAGTAGCTTGGGATTAGCCCCTGTATCATCGGACCGAGAGCCCTGTAGGGTTTTAATACTTCATTATCTAGAGGCGCAAGTGTAAGCCTCCGTTCAGTTTGTGTTCGGACCATTTATTTAACTAGTTCTTTTTCCACAAAGGCCCAGTAGGTTGGGTAATTGATACCCCTGTGTACTGACACTGCGCCTAGAGAGGACAGAGATTGTAAAGTTTTGTGTAATGTTGGAGACCATGTAAGCTCTTTCCTAAATTTCTGTAATATTGAGGAGTGCCTCTGGAAGGCTGTAATTTTTGGGAGCAAAGTGCTCTTGAATTCGGGAGATTTCTATCCTTGCTCTAAATAATACCACTTTGAAATTGTAATTGTGTGAACTAGGGGATTGAATCCCAAAATTGTTAAATTACCTATTCGGGGGTGTTCCACCCTTGTAGCAAAATTGGCATTTTACCTGAGATTTTGTTAATTTCACGTAGTTAAAAATGTGTTAAGTTTGTGATTTAAAGAGAAATATAACGTTTGTTGAAGTTTAAATTAATTTTGATATAGTAGTTAGACCCATCCAACAACCGCACCTTCTTTCACCTCTTTCTGCTCCACGGATATCTCCGTAACAATATATATTCAAACTCCTCCGTGGTCAGTGGTACTTGGTAAAGTTGTATTTTACCTGACAAAATTAAGGCTTTCAGGAATTGTGTTCCATCTAACCAGGTACAGAAATATACATATATTACACTGTACTACTTAACGATAATTAGATTAAATACAAATTAACTTAATAATATAAGGGGATGAGAGATGAAGTTATATTAATTGAAATAATTTGTAGATGTATAAAAAATCTTAAAACTAATATCCTACATGTTAAAAACGGGGTAGTGCATAAACTTTAGCAACATTTAAAAAAACGCTTAATAGTTTTTGTACCGGCTGGTTCACCTCTACGACGCACATTTGACCTTTCCGCCTTAAAGTACTCCTTTACAGGAGAAACTGTGAACTTAAAACTGGATCTACTTGAACTTTTGCTCTGAAGATGTCACTCTGTTAATTTCGTCGTGTTTTTGTTTACTATTTATCAAGAAGTTTGGACATTGTCATATAGATGTCTCTACTAAAAAACTATGATCATGCACCCTGGTGCGAAGTGAAGGAACTTTTTTGAAGAAATTTTGTATTCATAAGTTTTCTCATTACTAAATTTCGTTCTTTCATTTGTGAGTTGGCAATATTAATCTTTTCTTTCCGCCAGTTTTGAAGTTAGCCAGTCAATTATTTCTGTAATTAATTTTTGACCAATCGTGTCTTTCTTCTTCGATTTTGTGTGTAAGTGTGTACTGTAGCCAATAAACGCCTGTGTGTGTGTCTTAATTATTCATAAAAGGTCTCGAATCTTCCCCGAGGGTATAAAAACTGCTGATTTTCTTGTCTCTCGGCCACATCATCAACATTTAACTTAGTGTATGGACGTGTAGCAGGAGGCGGGAAGCGCCTCTTTCTTCAGGCAGCAGTTCTTGAGTAAGATAATGACCGCTTAACATCTTTATTTCTTGCTAGCTCCGCAGTTTAATCCGCGGAGAAGGTCCGAAATCTTTACCATGTAAAATTCTGTAAAAACTTCATATATTTTTAACTGTAAATCGGGGATAGAGAGTGCTTTACCCTATCGAGCTCCCCTTCATTTTGATTTGAGGTGACTACGTTTTCGTAACCGTTTTTCTACTCTTCCTTAATGTGTTAAATTTATTCTGTATACGAGTCACCTCCATAGCTTGGGAATAGCCCCTGTTTCATCGGCCTAATGCCTTTTAGGTTTTAAATTGTGTGTGTAGGAGTGCAAGTCCTTTGGTATTGCGGGCCATTAACTTAAACTGTTCTTTTTCTGCCAAGGCCCAGTAGATTGGGTACAAGGTACCCCCGTTTCAGTGGTGTAATTTGTGCCTTGATGGCAAGTGATTGTAAAGTATGGTATGCCTTTAATAGGCTTGGAAAACTGAGAGCGGGTCAGCTCTTTTCTGTATTGGAAATGTGCCTCTAGAAGGCTTGACATTGCTAGATGGGAGCAAGTGCTCCATGTAATTAGGGGATTTCTGCCCTTTGGTAATATGTGGTTGTGAGCTGAGAGCTCAGGAATCGTAAAACTTGGGGCTTGAAGCCCAGCTTGTTAAATTGTCTCTGAATCTTGGCTTTTCCTGGTCTTGGACCTGAGTGTGGGTTATTTGTTGACTTGTTGTTATTTGTTACATTTTCAAATTCTATGTAAAAATTGTTAAGTTTTGCTATTTTCGAAAATATAACCTTTAATGATATTTTAATTCATATCTCGGCTTTGTGGATAGACCCATTCCAGCCCGCACCTTCTTTCACCTCTGCATTCCACGGATATCCCCGTAACAGTTTTAAACTAATCTTCTATCTTGACAATAGAATGGTGGTGAGTAGCAGCATCAAGTTTACTGATGTTCCTTATTGGTGCATAAAATGTCTCCAAAGTGCTTCCTTGAAAGTGCGAATAGCGCTTAACTTTCTGGTGCCTTCGGAAAGGAGGTTCTCCTCACGGAAGGCAATTACTGTCAATGAATCGTCGTAAACGGCAATTTGATGCGTAGGTAAAGCAAGGATGGAATTATTAGTAGATCTTCATATATCCAGATCGAGGGTTCAAAACTGGCGGATGTAGTTGCGATTTTGACGACATTCCATGCCACGCATACAGCAATAGATCTCTCGCTCCTCTGCCATCTGGTAGTGTAACTTACAAATTAACGAGCAGGCACCCTAAAGTTTGTTGGACCTAAACCAAAAGGCTTTATTAAGATTCAAAGAATAAGAGCGGGTATTTCCCTGATAATATTGCATTATAAAGTGCTTAAAGTGATTCTCCATACTACGATTTTAGACGGTACGTATGCTGGGGCTCCAAACATGTTTTCTGTCTGCACTGCAGGCAAATGTCTGAGATACATAGCGACGCTGAACCTAGATCACGTACTAAATCTGTCCAATAAGATGCCTTTGTTCTGTCGGTCAGTTAAATTACGTCATTGACAAGCTCATTGGTGTATAGACAGCGCGTGTAGAACTGAGATAAACAAACGCATTCCTGCATGGAGCATGGCGGCAAGTGTTTGGCTGAGTCAGAGTGATGTCTGCAGAGTATGGAGAAGTTCATTTGCTGGTTGGCTGGACATCTATCCAGGGAGACTGGTAGGTTCCCTGACTACTGGAGGAGTTGGCCGTCCCGTTAGGGGCGCGCAGCTCTGAGGTAGTAGAAACCACTGTCGGCAGTCCTGAGGACCTCTGTGTGTCGGAACGACATAAAGCAAATACTGAAAGAAAGGAAAAGTTTCCCTGAGCGACTGGAGGGGACCCAGACAATGGTGTGATGGTGAATGCGATGAAAAGTCAAGTTGTAAGCTTCACTAAGAGGAAAACTCCTCTCAGTTTTAAATACTGAGTTGATGGCTCTGGGGAATAATGTAAGGTGTTAATGTCAGGAATGATCTTCATTGGGGTAATCATATTAAAGAAGTAATAAAGAAAGGTTCACATGCTTATGGGAGCATTTAGGGGTTGTAGTAAGGATCTGGTAAGACCGCAGTTAGCAGCACGATTTGTTCCAGGTGCAAACCTTGGCCTGGGAAGACTTGGGAGTAAGGGGACGAGATGCTCGACTATGTGGTATGTTTCGTGCTGTCCGTGGAGAGCTCGCGTGGAATGAAGAATAAGCTGGAGTTTAGCTTTTAAAAGTAGGAAAGATCATAATATGAAGGTAAAGTATGAATTCAAGAGGACAGATTGGAGCAAATAATCATTTCTAGGACGAGGAGTCAGGGGTCAAGGAAAATGCTCAATAAATTTCCCTGTTCTTTGAAAATGTTTTTTTTTTCTATTTTCTTTACGTCGCACCAACACAGATAGGTCTTATGGCGACGATGGGACAAGAAAGGCCTAGAAATGGGAACGAAACGGCCGTGGCCTTCATTAAAGTACAGCCCCAGCTTTTGCCTGGTGTGAAATTGGGAAACAACGGAAAACCACCGACAGTGGGGTTCGACCCCAATATCTCACGGATGCGAGCTCATAGCTGCACGCCCCTAACCGCACAGCCAACTCGCCCGGTTTGAAAATGTTAAAAGAAAACCTACGTAAACAATGGATAGGGAATCTGCCACATGGGAGATAGCTCTAAATGCAGTCCACGTAAGACCTTCTCCGAATAGTAGTGAAGGCACTCGAAGGGTTTAGAGACGGACCACTTGGATTGTCGTCAGCTCTACACATTAAATTAATTGCATTTAATGTATTTTCCTGCAATGCTGGAATGTAACGACATTGTGTAAAGTAAGCACGTTGTGTCGTCTATCAATCCGAGCCACGGGACACGTCAGTTTATTTGAAAATTCGCACATGCGTTGTTCGGGATTCGTTTTGGTTGAAAATAGAGTCTGGGTATTTAGCCATTAAAAGGTCAGATTGCAAATTCCCTACACTAGCCCGCGCAACAGTTTTGCCGTGAGATCTGCATAAACCTCACGAGCCGCGCCTCTTGGTACTCCTGAAAATTATGCTATTCTTGTTACATTTCAGAAGAGCGGGCAAGACGGTGCCTCCTACTCGACAAATTATTTTGATAGCTAAACTAACACTGCCTATACATCCGGGCGCTAGTTGCAAACCAACCACCGGATAAGTTGGCCACGCGGCTTCGGGTCACGGGACTGTCGGCAGCCCTGAAGATGCCTTTCCGTGGTTTCCTATTTTCAGACCAGGAAAATGCTCGGTTAGTATCTGAAATAAGAGTAGGGCCGCTTCTTTCCCACCCCTAGCCTTTTCTTATCCCATCGTAGCCATGAAATCTATCTGTGTCGGTGCGACGTAAATCAAATTGTAAAAATATAAGCCAGGCATTACGCCGCATTTAGTAGTTTCATCTCCAGCAGTGTGACATCTATAAGAGTTTTGTCTGTAACTACGCGCACCACGAAAAAATGGCTGAAGAGAATTTAATGAAAAAATGTACGTAAAGTCGGCGAATGAAGGCATAACACTCGATTCTCAAAAATCCATTTGCCATTGATACTTTCACAGCCAGTACTTATAGACATGATATAGGCTTTTGAGCTTATGCCGTGTCAAGAAAATAAGGTGAAATTCATTACGTTTCGCAGAGAACTGTACTCTGAGTCATCAGAAGAAAATCTCGACTGTCCACGAGAAGGGCTTCTTAAACAATGACTTTTTTGAAATTTAGAACGTTATAATAGAAGTGGAAGCGATTTGCAGATTCCTAGAGCCCTTCATCCCTGAGAAACGACGAATCAAAGCTCACAGAAGGGAGAAGTGAAGAGAACTGCCCACTTGCCTTACATTCACAACACCACAGATTGAATTGCCAAGGTCCTCCGCAAACACAATATAAATACCGTGTTTGTCGCCGCCACTAAAATTGCTTACAGTTTGAGTAAAACCAAGGACAAATTGTCCCCCCTTTTACATCCTGGGGTGTACGAAATTCCCTGTACTTGCGGTAAAGTATACATCGGACAAAGATGCCGGTCCAATGGTACCCGTATCAAGGAACATGAACATAATATACGTCTCAGCCAGCAATAGCTGAGCACGCGAAGTCATGTTCCAAGATGCTCGAACTCGTACCCACACTAGACACTACAGGTCCGGGATTATACGGGAAGCTGTGGAAATACGTAGAAATCCTAACAATTTCAACAGGGACACCGGCTATCAATTAAGTAATACCTGGTTGCCAGCCATTAAGAATTTACGTAGGTAGTTCCCTTCCCGGTCCCTTCACTATTGTTATTTCTTCTCGGTGTTTTCCAAATTCGTACGTTCCTCGTCGCCAGATGTTTCATTCCAGGCTTGTGTCAATGTCATGTCTTACGTACACACGTTATGTGACCCTCTTAGACTGATTCTGATGGTTCGATGAGCTTCCGCTTCGAACGCTAGCGTTGCCACGTCCTGGGAGCCATCTGGTGATGAATGAACGTACCATTTCCACTTCTATTATAACTTTCTAAATTTCAAAATTTCATTGTTTAAGAAGCCTTTCATGTGGACATTCGGGATTTTCTTCTGATGACTCAGAGCACAGTTCTCTGCGAAACGTAAAGATTTTCACCTTATTTTCTTGACACGGCATAAGTTCAAAAGCCTACACAGTATCATGTCTAAAGTTTATGTTATTAGTGGTCCTATCGATGAATAAAGTTATATTGAATTAAATTTCTGATCATCTACGTCTTTTATATTTTTATCGCACAGACTGTGATAACAGAGATATTCCATATCAATGCTGAGCCTAAAATTGAAGTTTTAAATACCTATGTTATTACAGTACACAGCTTCATCTAGAATACTGTAGCGACTCCTGGCTCATATACAAAATTTGAAAACTCGTACGAGGACTGGAGTTCATTTGAGTAGAGGGGTTTGATTCTTACCTCACCCATGCTTGAAATGGTTTTCCGTGGTTTTCGACTTTTTCTCCAGGCAAAGGCCCTCTTCCTTACCATCCCGCACGAGATGCGTGTTCGAGGTACTGGTCCTCCTTACGACCAAATGTGTCCATGAGGAGGAGAAGAAGGGATCTCTCGCTGAGCCCTAGGAAAAAACAACGCTGGATGGCAAACGGGTTAAATAATCAGAGGGATTTGAAAATGATTTTATTAAGCCGAAAAAGAAAATGAAGAAACTTACACGTCCTTGATTAGTCCACTCTGACACAGTATTCTCGTCATAGGATGTGGACTACCTACACTAACGGTATATGTGAAGTACGGGAAGTTGATGACACGTTATCTGCGGTCCATCGGATAGAGAACAATATTCACGTAACACATTAATCTTGCAGTTAAGATATTTATCAGCCAGAAAATATCATGAGTTATCATCCGTTATCGGCTCTTTCAGATGTTGCCTCAGTCGTTCAATCTCCGACCTTTGCTTTCCTTCTTATCTTTTTGTTTGGGAGGTGTAAACATCTGCTATTGAGCAGTTCAAGACCTGCTGTGTGCTGGATGCTTGTCTAAGGCTGTGAGTAGAGTTCTGTTCTTTGTTTCTTTCGTGTTATTATTGTCTTTGCCTTTATTATAATTAAAGGGTCGTCGGGTTTCCCCGGCGGAATTAAAATGAGCGCCCTTTGCTGTTGCCAAATTTGGTTTTATCCGTCACTGGAAACGAAGATCTTGTTGTCATGTTTAATTTATCAGCCAAGGGGCAGAATTGCCGAGACTTCTTCTCTAATTAAAATAAAGAATATAGATATATAATTAGTCAACGTGTTGTCGTAACAACTTCATAAAGGGAATCTTAAAGAAATCTGTGACCTCGTGCTCATTCAAGGACCACGTAATCACTTTTCCGGGAGTTGAAGAAATGTATTAGTACTTTGAGGAGATGCGCTGTCAAGCTGATGGCAGTGCCGACAAGAGAGTGTCGCAGGTTTTGGTCCTGGCTGATTCCGGTCGTATTTGAAGGTGCCTAAATACGTCATCCTCGTTTCGATAGATTTAATGGAACATGAAAGAATTCCAGCGGGACTAAATTCTGGCACATCAGCGTCTCCAAAAGCAGTAAAAGTAGTTAGTGCTACGTAAAGCTAATAAAATTATTGTTATTGTTACGCAGATATCCGTGGAGCGGAAAGAGGTGAAAGAAGGTGCTGCGGTGAATGGGTCCAACTACAATATCAAAATTGAATTAAAAGTATAACTAAAGGTTACATTTCTTTTAGAACTTCCAACTTAACAATTTTCTTCACTGAGTGATCAATAACAAATTTGTGGATTGAAAATAGAGAATCCCAGAATAGGGCATTTAACAATTTTGGGCTTCAAGTCTTCGATTTACAATTTCTGAGCTACAAGCTCAAGTTTACAAAATTTACAAAATGAAGAATAATTTAGTAAAGGGCAGAAATCCCCTAACTCAAGAGCACTTGCTCCCAAAATCACAATGTCTAGCCTTCTAGAGGCACCCTTCACTATTACAAAACTTTGAAAAGAGCTTACAGGCTCTCGATTTTTACAGCCCATTCTCCGGCCTCCCAAGGCACGAATTACAAATGGAAACAGTTTTACACAGGGGTATCTAGTCCCCAACCCAATGGGCCTTTGCGGAAAAAGAATAGGTTAAATAAATGGCCCGAACACAAACTGAATGGAGGCCTACACTTGCGCTCCTAGGTAATGAAATATTAACACCCTAACAGGCTCTGGGCCCAATGAAACAGGGGCTAGTCCCAAGCTACTGAGGTGACTTGCATGAAAATAAATTTAATACATTACAGGAAGAAGACATTTACGAAATTGTAGTCACCTCAAACCAAGATGAAGGGGAACTCGAGAGGGTAACTCACTCTCTATCCCCGATTTACAGTTAAAGACTTTATGAAATTTTACATGAAAAATAAGATGATGATGACGATGCTTGTTATTAAAGGGGCCTAACATCGAGGTCAACGGACCCTACTTGAAAAACAAGAGCTTTACATTAAAACGGTTACATAGTTAAAAATTCTGACCTTCCCCTCCGGTAGGTATGCGGAAACAGCAAGAAAGATTTAATTTATGTGGCCATTACCTGGCTGATGTACTGCCTGCCGATGAATGAGGCGTCCCTCCTCCTGCCTTAACACACACACACTCAGAAAGACGACGATCAATAGACAAGAAAACTCGAAAAGCTGCAACTTATATACCCTCAGGGAAGGTTCAAGAGAATTCAGGACTAATCCGGACACCCCCTCTTATTTTTATTGGCTGAACCCAAAAGTTACACTCGAAACAGAACAAGGAACCTGTGATAGGCTGAAAATTAATTACAGAAAATTTTCATTGGCCAGAATCAAAACTGGCGGAAAGAGACATAAGTGTTTGCAAACCTAGAATTACATAAAAATCAAATGAAAGTTGAGAAAACCTATAAATACAAAATTTCTTTCAATAACACTTCCTCTAGCTTGCTCGAGAGTGCATGACAATAGTTTTTTTGGTCGTGACATTTGTGGAAAAACATCCAAAACTTTTGATGTAAACAAACACACAGCAAATAAACTCAGTCAGTTTAGGCAACTTCATAACAACACAATTACTTAATACTTTAGTGGTGACATCTTCTAATTAAAGTCTCAACTTTATGTAGTAGCAATTTCACATTTTGGTCCATAGAGGAGTTTATTAAGGCGCTTATTTTGAATGTGCGGAGTTGAGGTGTACCTCCCGGTACAATTATTATTATGATTCTTATGATATTTATTATTAATAGGAGAGTGTTGAACCTCGTGTTGGGAACAATACAAAATATTTGCAAAACATGACAGAGATTCTTGTATATGCACACATTTTAAAACGTTAACTGAAATGAATACTTCAATAGTATCATGCTGGAATCATACAAGTTGAGCTTCACTGGAATAACCTTTCCTAACACCGAACTGCCTTCTATCGAACCAGTTATTAATTTCACAAACATGTCTAATATAATCAGAAAGAATGCCTTCCCAAAGCTTACATACAATGCATGTCAAACTTACTGGCCTGTAATTTTCAGCTTTATGTCTATCACCCTTTCTTTTATGCACAGGGGCTACTATAGCAACTCTACATTCATCTGGTATAGCTCCTCTGACCAAACAATAATCAAATAAGTACTTCAGATATGGTACTATATCCCAACCCATTGTCTTGAGTATATCCTCAGAAATCTTATCAATTCCAGCCGCTTTTCTAGTTTTCAACTTTTGTATCTTATTGTAAATGTCATTGTTATCATATGTATATTTTAATACTTCTTTAGCCTTAGTTTCCTCCTTTATCTGGACATTATCCTTGTAAACAACACTCTTTACATACTGCTGACTGAATACTTCTGCCTTTTGAAGATCCTCACATACACACTCCCCTTGTTCATTAATTATTCCTGGAATATCCTTCTTGGAACCTGTTTCTGCCTTAAAATACCAATACATACTCTTCCATTTTTCACTAAAATTTGTATGACCACCAATTATGCTTGCCATCGTGTTATCCTGAGCTGCCTTCTTTGCTAGATTAAATTTTCTAGTAAGTTCCTTCAATTTCTCCTTACTTCCACAGCCATTTCTAACTCTATTTCTTTCCAGTCTGCACCTCCTTCTTAGTCTCTTTAATTCTCTATTATAATAAGGTGGATCTTTACCATTCCTTACTACCCTTAATGGTACAAACCTGTTTTCGCATTCCTCAACAATTTCTTTAAACCCATCCCAGAGTCTGTTTACATTTTTATTTACCGTTTTCCACCGATCATAGTTACTTTTTAGAAACTGCCTCATGCCTGCTTTATCAGCCATATGGTACTGCCTAACAGTCCTACTTTTAAGACCTTCCTTTCTATCACAATTATTTCTAACTACGACAAAAACAACCTCATGATCTCTAATACCATCTGTTACCTCAGTTTCTCTATAGAACTCATCTGGTTTTATCAGCACCACATCCAGGATATTTTTCCCTCTGGTTGGTTCCATCACTTTCTGAATCAGCTGTCCTTCCCATATTAACTTATTTGCCATTTGTTGGTCATGCTTACTGTCGTTCGCGTTTCCTTCCCAATTGACATCTGGTAAATTCAGATCTCCCTCTACAATCACATTTCTTTCCATGTCATTTCCTACATAGCTGTTTTCATCTTATCAAATAATTCCGAATCCGCGTCAGTGCTACCCTTTCCCGGTCTGTACACTCCAAATATATCAAGTTGCCTATTACCTTTAGAAATGATCCTTACACCTAGAATTTCATGTGTCTCAGTTTTAACTTTTTCGTAGCTTACAAATTCTTCTTTCACTAGAATGAATACTCCCCCTCCCACCATTCCTATCCTATCTCTACGATACACACTCCAGTTCCGTGAGAAAATTTCTGCATCCATTATATCATTTCTCAGCCATGATTCAACTCCTATTACAATATATGGTAAATACATATCTATTAAATTACTTAATCCTATTCCTGTCTTTACAATACTTCTACAGTTCAACACTAAGAATTTTATGTCATCCCTACTTGATTTCCAGTTCCCTGATCCCTTATCACTGCTCCCTAGGCCACCCCGTATCCCTGCTGCGTATACTGAGTAATATAC
Source organism: Anabrus simplex (assembly GCF_040414725.1). Taxonomy (NCBI): domain Eukaryota; kingdom Metazoa; phylum Arthropoda; class Insecta; order Orthoptera; family Tettigoniidae; genus Anabrus; species Anabrus simplex. Next base: position 451,700,410 of record NC_090268.1, on the reverse strand, counting down.
CTAGACCTTGGAAGTGAATTTTGATAAAGATGACTCTCTTTGTCTTTGTGAAGACATACTATCTCTGTCCTACGTTATTCGGGAATCCCTTTGTTGGTCAGTTTCATGGTTACCTGATAAACGGACTTTTCGAACGCAATGTACTGCGACCTATATTCGCTTTCCATTTCGGCATATGGGTTATCACATAAAGATAGCGAAAAATCACTACAAAATATTAATTGTTGTATCGTAACACGTTAGAGGAATACTGGCCGAAGTCGGTGATAGGTCGCAATTCATTCGGTCGTTCTGAAGCTGGTTATTTACATTTTCATGTTTCAGTGTGGAAATTCTGCGACAAAATGAACACTACGATATGTGTGAAAGTATAAAGGAAAATAACATTCTTGTAAGTTACATTTAGTTACTTGAGGGAAGTAAACAAAGTATTTTGATAAGGATTGGGTAATTAAGTGGTGTAAAGGTTGGAGTGATTAGGTGCCACCCCCGGAGGCCCGGGTTCGATTCCCGGCTCTGCCACGAAATCTGAAAATTGGTACGAGGGCTGGAACGTGATCCACTCAGCCTCTGGAGGTCTACTGATTAGAGGTGGGTTCGATTCCCACCTCAACCATTCTCAAAGTGGTTTTCCGTGGTTTCCCATTTCTGCTCCCGGCAAATGCCAGGATAGTATCTACCTTAAGGCCACGGCTGCCTCCTTCCCTCTTACTTGCCTCTCCCTTCCAATCTTCCCATCCCTTCACAAGGCCCATGTTCTGCAGAGCAGGTGAGGCCGCCTGGGCAAGGTACAGGTACTCCTCCCCAGTTGTATTCCAGATCCAATGTCTCGCGCTTCAGGTCACTGACCTTGAGGCGGTAGATGTGGGAACCCTCGCTCAGTCCGAGGGAAAATCCGACCGTGGAGAGCAAATAGATTAAGAAAGAAAGAAAGAAAGAAAGAAGGAAAGAAAGAATTACATAATTTATTTAATATTTGTTTTTAAATTTGACGTTTAAGTGTTAAAACATTTGTTAGCAGTGAAAGTAGGGGTCCCCATACTACGAAAAACGTAAAATTAAGCTCTCAAGGGCCCGGAGAGCTTCAAATTGTGAGTCTTGGAAAACACTTCCGACCTAAACGCTAACCCAAAACCGCTGGTTTCTTTACTCCTTTTCTTTTTTATTAAAATCCCAGCCAAATTAAGTTATTTACACAATTCTTTCTGCACTGTGTTCCTAAGTTCGATACCGTCAGGTGTTATTTGATTTTTGGAAAATATCCACACCGAATGTAGTTATAAGGGCGCGGGTGAAACTCGTAGTGGTAGAAAAAGGCAAACTGCGACCGGATAACGATGATTAAGGAAAGGACTTTAGGCCTAATTACTAAAGAATGTATTTTCATACTTAATTTACCTGAAATTCGTAGCTCGGATGTCTTCAACACTGAATTGCTTGCCTGAAGGGCATGTTTTCTTCGACTTGATTCACTGAGATCGTAACTGCTCCGCTTCCTGTGGTCACAGATGAACCGCTGCTACAGCTTACCGCGTATCTGACAACGGCAACGGAAGACGTGGTCCAAGTGCTTGATATATTCCTAAATGATTTATGCCCGTAGCTGAGTATTTTGCACTTAAACACATTATAGGCAGAAAGGCAAGAAGTTGTCGAAGGTTCGCTAGTTTTCGATTCACTCCAGAGGTCTGAAATCAGTACGGCTCTCGGTTAGTCAATCGAACTTCAAGAAGAACAGTCGGACGATGAATTCAGGTCAGAAAATTACAAAGTTCCAAAGTCGAATTCACCGCCTGTTCACAGCCTGTTTCCAGTCATTCGACCAGGTCAGCAATGGAATGAATGAAGCCTCGCCTAGTGCCGAAGATAGTAACTGTGCCGGGTGCCGAAGCAAGTCGCATTCCTCTGGGGCAATGATCAATGAATGACAGATGAAATGAAATGATGTTAGAGAGAGTTTCTGGAATGAAAGATGAAACAGAAAACAACAGTACCCTGAGAGAAACCTGTCCCACTTGCGCTTTGTCCAGCACAAATCTCAGATGGAGTGACCGGGATTTGAACCACGGGACTCGGCTCTCAGAGGCAGGCGCGGAGCTACTTTGCATATAGATACCACTGTAGCACTCACAATGATGGGGTTGCTTGTAATACAGGTTGGTAAACACTGGTCATGGGAGATGTTCAGTTGTTGCCGGCTCACCGCACGCAGCAGTGTTGCACATTAGCTCGTTTTAATGGCAACACATAAAGCGAGTTTACGTGCTCCTATCAGCGAGGTCTGCGCACGCTGTCTGTCATAACCTCATCTTGTGAGTCGAGCCTCTAACCCTCACGCCCTTCGAGAAACAAGAAGCGTTAATGTGGAGGTAAGTGTTCTGACGTTATGGGCTGATGAATATGTAATATCAATGACAGGGAAGAAATGACATTTTCAACTTGAGGCTTGAAATAAGGCTTCTTGAATTGCTGCAACGAACTACCGCTAAAGGAAAGTTAAGGTATTATTCTTGTGTGTTTTACTAATTATTTGAAGGAAGTAATTATCTCCCAATATGACGATGTTCTGTTTCTAAAGACTAGCCTAGAAGTTAGCTCTCACCGCTGTCAGATTTAGAGTGTGCACACCCCCCAACCCCCTCCTCCATCAGTACGAAATATCTCCTTCGATTTTACTCTATAGTGGCTTAAAGGTTTTGGCCTTTAAACCATCTTCAGTTTGCGCCAAATGAAATATAATTCGAAAGCACTGAAGATGATCTGTTTGAAATGTGGGTGCTGAAACTCTACGACATGAACTCCGTGACAGTTCATTAATGACTTTGGACAGTTTATTTTCAATTTACTTTAAGTCGCACCGACACAGATAGGTCTTATGGCGACGATGGGATAGGAAAGGCCTAGGAGTGTGAATGATGTGGCTGTGCCCTTATTAATTAAGGTACAACCGCAGCATCTTCCTGGTGTGAAAATGGGAAACACAGCCGGTCCCACGGTCTAGGGGCAGAATGTTTACCTCTCATACGGAGGCCCCGACTTCGATTTCCAGTTAGTTTTTTTTTACCTGGATCTGAGAGCTGGCTCGAGATTCACTCGGCCTACGTGATTACAATTGAGGAGCTGCCTGACGGTGAGATAGCGGCCCCGGTCCAGAAAGCCAAGAATAAGGATTCATCGTGCTGACCACACGATGTACCGTAGTCTCCAGGCCTTCGGATTGAGCAGCGGTCGCTTGACAGTCGATGGTTCTCCGGGGCTGGTGCGTCATGGGGTTTGGTTTGGAAAGTCGGAAACGAAGGAAGATCATCTTCATGTCTGCCGACAGCGGCTTCGAACCCACTATCTCCCGAATGCAAGCTCACAGCTACGTGACAGATTGTTATTATCACAATGAGGAATGTAAGATTGATTAAATGTGTACCGGGAGGTACCCCTCAACTACGCTCATTCAAAATAAGCGCCTTAATAAACTCCTCTATCGATCAAAAGTTGAAACTGATACTACGTGAAGATGTCACTACCGAAATATTAAGTAACTGTGTTATTGTGAAATTTCCTAAACTGTTTTATTTCTCCTTGTTTTGTTTCGCTATACATCAAGAAGTTTGGACATTTTTCCACAGATGACACTACCAAAAACTCTGATGATGCACTCTGGTGCAAGGTGGAAGAACTTATAACTTAAAGAAGTTCCGTATTACTAGACTTTCCATAACTGAATCTATGTTCAGTTTTGGGGTTGGCAACAGTTCTTTTTCCTTCCGCCAGTTTTGAATCTAGCCAATCAGGAATTTTTGTAATTAATTTTCAACCAATCCCGCATTTCTTGTTCACTTTGTGAATGTGTGGCCGGATTAGTCCTGAATCCTGTCGAACCTTCCCTGAGGGTATATAAACTGCGGCTTTTCTGGCTGCCTTGTCCATTGATCGCCGTCTTTCTAAGTGTGTAAGGCAGGAGGCGGGGCGCCGCTTTCTTAGGCCGGCAGAACATCTACAATGTAATGGCCACGTAAATTCTATCTTTCTTGCTTTCTCCGCAGATTTAATCCAAGAGGAAGTTCCGAATCCTTAACTAAGTAACAAACCTTTCTAAAATGAAATCGTCTTTCGGCTAATGTAAAAATGTCATAAAGTCTTTAACTGTAAATCGGGGATAGAGAGTGAGTTACCCTCTCGAGCACCCCTTCATCTTGATGTGAGGTGACTACGATTTAGTAACTGTACTTTTCTGTAATGTATTAAAGTGATTTCCATGCAAGCCACCTCAGTAGTTTGGGACTATCCCCATTTCATCGGCCGAGAGCCCTGTAGGGTTTAATTTTTCATTATCTGGGAGCGCAGTGTACGTCTCCATTCAGTTTGTGTTCGGGGCGTTTATTTAACCTGTTCTTTTTAGCAGAGGCCCTATAGGTTGGGTACTAGATACCCCTGTGTAAAACTATTTCAATTTGTAAGTTGTGCCTTGAGAAGTTAGAGATTGGACGATTTAGATGTTGCCTTGAGTAGGCTGGAAGAAACTGAGAGTCTGTTAGCTCTTTTCAAAGTTTTGTAATAGTGAAGGGTGCCTGTGGAATGCTAGACATTGTAATATAGGGAGCAAGTGCTCTTCAGTTAGGGGATATCTGCCTTTGACTAAATTATTTCTCATTCTGAATTGCAAACTTGAGCTGGTAGTTCAGAAATTGTAAAACTAGGGGCTTGAAGACCAACATTGTTAAAGTTCGGAATCTCGGATTTTTCCAAGTTTAGCTTCAAGATTGGCATTGTACCTGATTGTTCATTATGATTTCACTTAGTGGATTTTTGTTAAGTTTGTTTTTAATATTGAAATAATTATAACCTTTGTTAAAATTTTAATTCAGTTCTTGGTATTGCAGTTAGACCCATTCAAACCCTCATCTTCTTTCACCATCTCGGCGTTCCACAGATACCCCGGAACAAGTGGTAGCAGAGCGTGGTTGAATGGGTCTAAATTAATTTTAATTTTAAATTTTGATGGCTAAACATAGGATCCGCACCGAACTCTAAGAATTTTATCGGTCGCTGGGAGCTTTTCTTAATTTGTAAGTTTTCTATCATCATGTCTGGCCTCGCGAAGCCCTCCATCCCGGGTACTAGCGCAAGGAGGAATTGATCTATGAGTTACTCATTAGAAATGTTCAATCTGGAGGCGCGGTTGCGGCAGATACTGCCAAACTTAAAGAGTCATTAGAATTGCCAATGTGTATCCCAATTTTGGGGGAGAAGGAAATTGATGAGGCTCTATCCACTATCACTGACAATACCATCGAATTATCGTCTGTAGTTTGTTTTTTTGAAGTAAGCGATCCATCTGCTAACCAACTTAAAAGAGTACAGGCTAGATTGTTCCATTTTAATAACAGGACTAGGGACCTATTGTCTGTAAAGTTGAAAGAAGATCATGCTAGGGAGGCTAGTTAATCAATTGTTGACTGGGGCAGCTGCTCCCAAACCCGACCAATCCCCAGCGAGTGAGGAGGATTCTTCCAAATGCTAGAAAGTGGAACATCTGGGGCAACTCAACAAACACCGGCCTCATTGAAAACTGAGTCTGGTCATTCAAAAAATTTCACTTTTCTTTTTTAACAATGCTGTGTTGGAAGCCTCTCAACTCTCTATGCCGTCACCAATTATGTCACCCTGTTTTAGTAGTTTGCCCCATCCATTGGCTATGTTGCTTAGGGGAATTTCTAAATTTTCAGTCATCTCCACTAATGATGTCATTTCATTTCTCAAGATCATGCTCTAGTGTTTCCCTCTCTCATTCGTAAATTCTTCAAATTATGTATCCATATTCCCCAGGCATCCTCTCGGACAACATAGTTAAGGCCATTGCTGATCGCTCATCCATAGAAGACTTCCATGCGCACCTTTTGGCATATTTCATTCCGGCTAGGGCAATGCCATATAAAATACAGAAGTTCTATTTTAGGGTACAACGTCTGGACGAAAATCTTGCAGACTTCATCCAAGATATCAAATTTTATACCCGAGTGTTCACTCTGCATATTTCTGAGGACCAAATATTGCAAACTATTGTTGAAGGTATCTCTACACCTTATAGATCTTACTTACGTTTTGAAATTCGTCTCCAAGGCTTGGCAGAATTAGAGACTATGGCTGCCTCAGCTGATGGAGTAAGGTATGCCGACACCTCAAGAGTTGCAAAGGAGCCTCCTCCATCGTCTAGTAGTTATCGGCCTCCACCTCGCCGAACTTTTACCACCCGCAAGCGCTATGCTGGTGGGCCTACGGAACATCTGCGTAATAAGCGCCCAGTGATAAAATCGAGTGGGACAAAGAATGGAGTAGGGTCATCACAAGGATGTTTTATATGAGTTTCGTTTACTCACCGAGCCAAGAATTGCCCTAACGCTAATAGCATCTCCTCCTGCTCAACTTCTGATGCAACGTCCGCGAACTCCAATAATATGAAGTGACTAGTGTCATCGACTGAGTCGTCATGTTCATATTCCACAGGCTCAGCCCCGTTCTTCTAATCCATCATTTGAAGGCCCTACAGAGACACCGGCACTTGCACTGCTCTATTAGACTCAGGGTTATGATTTCGGCTGAATGGTATTCCAAATTAAAAACTGTTGTAAGTTTCCTGACCCTTTTTCGTCTACTGTCAAATGCGTTTCGGCTAACTCTTCTCCATTATAAATTTTGGGTTTCATCCTTGCTAAAATTCGAATTTCTAAATTCACCTGGAAAAAAATTATTTTGTGACTAAACACTTGTCTTGCCCCGTAATAGTGGCAGTGGATTTCATGTCTTCTACTGGTCTGGTGCTCGAAATTTAGAGCAAGTCTTGCACCTTCAAATTTGCTAATACTTTTAAAATTCCTTTTCTCAAATGTAACTCCGTGTCATGTTCATCTGTTTCGCCTACCCAAGATGAGATGTTGTTAGACCTTAGGCATCTACCTGAGGAGCAGGCTGATAGTATTCGTAAATTGTGTCAGTCGTTTCCTGATGCATTTTCTGATACTCTTGGTGTTACTGACCTTACTGAATGCAAGATTGAGGATACGGATTCGATTCCAGTCAGATTTCCGCCTTATAGGTTTCCTCCTCCTAAAATAAAGGCTCTTAAAGAGATCATGGATCAGATGTAAAAGGACGGTATTATTCGACCTTCTAAATCAGCGTATTCATCGCCCATTTATCTGGTGCCGAAACCCCAAGGTGGCTTCTGGCCTGTGACTCTTCCTGACCTTGATTCTTGTTTTTCCATCGTTTCGAAAAGCCAAGTTCTTTACCATCCTAGACCTTAATCAGGCATACAACCAGATCCCTCTAGCTGAAGAATTGAAACATCTAACTGCTTTTACCAAGGATTGGAACTTGCGTGAGTACAACCGCGTGCCTTTCGGGATCTCCACGCGGGCAGCTCTTTTCACTAGACTGCTAGATTGGGTCTTCTCCGACATCAAATTTGAATACTTGTATCACTATCTTCATGATGTCGTTGTATTTTCTGAGACTTTTTTTTGCTAGGGGGCTTTTACGTCGCACCGACACAGATAGGTCTTATGGCAACGATGGGATAGGAAAGGCCTGGGAGTTGGAAGGAAGCGGCGGTGGCCTTAATTAAGGTACAGCTCCAGCATTTGCCTGGTGTGAAAATGGGAAACCACGGAAAACCATTTTCAGGGCTGCCGACAGTGGGATTCGAACCTACTATCTCCCGGATGCAAGCTCACAGCCGCGCGCCTCTACGCGCACGGCTCTGAGACCTTTGAAGAACACCTTGATCATCTAAAGGAAGTATACGATCGCCTTCGTAAGGTCGGATTGACTGTCAAGTTATCTTAGGTAACTCTTGCTAAACCTTCTATGTCATTCCTAGGGCATTTTGTGTCGCCCAATGGTGTTTCTATTGATTATTCCATAACACAGGCCATCCGTGATTTCAAACCTCGTAAGGACATCAAAGTTATTGCCAGATTCATCGGCATGGTGAATTTCTTCACGAAATTTATTCCTATTTTCGCTAACAGGGCGGCGCCCTTGAATTTACTCCGTAGGAAAGGCGTCAAATTCGAATGGGTGCTGCCGCTTTTCAAGATCTGAAATTAGCTCTCTTTAACGCCCTTTAATGCCTGAATTCTCAAAGAAATTCATTTTCCAAACCGATGCCTCATTCGTCCTTCTTCAGGAAACAGAACTCCGAAGGCGACCCATTGCCTCTGCTTCTAGGACATCATAGGCTCAAGAGGCCCAATATTCCATCTATGAACTTGAGGGTTTAGCAGTTTTATTTGCACTAGGGAAGTTCCGTTTCTATCAGGAACATGTCAAGTTTGACCTAGAAACAGATAACCAAGCTTTAAGTTGGGTATTACAGTAGCTAGGCCGCTTCGTACTGGTCGTATAGCCCGTTGGACCATCAGGATTTCTGCCATCCAGTTTGATGTGAGGCATATCAGAGCATCTGAAAATGTTGTTGCGGATGGACTGAGCCGCATGTTTTCTCATGACGAGGAGACCACCCAGAAGTAAGACAGTTCTTCTCTTCTCACTCCCATAATTTCGGGCATTAATGCCATCTTAACTGATGCCCCCACGTTATTTCGGGATATTGAAAAATATCAGCGTGGAGACCCTGTGCTGGCCCCTATTATTGAAACCCTTTCTTCTGGGGAACATGTCTCCCTTATGTGTTGAAAAACGGAGTTTTGTTGTTGTCCGTCGAGGCATGACCAAAAGATGAAAGTAGTGGTTCCAGCCATGCTTGTACCTATGATCTTCAAGTACTATCATGAGACCCCATTGGGGGGCATTTAGGGATCTTCAAAACTCGGGAAATGATCCAAGAAATGTTCATATGGAAAGGTATGGATGGCGAAATTCGTGAATTGGTAAAAGCTTGTAAATCTTGCTTGCTTAGTAAGCCCACCTTATGCACTAAGCTAGGTCTATTATCTTCTCACCAAGCGTCGCACCTGATGGAACGCCTATATATAGACTACGTCGGACCCTTCCCCCAATCAAAGGGAAACGCCAATAAATTCATTCTGGTATGTGTAGATGGTTTCACTAGATTTTCTTGGTTATTTCCGACTAAGCTGGCAACCGCTCAGTCCACTATTTCTTGTTTGAATTCTATTTTTGCTTATTTTGACCCTTGTCAATATATTGTTTCTGATAATCGTCAGGCATTCACATCCAAGTTATTCCGTTAATTTTGTTTTGATCTGCCTATATCACATGTAACTACTTCGGCTTATTATCCTGAAACATCTATGGCTGAGCGGGTCAATCGTAATCTTAGATCTGCTCTAATTGCGTTTCATCATGAAGATCATTCCAGGTGGGATACGTCCCTTCATTGGTTGGCGTTTGCTTTAAGTTCGGCGGTTCATGACTCCCATAAGTTTACTCCAGCTTCTCTTATGTTTAAATTTGTCCGTAATACGCCGCTCTCTAACCTTTGGTCACTTAATGATATTTTACCAGAGACAATAGATCCCGATAATATTAGAGATCTATGGAAGAATACTAAAGCCAATCTTAAAGCTTCCCATGAAAAGGTTAAGGAAAGATGTGATCGTGGACGGAGGCCCACCAGTTTAAAAGTCGGAGTTCAAGTCATGGTTAGGAATCTTGTTCCTGCGGGCAAGCATGCCCCTTTTTGTTAAGCAGTCTAGCCACAGAGAGGACCTTTAGGGTTTATCTCTCTCAGGTGAAACCTGTGTAATTTAATGGTTGTTTACTTTAGCCATTTAGAGTCGGCAGAAGTCGAAGATCACGTATCTTTTTTAAAAAAATCTGATAAGAATAGAGTTAAGGCCTTCAGCCCTGCTGGGTATATTTTATCTTATGTACGATCTTCCCCTCTGGTTTTCCTTCTGTGAATTTCTTGGTGGACCCCTCTCCTGCATCCATGCGTTATTTACACACACATGGCCACCAACGCCGCCCGCCCTTGTGCCTCTCAGATAAAGGTCGTACACCCTTAAGTTTCAACAACACTTCCGTGTCGCCCAGGTGCCCCCTCAGCGGTCGGCGACCTGGCGACTAGTGAGGCCTCCTCCTGTACGGCGCGCCCGAGTCCATCTGAAGTGCCGTAACCGTACCGCCAACACATCTAATCTGCGGTGACCATCACCACAACTACTCCTCTCATAGTGGACAGAGAGGTGTATCTGCCGTCAAATATATCTTTCTGCGACCACAAGGACACTTTAAATCTGGATTTACGTATTTTTCTACAGACCTATTTTCGGAAAAAGAATTATAAAAACTTTTTTCACATGGAAATATTTTCTCAAAATTCGTCTGCGGCACCCCAAGGAAGGCATTTGAGGGTGATGTTTGTCCCCTCAACTCCGCCTTAACAAACTCCTCTATCGACCAAAAGGAACTTTAATCAGAAGATGCCACTAGTGAAATATTGAATAATTGCGTTATTGTGAAGCTTCCTAAACTGATTGAATTTCTCCTTGTTTTGTTTCGCTATACATCAAGAAGTTTGGACATTTTTCCACAGATGACACTAACGAAAACTCTGGTCATGCACTCTGGTGCAAGGTGGAATAACTTAAAGAAATTTCGTATTCCTAGGTTTTCCATAACTGAATCTATGTTCATTTTTTCGGTTGGCAACACGTCTTTTTCTTTCCGCCAGTTTGAATAGTTTCAAGATTGGCATTGTACCTGAATGTTCCTTGTGATTTCACCTAGTGGAAATTTGTTAAGTTTGTTTTTTAATGTTGTAAGAAATATAACCTTTGTTAAAATTTTAATTCAATTCTTGGTATTGTAGTTTGACCCATTCAAATCCCCACCTTCTTTCACCATCTCTGCGTTCCACAGATACAATTGATTCAAACTTTCTGATATATATTAGTGCTGGGGACGGAGCGGAGCGGAGCGGAGCAGTTGTTGTGACGTCATCACCCGGTAGTACCGAGTGAATGTCCTGACGCGGGACGTTTAAACACGTTATAGGTATGGTACTGCGAAGGTAATGCATCCCCCTATTAATACCCTTCTCTCACAACGTAACAACTGTAAATAACTGCATATATATTCACTATAATTGTTATATACGTAACTGCTAGGGAGTAGGAGGTAGTATGTGGAATAAATGTTAGTAACTCGTGTAGTTAACTCATTCGAATAGTGAAAAAAAAAGTATGGCGCATACCTACCGAAAGGGTTTGTATACAAGGGGATTGGAAGTTAACAGAAAAGTAATGTATTAACAATTATTTCGTAAGTTCATATCATACGGTACACTGTTAATGAGAAGAATAACCTGAATATATCAGAATATAATGGAAAACACTGACATAATTTCATCTACAGGATGACAAAAGTAATTACGTAAATGAACGTTGACTGGAATGTCCTTCTTTGCAAATGTGATTACAAAACATATCTGACAACATACTACTACACGTCCCAATGCCAAACAGCTATCAGTAGAATGCTTCTATAAATACAGTTATTATATTATATTATATTATATTATATTATATTATATTATATTATATTATATTATATTATATTATATTATATTATATTATATTATATTATATTATATTATATTATATTATATTATATTATATTATATTATATTATATTATATTTGATGTGCCACCACCCGTCGCGTATGTGCGGCCACAAAATTTGCATTATGCGTGTTTCCTATTATCAGTGATGTCAAAAAACTGCCAGGCATCCGACGGTTTTCGTGGCATTCGTGGAACAACGTTCTGTAAAAATTTCTTTAAATTCCTTTAAATGTTCTAAAAATATAACTGCTATCTACGAATATGTTTAAATATCACACTAACACCACAAATATAATCTAACAGACTTTACATTATCTAGAAAACATAACAAGCGTAGGAAATATATACGTACATTCGAAACACACAGATTGAATACAGGTACTTTCGTACGTGTGTTGTGCGCTACACTGTGCTCAGGTCCTCCGCGAGTACTTGCAGTTGTAAGCGGAGGGGATCGGTGGTGCGCTCTACCGCTACAACCGGATTACTCATCGGTATTACTCGCTCCGTCGCCACCTCTAATATATATATCGTGCTGTACTGACTGGAGACTCTTACATACCTTTGGCTTATTTCTAAAATGCCGTAAAAGTATTTCATGAAATTTTTCTGGAGAAGCAAAAATCACCACAGTGAACAAAATATACAGAATGTGCCAAACTTTCAGGACAAATTCCTCGCTCTTAGATCAGCAAAATGCGTGATATGGACACGATAGGAAACTCTTTATTTCAATGCTTTTAAAAAATGGTATTATTTCGGGGCGTCGACGTAGAAAATCTTTTGCCCCTAGTTGCACCATGGTTGCACCTGCGTGTATTTGGAAGTTGCGGAAGCGTAGGGTGTTGAATGTGGGAAAAGGAACGTTAGGGACGATACAAACAGCCAGTCCCCAGGCCAGGGATATTAAACATTTACAATTATAAACCCCTGACCTAACCGGGAATCGAATCCGGGGCCGCCGGGTGACAGGCGGACGCGTTTCCCCCTACACCACAGGGCCAGGCTATTTCAATTTTAGAACTTATTTTCTGTGACTACACAGTGCATTACCATGGAAACACACAGCACCAGGGGTGTACCATTAGGGCATTCAAGGGGACCCGCACTCTCTTCGCGAAAAAATGATATTGTATATCCACCGTAATGACACTCTGCACGAACATGATATGGGCGACTTTGTAGAATCAGTCGATATAGATCGTTCTTTTATACGTAGAAGAATTGTCACTTCACTACGTCTAGCAGCAGTTTACTGTTTTGAGTGTCAGGCAGCAAATAATTACAGTAATGAATACCGATACCAAATTGTCACATTTTAATTACAAAATGATACTTTCTTCCTGAGTTCGTATTATACACACATTTTGTATAACGTTATTCGACAACCAATATTAGAAGTTGGTGTAGTAGCAATCAGTCGACTCAGTTTCTAACGAGCTCGCTTTGCGTGAAGTTGTGCGCTTTAATATACATACATACATACATACATACATACATACATACATACATACATACATACATACATACATACATACATACATACATACATACATACATACACACATACATACATACATACATACATACATACATACATACATACATACATACATACATACATACATACATACATACATACATACATACATACATACATACACACATACATACATACATACATACATACATACATACATACATACATACATACATACATACATATATTATCATTATAGACTGTTATGCCTTTCAGCGTTCAGTCTGCAAGCCTCTGTGAACTTACTAAACGTCGCCAAAATCCTCGATTTGCAACTAGTGTTGTGATCTCATTTAGTTCTATACCTCTTATCTTTAATTCGTTAGACACCGAGTCTAACCATCGTCGTCTTGGTCTACCTCTACTTCTCTTACCCTCCATAACAGAGTCCATTACTCTCCTAGGTAACCTATCCTCCTCCATTCGCCTCACATAACCCCACCACCGATGCCGGTTTATGCGTACAGCTTCATCCATCGAATTCATTCCTAAATTAGCCTTTATCTCCTCTTTTCAAGTACCCTCCTGCCATTGTTCCTACCGCTTTGTACCAGCAATCATTCTTGCTACTGTAGCAGGAACGCCCGTACTTCAGTTTATCGGAGAGCATGAGGAACGACAAGGCGTGTACGGCCCATGCTAAGAGAGTGAGAGAGAAGGGTAGTGAAAAAAAATATTCATGATTAAGTCGATCCTTCAGTTTATTCAATAGATATGCAAAGAATTATGTCACCTTTTACAGCTGAATCGTGGAGTTGTCCCTGAAGGCGTGGAGAGGACGTCGTCCTGCGGCGGCTGCGTCGTCTTGCGGTCGGCGTCGGCGTTGTCTTCCCTCGTTGGTGTTTTCTCTGTATTAGTGTTGATGACTCGAACCTGAGGCAGGAACGGGGAAATGTGGAGCTTCCACATTGGACGTCATGGGACACTGGTGTGACACTTCTCTAAGGCGAAGCACGCCGAAATAGTTCCCACAGTCAATGATGTTGAACGCACTTTAGCAGCAAGGATAAAGTTAGAGTCACAGTTCCACGAGGATAAGATGGAAGGAATTATCGTATTTGGAATAATAAACAAACGAAAACAATCTAGGACCTTCCGAGGTGCAGTGATTAAGCACTTCATAAAGAAAATTAAATTTACCGGGTACAGTCTCTGCACTGTACTCCATGAGCACAATACACTTGTTGAAATAAATGACAGTCCAAGTTCTATTACGTCGTCATTTTTAGAAGATCATACGTGATTCTGAACAGGTTATGATGGGAATTGGCATGGTTCCTCGGAAAGAAATCACGATACTGCATTCCACTGTCTTTAAGAGGGAATGTTGGCACAGTTTATTATGAACACAGTTCAACGGATAGACACAGTCTTTAAATGAAATGAAGGTCGGCACAGTCTATGCTAGAAACACTGTCGCTGTTTTAACACAGTCTTTAAATGAAATCAAAGTTGGCTAGAAACACCATCGCTGTTTTCACACAGTCTTTAAATGAAATCAAGGCTGGCACAGTTTATGCGAGAAACACAGTCTTTAAATGAAATCAAGGCTGGCTAGAAACACTATCGCTGTTTTCACACAGTCTTTAAATGAAATCAAGGCTGGCACAGTTTATGCGAGAAACACAGTCTTTAAATGAAATCAAGGCTGGCTAGAAACACTATCGCTGTTTTCACACAGTCTTTAAATGAAATCAAGGCTGGCACAGTTTATGCGAGAAACACAGTCTTTAAATGAAATCAAGGCTGGCTAGAAACACTATCGCTGTTTTCACACAGTCTTTAAATGAAATCAAGGCTGGCACAGTTTATGCGAGAAACACAGTCTTTAAATGAAATCAAGGCTGGCACAGTTTATGCGAGAAACACAGTCTTTAAATGAAATCAAGCCCACGGAGAAAGCTTTTAACACGAACGTTCTGAACTCAAGTATACAGCCGGACCGAGTGACGAATTATGTCGCGACGTGCTTACTTGCACACACTCACTGAACTCACGGCTTACTGCCGACTTCCCTCACTCTCTGCCTACTGCACACTGCAGCTGCACACATTCTGCTTTACCCCAGGCTGGCGACTCGCTTATATTGCCGAAGGCCGGTGGGCGTGGCTACACATGTGGGCCCCAAGAAAATTTTATATCTTGGCCATCTTCACACCGATTGACACGAAATTTCGGCTAGCAGCGTTCATTATTCCTGCCTGCAAGGTGACGTTATTGAAATATTGAGATTATATTTCGTTCATGCAGCAATGCTATGGAACACGAAGGAACCTTCTGCGTGACGTCGCTTGTCCTTGGCCGGTGTTCTAGAACATCGCGAGCTTGCTTGCAGTTCCCACTATGCCTGTGCGCTCGGCGCAAGTTTTAAATGCTTACGGCCGGGTGTTAGCGAGCTCCTCTTAATAAAAGAATGAAACGTGAATGCTCGTAGGGCGTTCCCGTTTCACTACTTTCATGTCTGTTACTTCTGACTTATGAATAAGATATCCCGAGTCCACCCAGCTTTCGCTCCCGTAAAGCAAAGTTGGCCTGAAAACAGACCGATGTAAGGATAGTTTCGTCTGGGAGCTGACTTCCTTCTTACAGAATACTGTTGATCGCAACTGCGAACTCACTGCATTAGCTTTACGACACCTTGATTCAATCTCACTTACTATATTACCATCCTGGGAGAACACACAACCTAAATACTTGAAATTATCAACCTGTTCTAGCTTTGTATCACCAATCTGACATTCATTTCTCTTGAATTTCTTACCTAGTGACATCAGTTTAGTATTCGAGAGGTTAATGTTCATACCATACTCATTGCACGTATGTTCAAGTTCCAAGATATTAGACTGCAGGCTTTCGGCACAATCTGCCATTAAGACTAAGTCGTCAGCATAGGTCAGGCTGCTTACTACATTTACACCCAACTGAATCCCTCCCTTCCAGTTTATACCTTTCATCAGATGATCCGTGTAAACTACGAACAGCAAAGGTGAAAGATTACAGCCTCGTCTAAGCCCTGTAAGTACCCTGAGCCAAGAACGCATTCTACCATCAATTCTCATGAAGCCGAATTTTCTACATAAATGCCTTTCATTGATTTTAATAATCTACATTTAATTGCATAGTCCCATAATATGCTGAACATCTTTTCCCTCGGTACTTTATTTGGACAGTTTTTGATTTGTGTTCGTAAGTTATATTTTTCTGTGCTTTAATCGTATGAATGATTTAACCGAGACTTTGGTAACGGTTACAGAGTACAGTCCTGTAGTTACTGGGAACTGAAACCAATTAAACTTAACTAAAAACAATTTAGCAGTTCAGCAGCTTAGCCGTCAAACCACGGAGGCAGTCGATTATTTGATAATACTCTTACAATAACGTATAATAGGTTTGTTCATAAAACTTGACAGTAGGCCTATACTGCATTATTTCTTCCTGCTGTAATTAAAATTTGATTAAGTTATTCGTAGGTTTCACATTTTATTTGAGGGGGCTCGTACCGTATTCGTATTGACCAGCACACCACATGCAATACTCCAGTGTAATGGTGTGTAGCCGAGTGCTGGAAACGACCGTGAAGTAATCTTCTTTCCGCACTGTTTTACTCTATTACAAATAGTCTCTTATTGGCCGAACTTTATAGCAATCAGAGATAACATGGAACAAGGAACACTAACTAACTGTTATCCTCCGAGCTATCCGTGGAGAGACGTTAGTGGTGCTTTCAAAACTAGCAAGTATGACAATATGAAGATAAAGTTGGAATTCAAGAGGACAATTGGGGAAAATATTCATTTATAGGAAGAGGTTTTAGGGGCTGGAATAACTTACCAAGCAAGATGTTGAATAAATTTCCAAATTATTTGACTTCATTAAAACATTGTATCTGAAATTATTAAAAGAACATTTATACTGTACGTAAATAGACATGAATATTGGGTTTTAGTTCCCAAACAATTTAAAACGATTATGCATAACAAGATAGTAATTAATGAATTAATAATATTGTGCCCTATAATGACTTAGTTCCAGTCAGGCAAGCGCCGAGATGGAACTAAGTGCACCATAGTGTACAACACATCCACCGGAAGTGAATATACATGGCACATAGCTTACCTTGCAGTGAATATATCCTCCAGCAGCTCAGGAAAAAATAGCATGAATCAGGGATTATGCGTATAACCGGGGTACAAAATAACTTTAAATATAGAGGATACTACAGAAAAGTATGCAAGGCTTAAGCAATCCTAACGAAAATAACTCAACATTTTTGCTGCATTCAATTTTTTAACAATGAGGTTTTTTACAATAAAGGGGATTATGATGAGATACAACGTACAAAGCAAATATGAGAGATATAATACACACGACTCTTATTCATAATCTTGGAGACGTCGATAATATATCCTACATTTTGGGGTAGAGGGAAACTCCGTCCTACCATTTCCAGTGCTGTAACAAGCATAACAAAATGGTGTAAGTAACTAAGTATTAAAAAGTGAATCTGCACAATAGGCAATTCTCGTAGTTCACATACGTCCTCCTAACTAGATCCATGCCTCAGTGCTCCAAACATCCTACAACCTAAAATAAACATGCTATTTACACAGCTCTGACATGGACTCGATCCCAAGTTCTTCCAAGAGCAAGGCACCTATCTTGTAAGATAAAATAACAGGAACTCAAATATCTCGTCCAACACACATCAAATTAAGCGTGGTCGTACAGAAATTACATTGACAAATGGGAATACAATATCTCTACTTGGACCGCAACATAAAGGTCGTTGTTCTCAACAAACACTTGACAGACACCAGTCTGCTCTCTCCTTCACCGAGCCTCGGTCCTAGCGTCACACACTACCCTTCACCCCTCACTACGAGCACGTGACAAGTGAGCGGCCATTCTTGTTTTAAATATAGCTAACAGCTGACGAAACGTAAACACATAGCGGGAAGTCTCATACTGCCTCCACACCCACGAATCTGGCCATCCTATCGTGCTCATCAATATGCACGGGTTACAAGCCATCATCATTATTACATTATCAACTTACATATTTACAGCTGCTGCTTACAATGGGCTTATATATCATTATTCCATGGCGCTATCCACAGCGCAGTCACTTTCTGGCCATCACAAGGGCGCTTACATCTCATAAACGTACTTCACAACAATATGCGATAGGACCTCATTTACCTCTCCATGCACTATCAGCTGATTACATAATTCTCATATGTATCTTAGGATTTGACTCGCTCCACCTGATACGTCAACCCGAGCGGGTTTAATGGAATTTGAAGATCATAAACGTATTATCTTAGTCCTCAAACTTATCTACTTGAGTATGACACATATCCTGTTAACTATATCTGTCTATCTAACTACTGTATAAAGAACGTGCTGGTCCGATATGCGAGATCTATAAAGCAAATACGCAACCATGATGATACCATAGGCAAGAATTATCACCCAAAACAAAGAGACAACAACATGCCACTTACAATAAGCCTAACTGAGTTCGAGTCCTGGGGCATAGATATTATATACACGACTATTTACCCTGACATATTTACATGTTGGCAGAAGGCCAACCTCACTCCTGTTTTGCCATATATTATATCATGCTTATTACAATCGGATGATCTGTGTCTGTAAACATTACGGAACGGCTCCTCTATAAATTACTGCATCCTGTCGTCTTTAGATGCAGGTGGCACACCCGGTTTGATGGCTGTAGACATCCTGGCTGGCAGCAGCATTTCTTGCAGCTGTTTCTGGCGGTTGGATGATCGCCCCTTTGATGTCGTGCTGAGTCGACGTGCCTGGTGGTCCTGGGTCGACTGTTGATGGCGTGAAGACTCCTCGTCCGCTTCAATTCCCGTTACCGCTCCACCAAACCACATGAGCAGTATCTCGTTCCGTGATGACGTAGAGAAAACTGTAAATAAATGTACATTACACTCTATCCTTGGTTTGACGCCTGCCTCCACTACAACCATAGCTTTATGGGGTCTGGTAAACAAGTCCCTTTCCAAGTGTAGACCTGACAATCAAAATTGTTTATTCTACATTATATGATAACAGTATCACTAGATTGCTCTCACTTCGACCGAACTTTCTGACCCAATCGATAACCTGAGCCTACACTAATATGCGTCATTCGTTTGGTACCATATGAACCTCAAGTAACGTGAAGCGACTAGTCATGAACAGCATTTTATATCAGCAGAATATTTTCACATCTAAGGCAGATCAACACTTGTTGTTTCATTATTAAGCTCAATTATCAGTGGTGGTTAATTACATTTTCAAGACTTGGTTGAACCTTGAGTGCGGCTCGTAGATAAAGACAGTCTTCTCTTCGCCGAGTGGCAGCGTGGCAGCCTTCTTGTAGCAGCAGTACACCCGATGAATGAGCCTCGCCTGCCTGGCGGTGGTATTTATAATCAGGCTCGCGTCATCAACTACCAAGCTCGCTGTGGGTGGCCTCAACTGCGCGCGCCCACATATGGAAATTTTTCCCGCAATTATGTGTGTCAAGTGCCTCGACTATCATTTATGATTACTACTATAGTCATGCCACATATCAAAATTTTCAGGAATTTACGCTGGTTGCAGTTCTTCTATCAAATCCTGTGCCTTCCTCATGTGGCGGAAAAATTAATTAATTTCCTCTTCCCACCAAGGGAAAACAACCGCGAGATTCCAAGAAGCGGTGTGCGTTCGACGCTATCGGTGAAGTGGCTTCGCTTGGGTAATACACTTTTTATGAGTCTCTGAAAGCTTCATCACGCTTCGGATGCCTCGTTCCCACGAAAAAATGCGCACTCTAAGATACTCTTACATACGAAATGCTACACACAGCGCCTTTCAGGGTGGTCTCATGCAATTCCCATTATTCATGATAAAATCAATATTCTTCGACCATCAACAGAATGATTCAATATATAATCTGGCGAGTTGGCCGTGCGGTTAGGGGCGCACATCTATGAGCTTGCATCCGGAAGATAGTAAATTCGAGCCCTATTTCGGCAGCGCTGAAGATGGATTTCTGTGGTTTCCCATTTCCATGACAGGTTAATTCTGGGGATGTTCCTTAATTAAGGCCACGGCCGCTTCATTCCCACTGGTAGTCCTTTCCTATCGTCGCCATAAGACGTATCTGGGTCGTTGCGATGTAAAACCAATTGTAAAATATACATACATACATTTTCATTATAGACGGTTATGCCTTTCAGCGTTCAGTCCGCAAGCCTCTGTGAATTTACTGAACGTCGCCACAATCTTCGATTTGCAACTAGTTTTGTGGCCTCATTTAGTTCCATACCTCCTATATTAAAATCGTTAGAAACTGAGTCTAACCATCGTCACCTTGGTCTACCTCTACTTCTCTTACTCTCCATAGCAGAGTCCATTACTCTCCTAGGTAACCTATCCTCTTCCATTCGCCTCACATGACCCAACCACCGAAGCCGGTTGATGCGTACAGCTTCATCCATTGAGTTCATTCCTAACTTAGATTTTATTTCCTCATTACGAGTACCCTCCTGCCATGGTTCCCACCTGTTTGTACCAGAAATCATTCTCGCTACCCTCATGTCTGTTACTTCTAACTTATTAATAACATATTCTGAGTTCACCCAGCTTTCGCTCCCCTAAAGCAAAGTTGGTCAGAAAACAGACCGATGTAAAGATAGTTTCGCCTGGGAACTGACTTCCTTCTTACAGAATACTGTTGATAGCAACTGCGAGCTCACTTCATTAGCTTTACTACACGTTGATTCAATCTCACTTACTATATTACCATTCTGGGAGAACACACAACCTAATACTTGAAATTATCGACCTGCTCTAGCTTTGTATCCCCAATCTGACATTCAATTCTGTTGAATTTCTTACCTACTGACATCAATTTAGTCTTCGAGATGCTAATTTTCATACCATACGCATTGCACATATTTTCAAGTTCCAAGATATTAGACTGCAGACTTTCGGCGCAATCTGCCATTAAGACCAAGTCGTCAGCAGAGGCCAGACTGCTTACTACATTTCCACCTAACTGAATCCTTGCCTGCCATTTTATACCTTTCAGCAGATGATCGATGTAAACTACGAACAGCAAAGGTGAAGGATTACAGCCTTGTCTAACCCCTGTAAGTACCCTGAACCAAGAACTTATTCTACCATCAATTCTCACTGAAGCCCAATTGTCAATATAAATGCCTTTGATTGATTTTAATAATCTACATTTAATTCCATAGTCCCCCAGTATAGCGAATATCTTTTCCCTCGGTACCCTGTCATGCTTTCTCTAGATCTACGAAACATAAACAAAACTGCCTATTCCTATCGTAGCATTTTTCAATTATCTGACGCATACTGAAAATCTGACCCTGACAGCCTCTCTGTGTTCTGAAACCACACTGGTTTTCATCCAACTTCCTCTCAACGACTGATCGCACCCTCCCTTCCAAGATGCCAATGAATACTTTGCCTGGTATACTAATCAATGAGATTCCTCGATAGTTGTTGCAATCCTTCCTGTTCCCTTGCTTATAGATAGGTGCAATTACTGCTTTTGTCCAATCTGAAGGTACCTTACCAACTCTCCATGCTAATCTTACTATTCTATGAAGCTGTTTCATCCCTGCCTTTCCACTATACTTCACCATTTCAGGTCTAGTTTCATCTATTCCTGCTGCTTTGTGACAATGGAGTTTATTTACAATCCTTTCTACTTCCTCAAGCGTAATTTCACCAACATCATTTTCCTACTCCTCATGAGCTTGGCTGTTCGCAACACCACCGGGATGATTTCCTTTTACATTGAGAAGACGTTGAAAATATTCCCTCCACCTCTCCAGTGATTCCCTGGGATCTATTATGAGTTCACCTGAATTACTCAAAACACTGTTCATTTCCTTTTTTCCTCCCTTCCTAAGATTCTTTATTACTGTCCAGAACGGTTTCCCTGCTGCTTGACCTAGCCTTTCCAGGTTATTACCAAAATATCCCCCGACTTCCTTTTGGATTCAACTAATATTTGTTTCGCTCTGTTTCTTTTATTTACGTACAAATACCTGTCTGCCTCGGCCCTTGTTTGAGCCATTTCTGATAAGCCTTCTTTTTACGTTTACAAGCTGCTCTCACTTCATCATTCCACCAAGATGTTCGCCTTTTCCCATTTTCACACACAGTTGTTCCTAGGCATTCCCTTGCTGTTTCTACTACAGCATGCCTGTATGCCACACATTCACTTTCTATGTCCTGAACCTGCTTACTGTCTACTGTTCGAAACTTCTCACTAATCATATCCATGTATTTTCTGTCTAATTTCTTCTTCCTGGAGATTTTGGACCCTTATTCGTTTGCAGACATATTTCACTTTCTCTGCCCTAGGTCTAAATATACATAGTTCACTACAGATCAGATAGCGGTCTGCATCATCGAAAAACCCTGGAAAATTCGTACATTCCTAACAGATTTCTTGATTTCGAAGTCGGTTAAGATATAGTTTATTATGGATCTGGTACCCCTAGCCTCCCATGTGTAGCAGGGAAGAGCCTTATGCTTGAAGAATGTATTCATAACTGCTAAACACATACTAGCACAGAAGTCCAGCAAACGCTTCCCATTCCATTTAGCTTCCATATCTTCACCACATTTACAAATCACCCTTTCATATCCTTCAATTCTATTCCCAACTCTCGCATTGAAATCGCCCATTAGCACTATTCTATCCTTGCTGTTACCCTGACCACGATGTCATTCAATGCTTCATAAAACTTGTCAACTTCATCCTCATCTGCACCCTCACATGGTGAATATACGGACACAATTCTAGTCCTAATTCCTCCAACTGACAAATCTACCCACATCATTCGCTCATTTACGTGCCTATCCGAAACCATGTTGCGTGCAATGGTATTTCTGATACACAGCCCTACCCCTGACTCTGCCCTTCCCTTTCTAACACCCGTCAAGTACACTTTATAATCTCCTATCTCTTCCTCATTATCTCCCCTTACCCGAATATCACTTACTCCTAGCACATCCAGATGCATCCTCTTTGCTGACTCAGCCAGTTCTACCTTCGTTCTTCCATAAGCCCCATTAATATTGATAGCTCCCCATCGAATTCAATTTCGTTCGCCAAGTTGTTTCCAAGGAGTCCCTCGCCTGTCAAATGGGAGTGGGACTCCATTACTCCCATAGGTCCGAGGCTTGCTTAAAATGTTCTGAGCTCGGTACATTCATGAAGCAGGATGCTACCCTACTTGCACATAGTCCAAGTGAGGATCTCTCCTCTAACGGGTTATGGACCACCGGTGAATTGTATTGTCCTAGCCGCCTGAGCACAAGGAGGGCCACCACTCAGAATATGTCCGAGATGTCCACTCCCATTCCATAGCAACTGGCATCCCGACTCTCAGGACCACTTACTAGGCCACTCAGCCGTTGCCCATGGTTCACGAACTAGGACGTGACTACAGTAACCCACAAACATGAACTTGTACCTAACTAAACAAAAGGTTGCAAGAGGAAATAAACCTATTTGAGTTATGACTGGGTATCAATTTTACAGTTATACAAATACATATATAAGTGTAAAATAGAAATGATAATAATTAATAAGTAATAGAAAGTAAGCAGTTTAGTAAGGAATTAATAACTCAATTGTTTATAACTAATAAAAATAAAAGTATAACGAACGAATACATAATATTTGAATCACGAGTATACATACGTTTAACAAGAGGATATAAAAGAAAAATATTTTAATTAGTACGTTTTAATAATTAGTCATTCACTTACATAAAATCCCCAAACTGCTGCTTTGTCCTAATATTCTCAGAAATTTTGTTCCATTCAGAAGAAGTGCAAACTGGAAATCTTATTCGTTGTAGAATTTATCTGAGCTTTTTACCAAAATATCAATTGTTACGCTCTTTTTTTCTGGTGTGCGGTGAATATGTACAGTATCAGTATGGTGTGACTGATCTACGATAGTTCACTACATCGACAAGTCACTGTCTACACTCATAAATCTCTCACTGACTAATCGCATACCAAATGCACAGTACAACGAAAGACCCGCAGCAATATCAACACGATAACTCACTCACTCCCAAAAGTACACATTAGATCACAGTTGATCCGTTGATACTTCTGCTGTCATTGAACACAGTATTACTACAACGTACTGTAATAACGTTGAGAAGGCCATGGAATTGTCTTCAAACAAGTTTGCCACTGTAGCACATAACCTGAAGATATCTATAAAGATCTTAAGTATTATACAACATATGCAAAGATGGGATGATGATGTCCTCTGTAAATGGAGCTTCCAGAACTACCTTTCATTAGCACACACACAACTGAGTGCTTTTCTGAGGAATTTCAGAATCATGGAGTGTTATTTTAGTGATAAACGTGATGTAACTTTAACCTAACTTCTCTCGAGTTATTGATATACATATAACCAGAAGATTCTCTAATGACTGACACATCAATATTATAGAAAACATGACCTAACCTATAATATATGAGTTGTATTTTGATGATGAAATAAAATACACAATCTGGCCTGTAATATATGGGAAATGCTTTCAGTTATAGACACATCATATCTTGCATCATGGGGAGTAGTTAACTGCAGACTCTCCAGAGCAGTCATCAGTATGTTAGTTCACCTGATAGTGGCAGTTGTAAAACATCAATTTTTATGGTCTAGCCAGTTCGAGACTTGTTGGCCGGCGCAGCAAGAAAGGTGGGCGTATGAAATTTGTAATCACTAAATTGCATTCAGATTCGGAACATTTTCGCAGAATTCATACGGAGAGAGGACATGTGACGTGCTGATTGTGATTCGTCTGTCGGATGGAGAAGTTAAGCAGTGTGATTTTTATTCCACCGAGTAGGATATGTGCCAATACCGTGTTCCACCCTGTCACTACCTCACTATCATAATCACCTCACGCCCAGAGGCGGAGGTCGCCCAAAGGCGTGAAATGGAAAGGCGTGGACCTTGCAAGCCGAAGGTCTCCTCAGATATTCCTGGCACGTAGAACCATGCGCTACATTTATAATAAAGATGTATTACGGCTGAGGGCATCCGAAAATTTATATAAATTAACGTGACAAAATATGTGACGGAAATGTAACCATAGCAACCATGCAGGTTGTGATGTACGGTATGGAAGGATGGCCATACAATTTTATCTAGCAACCGTGCAGGCAGTGATGTAAGGTATGGGTGAATGGCCAGATAATGTTACCTAACAGCCGTGCAGGCAGTGATGTACGGTATGGAAGGATGGCCATACAATTTTATCTAGCAACCGTGCAGGCAGTGATGTAAGGTACGGGTGAATGGCCAGATAATGTTACCTAACAGCCGTGCAGGCAGTGATGTAAGGTACGGGTGAATGGCCAGATAATGTTACCTAACAGCCGTGCAGGCAGTGATGTAAGGTACGGGTGAATGGCCAGATAATGTTACCTAACAGCCGTGCAGGCAGTGATGTAAGGTACGGGTGAATGGCCAGATAATGTTACCTAACAGCCGTGCAGGCAGTGATGTACGGTAGTATGGAAAGATGGCCAGACAGTGTTACCTAACAGCCGTGCAGGCAGTGATGTAAGGTACGGGTGAATGGCCAGATAATGTTACCTAACAGCCGTGCAGGCAGTGATGTAAGGTACGGGTGAATGGCCAGATAATGTTACCTAACAGCCGTGCAGGCAGTGATGTAAGGTACGGGTGAATGGCCAGATAATGTTACCTAACAGCCGTGCAGGCAGTGATGTACGGTAGTATGGAAAGATGGCCAGACAGTGTTACCTAACAGCCGTGCAGGCAGTGATGTACGGTAGTATGGAAAGATGGCCAGACAGTGTTACCTAACAGCCGTGCAGGCAGTGATGTAAAGTGTAACGGGCGGTACACCTCCACGCCACTAGTTCAAATATTGCTCCAATTGAAACTCCTCTACAGGAGAAAGCCTGAACTTTAAAAAACTTTATTAACTCAACAGTTTCTCAGAAGATGGCTCTGTGTGAATTTTGATGTGTTTTTGTTTGTCATTGATCAAGAAGTGTGGACGTTCTCTACCAGATGTCTCTACTAAAAACTATGATCACGCACTCTGGTGCAAAGGAATGAACCTTCTTGAAGAAATTTTGTATTCAAAAGTTGTTGTCTTTACTAAATTTTGTTCTTTTATTTTCGGGTTGGCAATATTAATCCTTCCTTCCACCAGGTTTGAACTTAGCAAATCCCGAATTTCTTTAATTAATTCTCAGCCAATCATGTATGTCTTCTTTGATATGGATATGTAGCTCTAAGCTATCCAATCAAGTTGAGGGAGTGTGTCTACTCATTCTTGAAAGGTCTCGAATTTTCCACGAGGGTATAAAACTGCTGATTTTCTTGTCTCGGGGCCACTAGTATAACATCTAACTCAGTGTGTGAATATGTAGCAGGGGGCGGCAAGCGCTTCGTTCTTCAGACAGCAGATCTTCAACAAGGTAATGGCCTTTTAACATCCTTATTTCGTGCTAGCTCAGCAGTTTAACTCTCGGGGAGAGTTCGAAACCTTTAATATGTAAACTATTAAACATGTAAACCCTTTTCCTGGTAAACTTCAGTTTTCGTGAACTTTAATTCGGGGATAGAGAGTGCTTTACCCTCTCGAGCTCCCCCTCATTTGAAATTGAGGTGACTACGTTTTCGTAACCGTTTCTTCTCTTCATTAATGTATTAAAGTTTTCTCATACGAGTCACCTCCCTAGCTTGGGATTAGCCCCTGTATTATCGGCCTAGCGCTACATAGGTTTTAATAACTTTAGTGTAGGAGTGCATGTATTCGCCTCCATTCAATTTTGTATTTTGGGCCATTTAATTTACCCGATGTTTTGTTTTCTTCATGAGAAGGCCCTGTAGGTTGGGTATTAAATGCCCCTGCTTCTTTGTGTGCCTTGAGGGCAGTTAGTAGTAAGCGTTGTTGTGGCCTTTGATAGGCTTGTAAAAATCGAGAGCAGGTCAGCTCTTTCTGGTATTTTGGAAGGTGCCTCTGGGTGGCCTGACATTATTAAGCGAGAGCAAGAGCTCCATGTAATGAAGGGGATTTCTGCCCTTTGTTAAATTGTGGGTGTGAGCTGAGAGCTCAGATTTAGGGGCTTGTAGTCCAGAATTTGTAAAGTTGCTGTGTACCTGATTTAACTGTTGTTATTTGTTGTACGCTCAAAATTCTATGTTACCATTGTTAAGTTTTGAAAATATAACCTTGCTGAAATTTTAATTCATCTTTCGAACTTGTAGTTAGACCCAATCCAGCCAGCACCTTCTTTCACCTCTGACTTCCAAGGATTACTCCGTAACAAGTGGTAGCAGAGCGTGGTTGAATGGGTCTCAATTTAGCCCCTTTTGATGGCTAAACATTGCTTTTGATTCGAACTCTAACAATTTTCTCAGTCGCTGGAATTTATGGATTTTTCAAAATTTTTCTGTCACCATGCCCGGCCCTCGCGATGTCCTCCATCCCGGCTATTTGCGCAAGGAGGAATTAATCTATGAATTAACAATTGGAAATGTGCAATCTGGGGGCACAGTTGCGGTAGACACCAAGAAGCTTAAGGAGTCCCTTGATTTGCCTATTTCCATCCCAATTTTGGGAGAGAAAGATATTGACGACTCTCTTTCCACGATCACTGACAATACTACTGAGCTAGCATCCGTAGATAGTTTTTTGAAGAAAATTATCCTTCTCCTAATCAACCTAAACGTGTGCAAGCTAGATTGTTTCATTTTTCTAATAGAGTTAACGATCGGTTGTCTCTAAAGTTGAAGGACATTCAAGGGAAGGAGGTTAGTGCTCTTCTCGAAAACCTTTCCACATTGTCCAGTAAGGTTTGCCTATTGTTAACTGGGGCAGTTCCTCCCAAAACCGACCAACCCGCTACGGTAAACGTAGTTAGCGAGGAAGACTCTAAAGGAGAAGAAAATAGGAAATCAGTAGGAGTTCAACAAACCTCTGCTCCATTAGACAATTAGTTTAAACGTCGTACCTCTTTGAATAATGCACCTTCTGAATCAGCTTCTCCGCCACTTAGGCCTCTACCTACTATGTCACCTGGCTTCAGCAGTTTTCCCCATCCTTTAGCAATGTTGCTCAGAGGTATTTCTAAGTTCTCCGTCAATTCCACCAGTGATGTTATTGCCTTTCTAATATTTGTTTGTTGAGTTTCAGGATCATGCCCTTGTTTTTTCTCTTTCTCCGTGTCAAATTTTGCAGATCATTTATCCCTCTTCAATTGGGGTTCTATCAGACAAGATATTTAGGGAAATTGCTGAACAGTCATCCATAAAAGACTTCCACGCCCATCTGTTAGCTAATTTTATTCCGGCTCGAGCTAGGTCATCTCTAATTCAGAAGTACTATTATAGAGTACAGTGACTTGATGAAAACCTGGCAGACTTCATCCAAGATATTAAGTTATATACTAGGGTGTTTGCTCATCATTTTCCTGAAGACCAAATTGTACAGGCCATTGTGGAAGGCATTTCCCCATCGTACAGGTCTTATTTGTGCTTTGCGTCGCGTCCGCAAACTTTCGCCGAGTTGGAAGCCATGGCTGTTTCAGCCGAAGGGGTTAGATACGCCGACACCTTACGTGTCGCGAAAGAACCCCCTCCACCTTCTAGTAATTTTCGGCCTCCACCTCGCCGATCCGTAACACCCCGTCAATGTTATGCTTGTGGGTCACCCGACCATCTTCGAAACAAGTGCCCCTTGATTAAATCCAATGGGACAAACAAGGGAGCAGGGTCATCTCAAGGCTGTTTTAAATGCGGCGCTTTTTCACATATTGCCAAGAACTGCCCTAATGCTAACAGCACTCCCTCCTGCTCAACTTCCGGTGCAACTTCCACCAACAATCATAAGTGACTAGTGGCTTCGGCTGAGTCGGCAGATTCATCTTTTCAAGGCTCAGCCCAGGTTAAATCCGATGAAAATTCAGGGAAAAGTCAGAACTGTTCTATATTACCATTTGAATGTCCAAAAGAATGTCTTAGGATTGCGGCAGATTCACCCGCACCTGTTCCATTTCTCAAAATTGAATTGAATAATGAACCTGTAACAGCTCTATTAGGTTCTGGCAGTGTGTGTTCCATTATTTCGGCCGAGTGGTTCTCCAAATTGAAATCTGTTTTTAAACTTCCTGATTTTTGTTCGTCTTCGGTTCAATATGTTTCGGCTAACTCATCTCCATTAGAAATTTTAGGTTCTCTGTATGCCACAATCCGCATTTTGAAATTCACTTGGAAAGTAAAACTGTTCGTGGCTAAGAACTTGTCTTGCCCCATTATATTGGCAGCGGACTTCATGTCTCACATTGGTCTAGTGCTCGACCTTCAGAGCATGTCGTGCACTTTCAAATTTGCTAGTAAATTAAAAATCTCTTTATTAAAATGTAGTTCTGTGTCATGTTCATCTATTTCGCCTACCCAGGATGAGATGTTGTTAGACATTAGACATCTACCTGAGGAGCAGGCTGATAGTATTCGCAAGTTGTGTCAGTCGTTTCGAGAGGTTTTCTCTGATACTCTTGGTGTTACTGACCTCATTGAATACAAGATTGAGGTTACGGATTCGATTCCAGTCCGGTTTCCACCTTATAGACTGTCTCCACCTAAAATGAAGGTTTTGAAGGAAATCATAGATCAGATGTTGAAGGATAGTATAATTTGGCCCTCTAAGTCGGCGTATTCATTGCCTATTTTCCTTGTTCCGAAACCCCAAGGTGGCTTCAGGCCTGTGATTGATTACAGGGCACTCAGTCGGAAGGTGGTGTTACAGTCTATGCCCCTTCCCGACCTTCATTCTTTTTTTTCATGGTTTCGTAAAGCTAAGTTCTTCACCACCTTAGACCTCAATCAGGCTTATAACCAGATTCCTCTGGCCGAAGAATCTAAACATCTGACAGCATTTGCCACTGATTGGAACGTGTACGAATACAACCGCGTGCCTTTCGTGCTCCCCACGCGAGCAGCCGTGCTTACGAGACTGCTAGACAGGGTCTTCTCCGACATCAAATTTGAGTATCTATACCATTATATTGATGATGTCGTCGTATTTTCTGAGACCTATGAAGAACATCTAGATCATCTGAAAGAGGTCCTGAGTCGCCTTCGTATGTCAGGGTTGACGGAGAAGTTGTCCAAGATTGCCTTCGCTAAGCCATCCATGTCATTTCTAGGGCATGATGTGTCGCCCGATGGTGTCGCTCTAGATCATTCTAGAACACAGGCCATCCGTGATTTCAAACCTCCCAAGGACATCAAAGGTATTGCCATTTTCATAGGCATGGTGAACTTCTTTAGGAAATTTATTCCTAACTTTGCTAATAGAGCGGCGCCCTTGAACCTTCTTCGTAGGAAAGGCATCAAATTTGTGTGGGGGCCCTCTCAACAAGCCGCTTTCGAAGACCTCAAACTAGCTCTTTGTAACGCCCCTGTCCTTGCTATGCCCGATTTCTCTAAGAAATTCATCGTCCAAACCGACGCGTCGTCGTCGGCGGTAGTTGCAGTCCTTCTTCAAGAGACTAAACTAGGGAGGCGACCCATCACCTATGCCTCTAGGACATTATCGGCCCAAGAATCCAAGTACTCCATCTATGAGCTCGAAGGTATGGCAGTCTTATTTGCTTTAGAAAAGTTCCGTCTCTATCTGGAACATGTCAAATTTGACTTTGAGACCGATAACCAAGCCTTTAGCTGGGTCCTAGCTAGGCCACGTCGTACGGGTCGCATAGCCCGCTGGGCCATCCGAATTTCTGTCTTCCAGTTTGACTTTAGGCATATTAGAGGTACTGAAAATGTTGTGGCTGACGGGCTAAGCCGTATGTTTTCTAACAATGTAGAGACCTCTGAATGGGTAGACAGTTCTTCACTTCCCGAGTCTATTCTACCTGAGGTTAATGCCATTCTAACTGATGCTCCCATGCTCATTAGGGACATTGAAAAATATCAACTTGAAGATCCAACGCTGGCCCCAATCATAGAAACCCTTTCTTCTGGGGAACATGTGGTCCCTTATGTATTGAGGAATGGTGTTTTATGTTGCCCGTCGGGGCATGATAAGAAAATGAATGTTGTGGTTCCAGCTGTTTTCGTGCCCATGATCTTCAAGTACTATCATGAGACCCCATTAGGGGGGCATTTAGGCATCTTTAAAACTAGAGAAAAGATCAGAGAAATGTTCATTTGGAAGGGTATGGACGGAGAAATCCGTGAATTGGTAAAAGCTTGTAAATCTTTTTGGCTTAGTAAACCCACCATGTCCACTAAACAAGGGCTCTTGTCTTCTCATCAACCGTCGCGCCCCATGGAACGTCTTTACATCGACTATGTAGGACCCTTCCCCCAGTCAAAGGGGAATGCCAACAACTTCATCCTTGTGTGTGTGGATGGCTTCACTAGATTCTCATGGTTATTTCCGACTAAGCTGGCTACCGCTCAGTCCACCATATCTTGTTTAAATTCCATCTTCGCTTCTTTTGGTTCATGTCAATACATTGTTTCTGATAATGCTAAAGCCTTCACCTCCAATCTCTTCCGTAAATTCTGTTTTGTCCTGTCCATCCCTCATGTAACAACTTCTGCTTACTATCCTCAACCATCTCTGGCTGAACGGGTCAATCTTAATCTGAGGTCGGCTCTTATTGCCTATCATCATGAAGATCATTCTAGGTCTGACACGTCCCTGCATTGGTTAGCTTTCGCTCTGAATTCGGCGGTTCATGAATCCCATAAGTTTACTCCAGCTTCTTTGATGTTTAAGTTTGTACCCAAACGCCGCTCTCTAACCTTTGGTCTCTTAGTGATATTCTACCTGAGACAATAGATCCAGATAACATTAAACATCTTTGGAAGAATGCTAAGGCCAATCTTGAAGTGTCTCACGAAAAGGTTAGGGAAAGGTATGATCGTGGACGGAGGCCCACCAATTTAAAAGTAGGAGACCAAGTTACGGTCAAGAATTTTGTTTCCGCGGGCAAGCTTGCCCCCAGATTTCATGGGCCGTGCACCGTCTTGGATTTTCTTACGCCGGTCACATTGTTAGTGAGCAATCCAGCCACCGAGAGAATCTTTAGGGTTCACCTGTCCCAGGTGAAACCTGTGTAAATTACTTGCTCATTGGATCTTTAACATCTTGTAAGAACCCCAAAGGTTATATTTTTTTCTAAATCCTAGGCCTTTTGCCCCTTACATTTTTACATTTGGTTGTTTTTTTAATCTGCTTAGTATAAATATTGTGAAACCTCCTCAGAGGGTACTCTGCTGTCCTCTCCGTACGGACATTACCGAGCTCGATAGCTGCAGTCGCTTAAGTGCGGCCAGTATCCAGTAATCGGGAGATAGTGGGTTCGAGCCCCACTGTCGGCAGCCCTGAAGATGGTTTTCCGTGGTTTCCCATTTTCACACCAGGCAAATGCCGGGGCTGTACCTTAATTAAGGCCACGGCCGCTTCCTTCCACTTCCTAGGCCTTTCCTATCCCATCGTCGCCATAAGACATATCTGTGTCGGTGCGACGTTAAGCAAATAGCGTACGGCCATTACCAAGCTTCCGTCTCCTGCTAAACCACACCAGTGGCAATAAAAATAAAAATAAATTAAAAGTTTCCACGCCGCTGGCCCCTCAGCCTCAACTCCAAGACAGTACCCTAAAACATTAATGTCCAACACAATTCTGCCGCCGAGATCTTACTGTTTCAGTGCCCTCGCAGCCGTGGGGTACGGGCCCACTCCACTCCAGTGAGGTCAACCAGTGTACGGCGAGCCGGAGCCCTCCTTCCGGCCGAGGCTGATGTGCGGAGCACCAACCGCAAACTGCTCCAGGACTGTAAACAATCGTCGCGTCTGTGGCGTGCTTCACCACGACTACCCCTCTCATAGTAGCGAGAGTGGTGTATCTCAGGGTACTTGAGGGGTCCGAGCGGCCTCCTCTGGATACAGGCAGCAGCGGCATGTCGTGCCGTCAAAAGTAATCGGCGGCTAATGTACTTCTTCAGCTACATGGAGACTCTATTTCTGCAATTAATAATTTTTTGCTTCAATCAACCTTTGGTGGACTTAGAAGAAAAATATTACTTCCATGAATTAATGTTTTTATTTCGCAATTCTACTACTACAAAGAAATTCTAAAACTGGACTTAATCTAGTCGCACTCATCTATATCAAACAACTTAAATGACCTCCGACTACTGAAAAATTGTATTTTCTCTTCTAAATTCTTCTTCAACCATTCAGCAACAAACTTGGACTTCGTTTTGGGAAAAAAAATTCTCTTCTGTGTCACCCCTTTGAAGGACTTTTTTTGGGGGGGGACTGTACCGGGCGGTACACCTCCACACCGCTAGTTCAAATATTGCTCCAATTGAAACTCCTCTACAGGAGAAAGCCTGAACTTTAAAAAACTTTATTAACTCAACAGTTTCTCAGAAGATGGCTCTGTGTGAATTTTGATGTGTTTTTGTTTGTCATTGATCAAGAAGTGTGGACGTTCTCTACCAGATGTCTCTACATTAAACTATGATTATGCACTCTGGTGCAAAGGAATGAACCTTTATGAAGAAATTTTGTATTCAAAAGTTGTTGTCTTAACTAAATTTTGTTCTTTTATTTTCGGGTTGGCAATATTAATCCTTCCTTCCACCAGGTTTGAACTTGGCAAATCCCGAATTTCTTTAATTAATTCTCAGCCAATCATGTATGTCTTCTTTGATATGGATATGTAGCTCTAAGCTATCCAATCAAGTTGAGGGAGTGTGTCTACTCATTCTTGAAAGGTCTCGAATTTTCCACGAGGGTATAAAACTGCTGATTTTCTTGTCTCGGGGCCACTAGTATAACATCTAACTCAGTGTGTGAATATGTAGCAGGGGGCGGCAAGCGCTTCGTTCTTCAGACAGCAGATCTTCAACAAGGTAATGGCCTTTTAACATCTTTATTTCGTGCTAGCTCAGCAGTTTAACTCTCGGGGAGGGTTCGAAACGTTTAATATGTAAACTATTAAATATGTAAACCCTTTTCCTGGTAAACTTCAGTTTTCGTGAACTTTAATTCGGAGATAGAGAGTGCTTTACCCTCTCGAGCTCCCCCTCATTTGAAACTGAGGTGACTACGTTTTCGTAACCGTTTCTTCTCTTCATTAATGTATTAAAGTTTTCTCATACGAGTCACCTCCCTAGCTTGGGATTAGCCCCTGTATTATCGGCCTAGCGCTACATAGGTTTTAATAACTTTAGTGTAGGAGTGCATGTATTCGCCTCCATTCAATTTTGTATTTTGGGCCATTTAATTTACCCGATGTTTTGTTTCCTTCATGAGAAGGCCCTGTAGGTTGGGTATTAAATGCCCCTGCTTCTTTGTGTGCCTTGAGGGCAGTTAGTAGTAAGCGTTGTTGTGGCCTTTGATAGGCTTGTAAAAATCGAGAGCAGGTCAGCTCTTTCTGGTATTTTGGAAGGTGCCTCTGGGAGGCCTGACATTATTAAGCGGGAGCAAGAGCTCCATGTAATGAAGGGGTTTTCTGCCCTTTGTTAAATTGTGGGTGTGAGCTGAGAGCTCAGATTTAGGGGCTTGTAGCCCAGAATTTGTAAAGTTGCTGTGTACCTGTTTTAACTGTTGTTATTTGTTGTACGCTCAAAATTCTATGTTACCATTGTTAAGTTTTGAAAATATAACCTTGCTGAAATTTTAATTCATCTTTCGAACTTGTAGTTAGACCCATTCCAGCCCGCACCTTTTTTCAGTTCTGACTTCCACGGATAACTCCGTAACATAAAGTATGGGTGAATGACCAGATAACGTTACCTAGCAACCGTGCAGGCTGTGATTTAAGGTATGGATGGATGGTCAGACAATGTTACCTAGCAACCGTGCAGGCTGTGATGTAAGGTATGGAAAGATGGCCAGACAATGTTACCTAGCAACCGTGCAGGCTGTGATATAATGTGCCTTACAATGCCCTGGTTGCTATCAAGAAAACGCTGAGAACCAACGAGGTACATTATAGTGGATAAACTTACTCACAGCTTATCTGAATCGTAAATCCTCTTCTGCAGCACAGCATAGCTCAATCGGAGAAAGGTAAATGGGTAAAGTGGGTCGGCGAAGTAATATAGAAAATGAAGAGGAATTGTTCGATCAGGTCATAAACTAACGCAAGCTAAAATAGGAAAGTGCGTGAGTTGCAAATTTCGGATCTAGATAACAAATATTTATTACAAAATGAGAGGTTTGTTGACTCATATTAAAATTAATAAACAAATTTTATACAAGTGACCTTTTTAGTTAATAATGACATTAAAAATTGATTTTCGGTTGTCGTCTGAGATAATGATGGGAAAACCTTGTATCTCCAACCTTAGCTGCAGCGGCAATCGGGTTACCAGCTTATTCATTCGGTACAGCTAAACTCAACAGAAATCAAACAGAATAATAAATCAAGGGAAAGTTAACTCGCATACACAAGTGATACTAAAGTATATCCCTACTGATATTATGCTGCAGGACTTAAGGTTAACACTAAAAGATGCAACACAAAATGTATGACATCAAAGATTCGAACTCAAGACTCCACAGAAAGACATGCACCATTTCTAATTACGACACAATTGGGAAACAATTTATTAACAATACGCCGAAATGCATGGACTGACGGTACAGGCAATCGTGTATATATTTCACATTTTAGAAAGCCGTCAGGAAAGGGTCAAAGTCCTTTTTGGTAAACAGAGACTTCATTGTTCCGACCAGACGTGTAGAGAGAGTTTCCTTCAGAGAGTAACGTCAGATCTAAGAAGCTTGCCTCATAATCGAGAGCCATCACGAACCTGCCTGCGATTTACGAGCGGCTGACAGTTGCTAAACACACAACTGTGAGACTCTCATTCACAACGTCCCAGCCCTCTCATTAACACAACCCACGTGTAAGTACCACACGTATTCTTATTCCACACAGTGCGAATCACAGCGCACTAATTTATACATAATTTGAGCTCATTTAGAGCTTTATCCCTTGTACGTTTTCGTGCCTTTTGTTTGCACACGCAACTATCATTTCACAGCCTATGCCTGCGTACATAGCGCAATTCAGGGCTCTTATCTATCATTTCTGGGCTTATCAAACACATATCTCTCGTCTCTTATTTATTTATGCGTGAATTCATGGCAGGATCGACCTCGTGTAAGATCTCAGATGCTTTAAGGAAATATTGAACATCTTATAGCAATACGTCTGACAACAAACCACATATATCTAAACATGTCTCATGCATTTCTAGCTAGGCTCTAAGACTCTTGGTCTGCCTGTAGAAAATCTCAGACTGCGCAAATCTTTTAGTGCATGAAATAATGACAACCCTTTCTTCATTGACTGAAGACCTTATATACAACAAAGTATGACACACATGAAAGCAAAAATCAAGAAATTATAACATGTAAAATTAAACTATCCTAATCGTGCTCGTCCTGAGCATAATCTATATAGACTATAAGTGCCCGAGGACACACTTACTATTTACATATTAGCCTGAAGGCGTTAAGTTACATCTTTAAGTTATTGAAACTACGCTATCTCTGCTCCATGCTGATAAGTTAGGATTTGCCTGACCTGCAGCTGTGAATATACTTGAGCAGTTCTCCCGGCGGATATAAGATTTAGCAACCAATGCTAATGCTGTTGATGGAAGGCAACAGTCCGGGTTTCGGGATTGGAGCCATCACGAGGATCTGCGTTTTTCAGCTCGAAACTCGTACTGTTGAGTTGATCGCCTCCTCCTGGTTGTTTACGGTGCCTTGACTGGAGGTGATGCACGCTGCCAGCGGGCCCTCGATCGTTGCCTGTCTGCGATGACGGATGTCCCTGTTGTTTGGCTCGGACCAGCGCTTCCAGCGTGATTAACTGGTAGTATCAGGTGAATTATTGATGTTAGAGAACTGTAAGGAAAAGCCTTATTATTTCGTATCCTTATTTAGAGGCCTAGGTTCCCCTCTTGCCTTCTGGATCATTCCCTTTAGGTATCTTGACTCTCCTTCAAGTTAATCTTTATAAAACAGTACACACGATTTTCCCGTACTAATGAAACTTACAATTGACCGAAATTAATCTGAAATAATTGAAGCAGTACTATCTTTCCGGGCATACAATAACTTGTAACACTAGATGAGAACACGTTATATATACAACTCTGCGTAGAGTAATTAGTGGTAAAGAAAGCAGTTAAATCAGTTTACTGTTCAAAGTTCCTATTTACATGTCACTAGCACAATGCAGTCTGCGACACATGGAGATAAAGGCTGTCTTCTGGTCGTACGATGCGCACAGAGAGTGCATCTCGCGTCCCACACGTGCTGTATTTATGAAAGAGCGTTACACACTCCCGTGAGGTTCCTGCTGTGTGGTCCACTTGAAATGTGCACTCACGGAAAGGAATTTCGCTCACGGTGCTCGAGGTAATTATAGATTAATTCGTAGAAATTGTTAATAACTACATGTGGCATATCAAAATTTGCAGAAACTTATGCTCATTCTAGGTAATATTTCCGAATCTCGCTATTCTTGTGTGGGCAGAGATATCCAACGAATTTCCTTTCCCTCCAAGCTGAATTCTCCTGCGGTTTCTCATGAAGATGCTGGCATTAGGCGTTATGAGTAAGCGGTTCGCGTGGGTTCATGAAATTGTATAGTCCATGCTGAGAACTCCATCCGCTCTGATCTCTTAAAAAGCGCGCAATGTTGCGTGCTATTGCACCATAATATAAAATCTGATGTTATTCCTATGTGGTCTCATCTGCATATTTTAATTATCTGCAGGCCATCTCTATTTGACCATGAACGGAACGGTTCAGTAAGGTATGGATATATGGCCAGACAATGTTACCTAGCAACCGTGCAGGCAGTGATGTAAGGTATGGATATATGGCCAGACAATGTTACCTAGCAACCGTGCAGGCAGTGATGTAAGGTATGGATATATGGCCAGACAATGTTACCTAGCAACCGTGCAGGCAGTGATGTAAGGTATGGATATATGGCCAGACAATGTTACCTAGCAACCGTGCAGGCTGTCGTGTAAGGTATGGAAGCATGGCCAGAAAATGTTACCTAACAACCGTGCAGGCAGTGATGTAAGGTATGGAAGCA